>NC_051067.1:124657380-124954880 GCF_004664715.2 Peromyscus leucopus | reverse complement strand
AATAATTTCATAGTTGGGGGGTCAGCACACCATGAGGAACTGTATTAAAGGGCTGCAGCATTAGGAGGGTTGAGAACCACTGTAGTACGTGGTCGAGGCTCCTGCCTCTACCTCCTGAGCTGAGATTACAGGCGTGCACCACCACACCTGCTATATGCAGTGTGGAGGCTCTAACCCAGGGCTTTGTGTGTGGTAGACAAGTGCTCTACCGACTGAGCAATGGTCCTCAGCCATTTCTGGAGGCAGGCCAGTGTCTTCAGGCAGGGGGATGTCTAGGATGCACCCCTTTGATACTTGGGGACCCCCAGCCTTTCACAGCTAATGAAACCTGCTGCTCCCCAGAACAGCGGCTCAGGGCTGCTCCTTTTCAGAAGGAATGGGGGTTCTGTGGGAGACCCACAGGCCTGTGGCAGGGCCATCAATATCAACACGTGTTAGCTCACACCCAATACTGAAGCCATTGTGGGATCCATGGTACTGGCCATGTCAATGGCGTGGGGACCCATGAGGATGGAATAGAGGCCAGGCTGGGACCAGGTTTGTAGAGTGATCATTCAGATGGGATGGCGGACAGATTTCTGTGTCTGAAGGACTATGATGGCTGTAATCCAGGCCACACTACTGGGGTCAGTGCCATCCTGCTCACACTGACCTCAGATAGCCAGATACCATACTAGGATGCAGGGGTGACAGACACATGCCTTGACCCACATGACCTTGAACTAGGGCTGGAAAGCAGTGCTGTAGTGGGATCCACCCTGAGCGGAGCCATCCTTCAGGGCACTGGAGACTTCCCTGCCTAGGCTCACGTACCCATCCCTCTGTAGGAGTTCCAGGCCTCTCCAGGGGCTGGAAGGCACCTGGAGTCTCGGCAGCCTGTTCCAGCAATGGGATGAAGCCCGTTCTCAGGAACTCTGGGACTGGAAATTGAGCTGGGCCAATGAGGGGGCACAAGCAGAAACATTCTTCCCTAGGAAGGTCATGGAGCCCAACCTGGTGCCCACCCAGGTGGCTCTCCCACACCCAGGCGCCTGGAGCTGGGATGTTCCTCCATTTACAAGAACAAAGGCGAGCGCTCCTCACAAAGCCTTGTGGATGAGCGTGGAGAAAGAAGCCGGGCTGTAAGACGGCTCATTCTGATGTTGTTAATTCCGTTCCAGAACAATTAAAATGGCTATGATAATGCAGGGAGACAATCGCCACTGGCAAACAGAGAGAGCCCACAGATGGGATGTGGCACTTCTGCCTGGAGCCGCTACGGCTTTCTGAGCCCTCAGTTGGCTTTAATGGAGCCGAAGCTGGCACTGGGCTAGCTAGCCCCGTCAGGGCTGTGGAGAGTAGAAAAGGGCGAAGGTGGCCCTGTACGTCGGGGGTCTCCACGAACCATGGCTGGACGCTGTCCCTCCCCAGGATGCCGTATGCTAGGGTCCCTCTGGGAACCCTCACCATCCCCAACAGGCAGAGTGACAGATAAAAATGTGTCCTTGCTCTGTGACCTTGGCCAAGCCACTCCCCCTCTCTGTGCCCCATCTCCTCAGCCATGAATGGAAACTCGCACAGCTGCAGCCCTCCCAGGACGGCTTGCTGGCACTATCCAAGTGCAGCTCAGGGTGCTGGGGCCTGTGCTCTGCAGACACCAGCTGTCACTGGTTACTGCCACCAACGGCCCGGCAGGACCAGGAGATGGGGAAAGTGGTTTATTAAGCACAAACTGTGTACAAGGGGCCTTGGCTCAGCATTTCACAAATGTCCTCCCTTAACCTCTCTCGCTTACATAGCCTAGTGAGGTCATCTTCCAGTCCTCTTTCAGATGGGGAAACTAAGGCACAGAGGGTTCGTGCTGGGCTAGATCTTGGTATGTAGAGGGAATACAGAATATGTAATGTGAGCCAGACTGGGTGCCATGGGAATGAGGGCAAAGAACAGTTTGGGTGTAGAGTGGGGAACCTAAGGCCAGCCAGTCCTATCTAAATTCCATTTCCATAAGGTGCCTAACACCCCCCCCCCCGTGGGAAGTCTGGGTTGCACGCACTTTATGGACAGGTAAACTGAGGCCCATCCAACTAAGGCAGAGCAGCTTGCCCATGATCCTCAAGGAAAAGGCAAGGGGATGGTGCATGGAGAGAAAGGGACCTGGACAACATTAGGATCTGAGCAGACAGGCTGCCTCCTCAGCGCTGTCTCAAACCACACCTCCCATTACCCATAGTGAAGCTGACTCTAGCCCTCTTGCCTGGCTACTACCCAGGTTGGAGACGTCTGGGCACAAGACTGCACTTCTGTTCAGTGGCATCCACAGGCCACCATGGTGGTCACCCACAGTCAGGACAGTACTGGGAGCAGCCCCCCTAGTGCCCCGAGCCCCTTGGTTATCACAAGGAGCAGATGCCCAAGCGCCCATCCATCTCCTGCTCATTAAGCCGGACGCCGCTTGGGAATGAAAACATAATAGCTATTTGATTGGGGGTGAGATATTTTGCATATTGGCTCAGAGCTGATAGCGGAATTTCATCAACTCCCTTTTTCATGCTTTAAAACTGAATTATGGAGACAGGCTCTGTGTGGCAGGCTGATGCCCACTCCCTTCCAGGTCCCTGTGTATGTGAGGATGAGTACAGCCCTCTCTCAGCTTTGACGAGTTTCACTGAAGGGTGGTGGTGGTCATTTTGAAATCACCACATGGAGGTCACTGCAGGTTCTGGAAGAGGGACAAAATCCCCCAGTCTGTGTCCCCCAGGCAGCAAGGAGGGTTGTCATGGTCCAGTTAGGATTCTGTTCCTGGGTGAGACCCCTTCAGACCACCACATGGGGATGGGAACCACTGTAAGAACCAGAGCAGCACCCACCTCCCCAAACCCAGCAGGAGTCACAGACCGAGGCCCATTGGAGCCTGCCTGGCATAGGGTCCTTTCTTTAGGATCCCCCAGGGATTCTTTCCCCTCTTCTTATAGATGGAACACAGGCGATCTGGAATAGCTGCCTGCCCATCCTTGGGCAACAGAGATCAGAGAAGGATCCCAGGCAAACCCCCCAGAGAACAGACAGCCTCAGTCCCAAAATTTCATCTATTTACACACTCACTGATTCACCCATCAAACCTTTCCCATGCCCTTGTTGTGCCAGATTCAGGACCAGGAGCTGGAGACAAAGCAGTGACCGAACTTCTTTCCCCAAAGGAGGAAAGGTGCCAGTGAGCATGGCAGGAGGGGGAGAGGTGTGAGGGGAGGATTCCTGGAGGAGGTGGCAAGGACTGACAAGGGAAGAGACTCCCTGCAGGGGGCCAGGGAGGAAGGAGTGGGGTAGAGGGACAGTGCACACCAGGCAAAGCAGGACCATTCCCTCACAGAAAATGAGGGGCAGCCTCTTGTGTGGAGTCCACACAGCCATATGGGATAAGGGCTGGGAGCACAGCCTGGGGCGGCTGTGACAACTGCTGTTCTTTTCAGGGCTGGGGAGGGCCATCGGGAGGAATAGGAAGCCCCCCCCCCCATCTTGGCTGGTAGAGGCCTAGCCTCCTCACCTCACTGGAATGGCTTGGCACTGCCAGGAGGGAGACCCTGGCCTCCAGCAGGACCCAGTGGCCAGATAAGGCCCCGATAGCAGGGAGAAAATAGCAACAGATACAGACTTTCCCACCACCGGACAGCGGGCAGCTAGGGCCATGGTGGGGACAGACAGGCGGCAAGATAGCCCTGCCCTCCCTCAGGGGCCAAATTTAGGGAGCTTAGCTTCACAGGACTCAGCCCAGTGGGGGGCTACAGCCAGAGAGTCTACAGGCCTGCATCTCAAGTCTAAGGTCTGAAGCCTTACTTCCTGGCTAGCAGACACCATGACCTGTGACAGTGGGTCCTGGTCAGCAGGACGAGGTGGAGTCCAGGCCCCATCTAGGTAGGGATTCTGATCCAGCCAAGGCTGAGGCGTGGAAACTGAGGCCCATGGCATCCCAGAGCTGCAGGCTGCTACACACTCCAAGCTCCTCAGACAGACTGGACTTCACTTTCAGTTCTAATCGCTTGACAATACCCCTGTCAAAAAGCTTGACGGGGCAGGTGACTTGGAGATGACTCTGACCCCATTGCCTCAAATCCTCAGGATCACCTCAGGCCATATTATGTACAGTGCAGGGGGGGCGGGGCTCTCACAGCGGAGTCCCCTTCACCTCCAGCCATACACCTTGGACATGGCCCAAAGTTGTCTTGCCAGTGAGAGAAGGCCCAGGCCCCTCAGCATGTGTCCACTTGACATGCTTTCCATGTAGGGTATCTGTCACCAGTACCCAGACCTGCCCTTGAGTACTGAACTTCCCATGGCACTCCTCAGTCTATTCAAGGATTCTTCTCCTTTAGGGTCCCCACACCCAGTGCGGTGGTCTGTCTCTTCTGGTACCACCAGCTTATTAGGTTGCACACTACAAGGTCAGAAATCTGTGTGGCCCTCAAAGCTTGGCAGGTGTTCAGCATGCCTGGGAAGGGTGAAGGGCCACTTGAAGCTCAGTGTCTGTCTCAACCTTGACCTCGGCCTCAACTCAGGATGCCCCTGGGGAGGTGCTGAAGAGACAGTACAACGGTGGTGGCTGAGATGAGGACGATGTTGGAGGTACACCATCATACGGAGCCCGGAGGGGGCACTGCCCACAACTAGGCTGGTCACAAAAGTGTTGGCCAAATAGCATGGCTTGTTCACTTGAATACACACCCTGCTCCAGCAAGAGAGAGCATGTCTGGCCCCGGGGGTTCCCAATGATCAGAGTCAGGCTGGGGCTGCAGCCAGAGTCCACCATTTTTTGAGCCTGCAACCTGGATTATTCGCTGCATGGGTGGCACAGGGGTTGAATAGATATGGGATGGGACAGGCAGACTTTCTCACCCAGCATATCACTGAGGGTACTCCCACATACCCTGGGCTGGGGAGCTCACATCTCTTTCTGAGAAGTCTGAGCCCTATGATCTTCCATGTCTTGTCTGGTTCTCTCTACCCTGTTGTGGTCTTAGATGACTGACCTGCTGACTGCTTCTGTGCCTGGCTGTAAGCATCAGGAGGGCCTACCCCAATTGGCATGGACTTGGAGCTCAGGACATCCTGGAAGGTGACATATACCTTTCTTAGTCACTGGGTGGTCTTACAGAGGCACCAAATAGGGAGTCTGATGGAAAGTCAGGACCCACAATCTAGTAAACATGGGTCCAGACAGACCTCAGCACTCAAACACTAAAAAGATCCTATTGAGATAAGATTCACACACAATCAAATACAAGCTTTCCCTGCTGCTTGGCTTTTAAAGGCATAGCTCTTTACTGAAAAACAAACAACAAACAAACAAGCAAAGTGTATGGGGGTGGCACACAGCCCAGATAAAATACAGGGCTCTATGTGACCCTGCCTCGTGAAAAGCACACTCTGGTGACCCGAGGTCAAGTTAGTTCCAAAAAGTTTAAAAGGAGTCACTGAAAATTCTGATGTCAGTCACCTTCTCTGGCCTGTCCCCAGAAGACCTGGGGCTTCACGAAGCTGTGAACCCACCCAGGGCATGGCTGGCCCAGTGCTCTTCCCTCCTGGAAATCTCTTCTACTCCTGTTTCCAGCCCTCACATAGAAACCAGCTCTGACTTAACAGAATGTGGTGGGCTTCACTACCCCAAGCCCTGCATGCTGCTGTTTTGGCTAGTTCGTGTGGGACCCAGGCACCCCAGGCATGTGCTTCAAGTGACCAGAGACAGTGCCAAGGCCTCTGGCCAGGGCCTTGGACCGAGGAAGGGCTGCTGGAGCTCTGAACACTCTAACTCCACTGGCACTGGACTCTTATTAGCTCTCCAATTTGCTGTTACCCCGCTTTTAGGTGTGGGAAACTGAGGCACAGAGTAACAAGGTCTCTCTGCAGTGCCCCCCAATCCTGGTTCATAGTGAAGAGAAGCAGGGATGGCCTTGCCTAGAGTTACTGGGAAGGATTCAGATACAAGTCCAGGTCCATGAGGCTCTCAGGACTGAGGTCTTGCTTCTACCCTTGCTGGGCCTCAGTTTCCCTCCTTGACTTCACATCTTCTGTTTCTTCCCACCTCTGCTTCTGTCCATCCCTGGTCCCTATTTCTGTTCCTGGAGCCAGAGCCTGGGCTCTGCTAGCTGCTCCTGGCACAGTTGGAGTCAGGACACTGTTTTGTGGCGATGTCTCCTGCCCCCTCCTTGGTTGTCTGTAATCTTTGGAAGCTTTGGCTCCGTTAGCCCAGATCCTTGTAGGCACATGCACACTGCCCTCAACAACTCACTTGGGTCGTCAGAGCCTTACTAACACCACCCTGCAGGGATGTTGATTCCATGGGCAGACGAGGAAACTGAGGCAGAAGGCAGCCGTCCTAGCCACCACGGGGCCTCAGGGTAGCTGCTCATACTGTTATTCGGGGACATACATAATGGAGAGCTGGCCAGGCTGCAAGGTTCAGGGGCCCACACCCGACCTTATAGAGCTTTGGTGAGGCGTGGATGGAGAGGCTCTGGAGGGATCAGGAAGTTCCAGGAAGGTCCATCCCAGGCTGGGGACTGACTGTGCAGACAAGAAAGGACATTCAGTCTGGGATGGAGACAGGGATATAGGCCTCTGTACCTCGGAGGGCTGGCTCAGTCCACAGGGGATGTGGGGGTACTGGGGCTTCTCAGAGGAGGTGGTGGCCTTTAAGCTACAACTGAGAACACCCCAGGGAGGGCACTCGGACAGTGTGTGCAGGAAGGTCTAGGGCGGGGAGGGGGCACAGAAAGTCCCAGCTGAGCTCCCAGGGCTAAAGGCCTGGAAGGGAGCTAAGGTTTAATCTGGGTACTGTGAGCCGCACCACCAGATGCCAGACTTGAGGACACAGGGCCTGTCGGTGGCGGTGGGGTGTGTACTGGGCCCTTGCACCCTGAGGGTCCTCAGGATCTTCCCCTTGGCCTGAGCCTGGTCCCTCTCTCAGGCCAGATCTAACCGGCAAGTTGGTCTCTTACCCTGTCCCCAGGGGTAGGGACCTGGGTGGGGCAAGGCGCAGAGAAAGGGAGGCTAGGAGGAGGGAAGAGGGCCCGGGGCCTGAGAAAGCCCAGCCTGGCTGATAGAGAGAGATTGGTTTCAGCCGGAGCCTCGGGCCTGCCAAGTCCACATCCTATCTGCGGCCTGCGCTTACTCAACATTCATCACAGCTGAACTCGGAAACTTTATCAACGCTAAAGGTTGGCGCCATCTCTAGGCCCAGCCACTCCCGTCCCTCCCCTCGATGGGCCTGATAGCCACTGATAGATTACACAAGATTGTTTCACTCCAGGAACCCATGGCCTATGCTTCTGGGGGAGGGGCAGCATGGGGGAGGGCCCAGGGCACCACAGGGGTTGGAGCTGTGCACCCTGAGGATGGTCAGTGAGTGGACTGGGGGCCTTGTGCCAGGATGGGACCTGGGGCTGTGGAGGCCACGTGCCAGGCAGGGGCGGCTGAGGCCACAGCTCAGAGCCTCGAGCAAGAGAGGAGGAAACAGAACGGTGGAGATGGGCGCTGAGGCCTGGAGTGATTCTCTCTCTAGATGGGTGATAAGAGCTGAGCGATGTGGGCAGGTTTCACTAATGGAGCCGTCGCTGCGTGGTACGGGTCAGAGGGACGGAGGCAGATGGCTGCTTAGGAGGAGACGGCTCCTGTGTGACAAGCCGTCCACTCAGCAGGCTGGGCCGGGCCCTCTCCTCTCCAAGCCCACCTGGAGCCCACAGCGGCCGTGGTAGTCAGGCAGAGCACAGTGCTCTGAGCACTTAGCCCAAACCCACTATGGGTGCTCCAACCTCTCAGTGCCCTGCTCACACACGAGACCCTGTGTTGTTATGTGCCGTTCACATCCTCACCAACACCATCGGCCTCCACACACCCCTCCCCCAGCTCAACCCAACCCTGCCCAGCGTCTGCCCCTCCATCTCTGATTCAAGAATGCTCTCGCTGCCAGGCAGTGGTGGCGCACACCTTTAATCCCAGCACTCGGGAGGCAGAGGCAGGCGGATCTCTGTGAGTTCGAGGCCAGCCTGGGCTACAGAGCGAGATCCAGGAAAGGCGCAAAGCTTCACAGAGAAACCCTGTCTTGAAAAACCAAAAAAGAAAAAAAAAAAAAAAAAAGCAAGCAAGCAAGAAAAAGGATGCTCTCCACACTGTGGGGCTTCCACACCATCAGTGCACCAGTCACGGCCCCTTCCCTGACTCTGTATCAGAGCACTTGGCTGATCTCTCAGGCTCCTCTGTCTGTGGTAATGCCAGCGTCTCAGGCTGACTTGACCCTCCTTCCTTTTCCTCCGGAGACAGACAAGGCTGATCTAGGAACCAAGCAGGTACCCTTTACCCAGTAATAGACACCCTGTGCTTTTGGGGGAGGGCAGAGCTGCCCATGTGAGAAGGAAGTCCTTCAGCAGAGACTGAGGCTGGCCCTGGAAGGCCTTGTGCTGGTGTAGTCTAGTCATGTGCTTCCGACCCTCACACCCATTTTGTAAAAACAGGTGACAGAGACCCAGGGCGTGGGGGCCAAGACTGAGGTCATGAGGTCACTGCTCACTCTTCTTCCCGTAGGTCTCAGCCCAAGCTCTCTGGTGGACCTTATCCCACCACTATTTTGTACTTACACATTTTAAAAAAACATCACACCTATGGCTTGAGGGTGCTGTGGGAGCCAATGACCCCCTGCTGTGACCGTGGGTCCAACTCTGCAACACAGTATATTGAGGGGTGGAGAAGATGGAGGCAAGGTCAGGTTCCCATCTCCACCGGCTTTGAAAAAAAAAAAAAAAAACCAGGCATGGGATGAGCAACGTGAGACATTGCTGCATTTAGAATGGCCCCATGATTTGGGTGCGGTAACCGAGGCCTGGGGCAGGGTAGGGGTCCAGAAACCAGCCTGGCAGGCTGAGGGACTAGGTTTCTTTTCCGTTTTACAGATTAGGAAGCCAAGGTGTGATCTCACCTTGGACACAAGATCTGGCCTCACCAGAGCCTGGGGCCACAGAGGCCTGGACATCAAGGTTCCCAGGAAGTCACTGGGGAGCAGGAGGAGATGGTGACAATAACAGGAGCAGGGTCTGGAGGGAGATAGGGGAGCTGCCAGCCTTTGCTGTCTGTCCTTACCCCACTTCTCACCTCCCCACTCTCATCTGGCACTCGAGCTGTGTGTGGAATGCGCAGGTCCTGGCGCCCAAAGGTGTGGCCTAGGCTCTGAGGTCAACAGAAGTTATTCAAAGGTCAGCCTGTCCAAGGCAAACACAAGGATCCTGAGGAAGGTTCAGAAGCCTGGGAGGACTTCCACCCTGTGGGGCTAGGCTGGACAGGTGCACACTCATTTTAAGGTAAGGCCCCACCCCCTCTATGGAACTTCAGCCAATGCCTGAGCCTCAGGGCTGCCCATTTGCACTCTGTTTTCATTGGCTGCTAGCAGGGGCTGGGCAGTGGTGGGAGGGACCTATGCTCTGCTCTAGGGGTGAGGGCTCAGTCATACGGCTCTTAGGAGCCAGCGAGGAAGTTAAGACATTGTGGGGGTGAAGGGGTGGGAGGCAGAGGCAGGACTGAGTCTAGGGGGTGTTGTGGGAAGCGTTAGTTTCTGGGTGTTCTGAGGAAGATTCGGGCAGAAAGGAACTTTACGGGGAACACTGGTTCCACTCAGGCCTCGCTGTCACTATCCTGGACAACTTAAATCCATCCTGGGTGCCTTAGAGAGAAGATCCCGATGCACGGTCACACTTCCCCACCCCTAGGCACCCACTCCTGGACATCTCCATCCCGGCTGCCATGTCTCAGAACGGGCCATTTGGATATTCCCTTTGCAAAATGATGAGAGTGAGGAGCCTAACTTTTCCTTTAGATGTAGGGGCCATCTCTCCTGGCAGCCCCAAGTTGGGCCATGGGCTTGGCAGTATGTGTAAGTCTGCAACGCTTTTGTTCCTGGCATTTGGAGGGGTGAGATAAGGGAAAGAACCGCGAGTGAGCAGGCAGATAGATGGGGCGATAGCGGCTCCTCCACGCATGGCGCCTATCGCTCTTTTTATCAAGGTTCCTTTTCTTTCTTCTTTTTGTTGGGGGCCTGGGAGGGCGGAACACACCCACCCCAATCCCTCCCACACCCGTGGAGCTTAGGGAGGAGGCCTCTCTTTTTCAGGCACCAGCCAGAAAGGGAGACACAGGCCCCGGGGAGCACCTGGGAGGGGGGGGGGTCCTACGGTACCCGTCTGCCGGGATTCCAGGGTCCCCAAGCTCTGCCTTATCAGCTCCTCACAAGGACCTGCAAGGACACCCACTGCCTTGTTTGATGGGTGAGGTAGCCAGACCCAGGGAAGTGAGGTGCCTAGGCCAAGGTCATACAGTCAGGGCAGATGGAACCGAGAGCCCAGCTATGTCTCTCTGGCCTGGAGGCTCACAACCTGGTTAAGACCTGGTGGGCACAGCTAGGGGGCATGGGGCCCATGGGGTGACCAGCAAACATGGCTGAGGTTCTGCGGAGCAGGTCCAGGGTCTGCGGGATGCAATCTTAGTATCCACAGCCCTGCTTACAGATTTAGAAACTGAGGCTCAGAATAAGGAGATGCCTGAAGGATGATGGGTAGGCTAGACTCTAACCCCCTCTCATGTCCCTGGGTTGTTGGTTGGTTCAGTGTGACTCCTGTGACACTCCAGGTATGAAATTCTGGTGATTGGTGGTGGTGGGGATCATGACCCAGGCTGACAAACATTCTAGAATCATCCAGGTGGTGGTAATCAGAAACCCTGAGCCTGACACCTCAGCACAGAGCCCTGTGGGAGCTGTTTGTCCGCTACAGTAGCTCCCGGAGGCAGCATGTCTCAGCCTGCTCAGCATGGGAGCTACAGGTGCTCACAGAGATCCGCCTGCCTCTGCCTCTTGAGTGCTGGGATTAAAGGCGTGCGCCACCACCACAGCCCGGCAGGTGCGCACTGCCATGCCCGGCTCTTTTGTATAGGGATCTGCACTGGCCCTTGCACTTGTGTGGAGAGCGCTTTACTGACCGAGCTGCCTCTCCAGGCCCTCAAACCAACTTTCTCACTGAAGGAGCCCGTGGGCACATGAAATGAGTACAAGCAATAAGCAAGAGCAGAGACACACCAATTTAGCCAGACATGGTGGGGCATGTCTTTAATCCCAGCACTCAGGAGGCAGAGGCAGGAGGATCTCTGAGTTCAAGGCCAGCCAGACCGATTTGCACTGATCCAGGGATAGGGCTGGGTAGTGCTGAACATGGCCCTCTCTGTACCCACTCCTTCCCTTTGAAGTGGAGGGACCAGGCCCCTTTATAGAGGTGTGTCTGGGGGTTATTCTGCAAATACCTCAGAACCTTTAGATAGATAGAGACTCAGATTTAGACAGAGCCTCTAGGTCAGAGTGCCTCCTGTGCTGTGTGACCTTGGACGATTTATTCAACCTCTCTGAGCCTTGAGTCATTGGAAGAGAAATGAGGGGTAATGGGAGGACTCAGTGTCATAGGCAGGATAAGCCCAACAGTATATACACAACTCAATCAAGATAGCTATCCTCAGTATGGCCATCACTGGGATCATAAATACCTGGGAAGACCCAGGACCACACAGGAAAGTTCCTGCCCTCCTCAGGCCTTCCTATCTCTGGGATTCCAGTGTTTCAGTTCTCAGGAGTGATTTTATATACACAGGACAGGGCAGAGCTGAGTGCTCCCACCCCACTGGGCCCAGCTGGCCTTCCACGGGGCTCCCTGCCAGTGGGGTCAGCTTGGCCTGGCCACTGCCCCAAGAGGTGTTGGGGCTGACAGGCCTTGGTTTCTCTTTCCACACAGCAGGTGCCTCACGCCCCCATGGCTGCCTTACCTGTCCCTCAGCCGGAGGATTAGCCTGGCGCAGCCCTAATCTTGGCGCATCACACCATCAGCGAGAATCTCGGATCAGCTGAAGGAGGCAGCTTTATCCAGACAAGCTTGCAATGGCACCCGAGTCCCATCTGGGTGCCGCCTGTCACAAGTGGCAGCTGGGCCGAGCTGGGAGGCGCGATGGCTGAAGCCAGGCCTGGAGCTAATTGGGCTTCTGAGTGCTGCAGACCACAGCCCTCACGGCCGCTGGGCGTGGCTTTGCATGGGCACCTTGACATTTACTGAACTACCTGTGGTCTAACCAGGCACTGCAGGGCAGCAGGGCACACAGGCAAAGCTTCCTGGTGAGGCTGCGGAGGCACCATGTCTGCTGGGCAAACAAGGCCACGTTGGTATGGAGATCTGCCCAAAGCTGTGTGTGTGTGTGTGTGTGTGTGTGTGCCAGGGGCTGTCATCAGTCCTGGAGGCTGGACACTATGGCCTGGGTATCAGTGTACCAGTGTCTTCTCTGAGTGGGGCCTGATGGACCTAACTGGGTCTGGCCACCAGTTTCAGTGGCTGGACATTTGGGGGACTTACCAGCCTGGCCTAGAGGCTGGGAGAGCCATCTCCTCAGAGTCGGCCAAGGGCTCCCCTCTAGGGCCCCTTTCTCTCCACCCTCCTCCCTACCTTCCTTTTCAAAAACATAATTTATCTGTGTATTATCAAGAAATCCAGACACTTTAATCAGCGAGCTATGAAGTCAGAATTTCCATTCTTATCTGTGGGGAGGAGTGGAAGGAGGGGAGATAGCGCGGATCGCTGGTGGGGAATGTTAATGGGCGGGAGCCCAGGCCGCTGGCCACCGAGACGTGGGTATCTCCTCCATTATCGAGCCGTATCTTGCCAACCATCTCAGTGCAGTAATGGGGCCAGTTCAACTTTCCGAGTTATCACAGGAGCTGAAACCTGCGCCGGAGGAGGCTGGGACCAGAGACAGTGCAGGGAGGACCAGGCTGCGGCTGCTCCAGGAGAGGGCTGGCCGGCCGACTGGGTGAAGGCCTGGCGTCCATGGGCTGTCCAGGCTGCCAGGCGAGTGTTGGGGTGCCCCTGTCCCTGGGCAACTGTACTTGGTCAAGCGGGGTGTGGGACTCAATGGGGAAAACCAAGGCAGGAGGTGCTACGGTGGCCCAGGAAGTGGAAGGAGGCAAGAGGCATAAAGGCAGCAGGGGCGTGAGGCCCAGTGAGTCTATACAGCTCTGATCTTTGCTAAAACCGTGGCCCAAAGTCACACAGTGGGGAACAATGTGGAGACCAGAGCGGGCTGTGGTGGAGAGCCACAGACTCCGGGTTTGAAAATGGGTGTGGCTGCCCCCTCCCCCGCCAGCAATCAGTGGCCATTGCTCTTTCCCACCCCAAACTTTCAGATGGTGGCTCTCCCAGGGATCTATCTGATCCTCGAACTTTCTAAGCCTTGGTTTCCCCATCTGGGCCTTGAGTCCAGGTCTATTCAGGCTGGTGGGAGCGGACACGAAGCTGGGCTGGGGCACACTCAGCATGTGCTCCCAGTGATACCTGCGATAGCTGAGTGTGGGGAGACTAGGTGGGTCACCCACACCAGTGGTGCCCAGGGCTTTGAGCCTCAGTTTCCCCTTCCATTCCAAAATTCTGTGTGCCAGAAACCAGAGGGGTCCTAGAGGGGTAGCTGTAGGTCCTGCCCCTCACTGGGGGCCAGTCCAGCAAGGTGGGGAGGGATACCTTGTCCCTAAACAGCAAAGGAAGTTCTGCAGGAAAGAGTCATCTGAGACCCCTAGCCCTGGCCTCCTTCTTTCCTCCTGGGGTGAGAGAATAGGGAACGGAGGCAAGTATAAGCCTAAGGGCAGATGGAAGGTTTTAGGGCTTGAAGTCAGATGTCAGGAGGAACTGGCAAGAAGATGTCTCCGGGAGACAGAATTACAGACACGTGAGGACGGGCCATCAGCAGTAGAGGGAGGGGACAATGGCCCCTTTTCCCTCTTCACTGGCTCTTGCTGGCCATGTCTCCTCTGTCAGTTCTCTTTAATCCTTGTCTCCCACCAGGTAGGCATCATAGTGCTATGTGTAGTAGGGAAACTGAGGCTCAGAAGGTTGGGACTCACACGAGGGCCCCAAAGCCGTACAGTGCACCCACCTGTATGGTAGGAGCAGACAGGGCTGTGCATACCATCCCAGGCAGGCTCTCTTTCCATAGTGAGAACCTCATACATAGCTGTGAGACCCCGAGGTAGCATCTCTGACCCTCCAGTTCTTAAGGACCAAAAACAAAAACAAAAACAAAACAAACAAACAAAAAAACCACTCCAATCCTCTATTTCTTCTGGGTAAAAGGGAGAACCCCAACCAAAGGAAGTACCTAGAGAGATGCTTAGAGATGTGGAGAAAGTACTGAGTACACGGGAGTACTCAGTGATGGGTGACACCAGCTGGGTCTACTGCAGCCCTTGGTCAAGGCATGGGGACCAGTCTATACCTCCCTGGCTCAGAGAGGCTGCAGAACACTCATTGGCTTAGAGGTCACTGCCAGCTGGAGCAGGCAAAGGACAAGGGGGTACTTGAGATGGGGGGGGGAGGGGAGGGCTGCTGATGTGTCTACCCAATTCTGTATAACGTCAGTGCCACATTCTTGCCCAGAGGACTGCTGAGGAGGGAGAAGGGAAAAGCCAGCCTGCAGAGGCCCCAGAGACCTGCAAGATGGTGCGGTTGACACTGTGGGTTACAGATCTCTGCTCAGAGAATCTCCACTCTGGCCACAGACCCAGCTTCGGTATTGGTTGGCCTTGGGCAAGGCCTTGATGTTCTCGCTCATAACAGGGGTGGGAAAAGGCCACCAGGGTGGTGTGCAACACATGACACTCGGGCTTCTGGCACATGCCAACACCAAAGCCAGCAGGACTGGCAGGGTCCACCCGGTAAGAAGCCACCTGGCACTTCAGTGTGCACCTCCAAGCTCCCCCTATGGCCACAACAAAGAGGTGCTCTTATTGCTCTCTGCAAGTAGAAACTGAGGCAGGAGAGGTCTCCTGAGAAGCCAGGCTGAGCCTCCCTCCATGGGGGACCTGTCTGTGGCTGTCTGGCTTTAGGCAAGGGCTTGCTTGTAGCCTAGAGTTCACAGGTAATGGGAGTCATGCCACCAAGGGTCCCTTTGACTGGGTCTACTCTGAACAGCACTGTCCCTAAAGTACCTACTGTATACTGCCCCTGCCTAAGTGGTAAACACCACGGGACAGGGTAGGATCTGCTGTTTCCATTCTTCAGGTGAGAGATCAATCCAGGCTGGCTGAGCACTGGGAAGACACTGAATGAGGCCCCTGGGAAGAAGCTGGGGCTGGGGACTGAGAATCCTAAAGTTAGTGCCATATACGAAGGATGAACGCACAGCTGAATGGGGAGGGTGGAGAAGGGGAGTCACTGGCCTCTTGGGGACAGCCCTAGCCAGCCCTGGAGGCATCACCAGACACCAGGATGGGCTGCTTCTGTTTGCCTAGGCTCTCAGCAGCCCCTGTGGTCTGTTGGGCCCTGGTCAGGGCAGGTCTGAGCTCCTGGGCCTAGACATCCTCATGCGAAGTTGAACAGGGGCATTTTCCTGTCAGGCCATGTGACCTTGGCAGGCCCCATCCCTGTGGGGCTCACCATGCTCACCATGTGTCGTTAGTGGGGGAGCCAGCCCATAGGTAAGAGCTCAGCTGCCTGCAGGTTACAAGTGTGCACATGGCCCCTCAATGGGGTAGAGGCAGCCAGCTGAGACATGGGGGTCCCCGTTCAGGCAGTTCTACACACCATGGCCAGTTTCTTGACCTTCCGGTGGCCCCTTGCTCCCCCATTCTGCCCATGCCTTCTCTCCCTCACCGGACTACCAGCTCCTCTGTAGATGGACACTAACCTGGGAGATCCAGGGGGTTCCACTTGGCTGCCTGGATCTGGACACTGCAGAGCACAGAGGGGAGAGGTGTGTGAAGGAAGATCACGGAAAGCTCTACTCTTGTCCTCTCTGACAAGGAATCGCTAGCTCACAGAAGGCAAGCTGCACACCGAGGTTGCACAGTTCGGGTGCTCCCTTGACAAATCAGTGCCAATATATATGCAGGAGGGAGAGGCTGGCCAGTAATAGGGAAGATACCAGGCCCCTATGTCTATTCCACACTGTGGGCCAAAGGGCAGGGCCTCTGTATGGAACATGCTGAGATCTCATGGGAAAGAGCTTGGGAACAGGGATGTCCCATCTCAGTTTGACTGGAAACCAGACCTGACCTGATCATGAAGAGATGGAGGAGAGAGGGAAGGGAAGGGGGCAGTAGGGGAGGGGCCACAGCTGCTTTGGGAGACAGGCACTGTCACCCCCACACTGTGGATGGGAAAGCAAAGTTCCTGCTCTCCTAACAGGCCTTTCCCAAAGTCCTATGGGCAATAAGAGGGGCAACATCTGGCTTTGGTGGGCCCAAGGAATGGTACCCAACTGAGACAGGCTCCTTCTCGGGAGCCTGAGGAGCTGAGTGGCAGCAAAGATATCCCGGAATGTGAGAGGGTGGGTGTGGGAGCAGCCCTGTAAAAGCACTGAGGCTGAAGATGCCTGAACGGGGCCCCCATGACTCTACTGGAGCATAAGCCCCACTACAGTGCCTCTACCCCACTGAGGGGCCATGCACACACTTGTAACCTGCAGGCAGCTGAGCTCTTACCTATGGGCTGGCTCCCCCACTAACAACACATCCCACAGGGATGGGGCCTGCCAAGGTCACATGGCCTGACAGATGGGAGAGGGTGGGGTATGTATGACATGATTCCTGAAGACCAGTGATGCTGCTGTCCCTCACTTTGCCACACCTTCAGCCAGAAGAGGTCTGTAAAGCAATGTGTGTGTGTGTCTGTGGTCTTAGTTTCCCCATCTGTGAAATGGGAACAGGGACCATAGGCACCTCCAGGCAGCCTCAGGGGGATGGTGGGCAGGTGGGCATGAATCAGCCAGGGCCTGAGTATGGCCAGGCAGCTCCATGTGGGCTGGGTCCATGGGTTTTGTGATACCAATCAGGAGGCAACAGCTGCCTCCGTGAGGCCTGTCGATGGCAGATAGGCTGGCCTAGAGTATTATTCACGAGCCGTCAAGCCCCGGGACCGTCTGGTTGGCATAGAAACAGGAGATAAGGGGCACAATTAATGGCATCACATTCCTCCTCCTTTCTCCCCAACTGACCCACTTAAATCGGTGCCATACTGGGTTCCTGTGACCTCCAGGGGGGGCTGGGCCGGAGGGACTGGGTCCGGGGCTCAGGCCAGGGTAGGGCTGGGTGAGGCTTCCCTGGGGGCTGCCCTTGAGTTGAAGCATCTCAGAGAGGAGCACCAAGACGGCAAGAGCAGCTGCAAAATACTGCAGAGGCCTCCATTCCTCCCATAGGCCCACTGTACAGATGTGAAAATTAAGGACTGCGGCTGAGAGCAGGCAAAAGCCGGAGGATGGTGAGACACCTTGATGGAGTTCCTGGTCCCAACAGCAAGGGGCAGTGTCCACTTCATACTTCCAACTCGGGCTTCACTACTTTCTGGGACACAAAGCTAATTTTTTAGCACTCAGTTTCCCCGGAGGTACCATGTGAGCATGGGGCCTACGTAAGTTCTTTCGGGCCCGGCACAGGGCAAGCACTTAGTTGTCATCCGTGACCAGTGATGCTGCTGTCTTTTGCCCATGCTGTCCACCTACTGCCCTCTCAGGCTCCAGGGAGGTAGGAAAGCCACCAGCAGGTGGGATCAGAAGGCCCAACAAGAACTGGAGACCTCATGTGGGCTCCAGAGAGTCAGGAAAGGGTTCCCTACAGAGTGCCTCCTGCCTTGGATCGCTCTGAGAACCATCAAGCACCAGGCCAGTGCTGATGACCAGGGCTTGGGACAACAGGGTCAAAACCGGAGCGGGCAGCTCACATTCACTGAGCCCTGGATGACAGACACTGCCACAAAGGGAAGACATGGAGGCAGAGGAATCTCCAGGAAGTGTCATGGGCCACCAAAGCCCTTGAGGGGCCTGACCAGAGGCACCACCTATACTTACAAGGGGGGTGGGGAATGTTCTGTGTAAACAGTCCCTCTATGTCCATAAAATACAGCTAAATCCCGGCCTCTTACTGGGCCTTCACTCTGGCTCTCCTGGGAATGGGGCTGTCCTCTGCTGTCAGCACCACTGGCCCTGTGGGTGGGTGTTAGGTGTTAGAAGGAGTTGGCAGATGGCTTCTGAGTTTGGAGCAAATTAGTCATCCTGTGGCTACCAATAATTTGCTTAACTGAACTGTAAGAATGTGTGAAAACACCTCCTCAGAGACAGAGGGCTGCGGCACCAGGCGGGACTCCTTCTCCAAGCCTGTGCCCAGTGACCTAGGTCTTTAAGCATCTGGGATCACTAACTCCTGCCTGACCTGGGGACTCCCTGTACCCGAGTGCTTATCTCAGCCCTATTTTTCAAAGAGGGAAACTGAGGCCTGCCCTACATGTCAGTACCTTCCTGACTTCATTCTCACTTACTGGCATCTTGCCTTTCAGCTCTTCACATCCCCAAACCGCCCAGTTTTCCAAAGCAGAAAACTGAGGCCAGGTTACTATTCACTGAAGTGCAACCATGGCTGGCCCATTCTTGGCACTCTAGAGGGCGGCTACGGAGAAGCGCGACCCTGACCCCAGACTTCTCGCCTGCTTGTGCCTCCCCACACCTCTCCTTTCCTCATACGGTGGATAGAGCTGAGTCAGTGCTTGCATACAGCAGGTACTCAATAACACAGAACTGCATACAACAGGAGAACAAAAAACACTCCACTGCACACAGCACCATCGAACTCTCAATAAACACTTGTCTGCTCAGGCAGATCTATACAGATCTCTCCGGACGTGTACCTGCTGAGCTTCCCAAAAATCAGTCAGGTCAGTGGAAACCACCTCGAGTTTTTCTTCAATAAACTCCACGGGAGTCACACCTAAGACTTGCCAGGAACCAAGAGCAACCCAGCATGATTCAGGGGAAACCACCCTTCGCAGGTGACAAACCGCCCCTGGCCTCTGAGTGCAACCTAATTGGAATGAGGGGAGGAGTGTCCTCTCTCTCTCCCCTCCCTGCAGGCAGCACGAAGTCAGTTTTCTTTCATTTTGATGGACTGTACCACTGGCCGCAGGGGGAAGATCAACTTCTTGCCGATTAAGAGTGTTTGGGAAAGTGTCCCAGATGGACGCCCCCCGTTGTTCCCTCTTTTGCTGCCCAGGCCCCCTGCTGCCGCCGGACGCCCCCACACTGCTGTTGCCTCGAACCCGGCGGGGCCTGGTGGCCGTAGATAAGGCCTCTTATCACTCTTGGCAATCGCCATTGGGCGGACTGGCCCGCGCTTAGGCCCCCACTTATCAGAGCTTACATCGACTGGGCAGAAGGAGAGCTGGCGGGCCGGGGCACCAAGGGTCCCGAGCTACACCCTGCCCCTCGCCCCCTCCAGGGGCCCGGCCTATCATGTCAGCCATCTGGCCGGCTAGGGCCGCGCTCCTGCCTCGCCCTCCCCCCTCTCCCACGTTTGAAGTTAATAAATGGAAGCGCTATCGCGGCTGCCATCGGTTGCAAGCCTTATCAGCGCGGCACATCTATCTTTGCGCAGAACAAAAGGCGCACGGAGGCGCGGGCAGCTGCAACCCTGCTTTGGTGGGGGCGTGGAGGGCGGCGGCCCCTAGAGCTCAGCCTGCTTCCCCTCCGCACCCTGAGACCCGCCACAGGTGAGGCCAGCGCAGCCGGCGCGCAGCTGCGAGGGCCTCACGCACGGCCTTGGGCAGAGAGCGGGCGGGCAGGCGCCGCCGCTTGGTGACAATCAACGTTCGCATCTTAACGCGTTTAGATCTGCTAGGGGAGGAGGAGCCCAGGCCACGAGTTGCACAGAGAGAGCTCCGGGCCCCGCCCTCCCCCAGGCTTGCTCTCCTCCTCTGCTCCAGTCGTGGGGTACTGTGAGGGGGTCGGAGGGGCTCTCCTGCACAGTCCCGGTCCCGGTTCCCAGAGTGCGGGGTTTCGCGGACCCAAGTGGGTTGGGCTCTGCTGGGCTCCCGCGGCCTTATCAGCGCTGGCGATCCGTTCCCAACCTGAGATCTCCCTGCCCTAGCTATCTGCATTTCTCATCAGGCTGAAACACACACACGCTCACGCACACACACATACACGCGAGAACAGAACCCGGCAGAGGCGCACAGGGGAGGAGGGGAAAAAGAAACCAGAGAACCAGCACAGATCGGGACCTGTGGGTGGCTTTAATACTTGAGTTGACATGATAGAAGGAGACTTTCGGAAAACAGGTCCGGCTCGAATTTGGGGAGTCGGGTTACCAGAACCCAGATTCCTGCCTCCGTCCCCCTCTCCCGAGACCTCAGTGGTAGGGACACCCTCACAGGCTAGAATGCACATTGGGTCCTGGTGGCAGCGTCATGTGGGCAGAGGAGGCAGCCAGGCGTCTGGAGCTGGGAAGCCGGATGCCCCCCTCCCTGGTCACCTCGTGGGCAGCCCAAATGACTTGTTTCTCCCGCCAGGGGGAAGCTCCAGGGAGGAAGCCCCGCGCCCTGCCGGGAGAAGCGCGAAGTTATTATTGGTGTGGCGTGGGGAGGAGCTCTTCCTGTGTGCTTACTGGTTCCTAGTGCAGCCAAGTGGCCCCGCAACCTAGTGGCCCAGAGAGCACAAGCTCCTATGGTGGGGGCATAGGTGATGTAGGAGTACAGGGCCTGCCCTACTCGGGAAAGTGCCCACGGCAGGACCTGCGAGAAACTTGGACGCACGCAGGAACGACGCTCGAGTCCCCGAGGACCCTGGCTGGTTCAGAAAAGCCCCTCGGATGCGGGGGTGGAAGGAGGGGTGCCCATGGGCACACAAGGGCACTATTTGCCCGCGTAGCGTTGTTAGGGGCAGTGGTGGGTCAGACCTCTATATGTCCCCAAGCAGGCAGAGGTCAGATCGAAAACTCCAGAGTTGGGGCGGATAAAGGGGGTTTGGTCAGCCAGTGCCGAGCGCCTGGGCTGCAGCAGCCTCCACTACCTCACTCCCCGCAGCCACGCCGCTCTGCGGTCACAGCGCTGCGGTGGGCGCCGGCCCGCCCCGCAGCCCTAGGTACCCCTTATTCCCAGGTCTTTCTCCTTCTGCCTCTAGATACAAAGCCTGGGAGAGTCAAGCGCGCCAGATAAGATCACAATTTCAGCCCGTCCCGACAGAGCGATCTTATCAGGATGGGACTTGCAGAATGGAATATTTTAAACTTTATCTGAGCCCAGATCAGGGCCGCCCTATCGCCGCACCATCTCTGAGATGCGGGGGAGGTGCAGGCCGCGAGGTGGCCGGGCTCTGCCGGAGCCGCGCCCCCAGTCACTCTCCTTCCGGCTCTCGGGACCCGCCACCCTCTCGGGGCCCGGACCCCCTGGGTGCCCATGACGAGACGCGGGGGCCCTGCCCGCCGGCAGAGATTAGATTACGCCGCGCTTGGCACTCCGCGCGGGGGGCGCGGCGCGGGGTGAAGGTCGCGGGCGCAGCGGGGCTGGGCGGCCGCACAGGGGCGGCGCAGGGAGGCGAGGCGCGAGCGGGGGTCCGGCGGGCACCGCGGGTAAAGTTTGACTCACGCTTGATCTGCCGGGATTGCTCTGTTTCCTCCTGGACATGTCTCCGGCGCCGCGCGCCCTCGCGGCGGCCGCCTCTAGCCCCTGACGGGCGGCGGCGGGCGGCAGGGGCGCGGCGGGGCGGCTCATGCCCCCGGCCCGTGGGCTCCACGGCTGCCTCGGCCCGCGCCCCCAGCCCGCCGCGCCGCGCGTGGGCCGCCGGCGCCGCCGCGGAGGCCCGAGGCCACGGCCCTGCGCTCGGCGCGCGGACTGCCCGGCGGGCGGCGGGCTGGTGGCGGCTTCTCTGCTCCGGCGCAGACGCCGCCGCCGTTCGGCTTTTCTCAATGGAACCTGCGAGCCGCGAGCGGCGATCCCGCGGCCGCCGCCAGGGCGCTCCCGGCAGGCTGGCCGGGAGGGCGGGGCCTCCGCGTAGCTGGCGGCCGCCCCGCCTCTCGCCACGCCCCGAACCATCCTCCGCGGCCACGCCTTCCCGCTCCCGCTGGCCCCGCCCCAGACCGTCCTTCCCGCTGGCCCCGCCCCAAACTATTGCTCACGGCTTTTCTGCTCGCCTCGGCTTCCGCGTACTCACCCAGCCTCTGCCTGGCTGTCTTCCCTCGCGCTGGCTCCACCACTCAGCCGTCCTCCTCCCACTGACCCCGCCCCCCAGCCCATTCCTCATTGATCCAACCCCCTCAGCCCGTCCTCCTCCCATTGACCCGGCCCCCCAGCCCATCCTCCTCCCATTTACCCTGTCCCTCAGCCGCTGTATCGCACTGACCCCGCCCATCAGTCGTCCTCCTCACATTGACCCTGCCTCTGGTCCTGTCCTCAGCTGTTCGGCCCATATTGACCCCGCTCCTTAGGCCGTCCTCCTCAGATTGACCCTGTCCCTCATTCTGATCTCTTCACATTGACCCTGCCCCTCAGCTACTCACACTGACCCCGCCCCTCAAGCTCGTCCTCCTCACCCGAACACAGCCTCCGCTGTCCTCGGCCTGACCCCGCCCCTTTGCTCGGCCTTCTCACAGGCCCCGCCCCTGCACTCCCCACCACCCCGTGCTGGCCCTGCCCCCAGCCCGTCCTTCCCGGGGCTAGCTCCGCCCACGTCTCGTCCTTCCTCGGTCTCGCCCCGCCTCCGCAGGCCCGCCCTTCTCCTTAGCCCCGCCCCTGCCCTGTAGTCCTTCGCTCAAGCCCGGCCCTTCCCCGCCCCCCCAGCTCAGCCTTACCCACGTCTGCCCAGTCCTCAGCCCAGTCCTCACCTCCTACGGGCTGGCCCCAGGCCGCGCTGGCCCAGTCCAGAATTCCCACCCTCGGTTCTTGGTAGACCTCTAGCCTGCTTCGCTAGTTCCAGTTTCCCGAGGCTAGGTCCGCAGGCCTGGTTAGGACTTGGAGACCTGTTCTGAACTGCAGCCCCGCAGCCCCGCAACACAGTCCCCTGGCTTGTCTGGCCCCGCCCCTCCGCTCTGGAGCTCCGCCCCCATGGCCTAAGTTATGTTGTCCCTCGCGGCTCTGCGTTCCAGGCAGCCAGCAGTGGGGTCCGAATGACCGAGGCCTGGACACAGAGTTTGTGTTGTTCAGGACTTGGCATGTGACAGAGGTTCTGGTCTGGAAGGAGGCTTCAGTATGAGACTCCTGGAAGCGGCAACCCTGTGTTCTGCAGCTTCTGATGGTTGTGGCCTCATGGGCTGGGGAACCTCAGGTTTTCCCCTCTTGAACTCAGACCTGTCTGGAAATCTGGGAGGAGCCAGGGGTCTGTTGGCCTTCTTGCTTAACTACGGCCCAGGCCACAGTGGACATCTGCCGAGGAGGTGTTGTCCCCGGGCCCCCAGCCTTCCCTGTTCATCCAGCCCCAAGCAGGCAGGTTTACAGTGCCCACACAGTCAAGAAGGTACCTCGTGTTCTTTGAGGACACTGAGAGGCGAGACATGCTCAGGATCACACAGCTGGAGATGGGAGTCATGTCCTCATCCAAATGGAAAGTTCAAATGGCTGTCATTGACGTCTGCTGTGCCTCTTCATAGCACACAGGGAAACAGAAAGGCCTCCACAGACAACACATCTGGCCCTCGCCTAGTAGACAGTCTTCAGCTGGTACAACTGTCACCATTCATGTCCCCTGGAAGTTTGCCAGATGCCAGGTATCAGGTGTTGTAGGTGTGAGACCTGTTTCTTTGCAGTTTCTGTTACTGTTGCAAAGAGGAGCAGAGGGGTGTCGACCTCTTCCCTGCCACCACTCTTACTCTGTGAAGGCCACTGTGAGGGACTGTCCAGTGGGACAGGATGCTGCCCCCTCTCCACTGGTCATTCAGGAACACCAAGGCTAGGACCCAAGGTCTGCACAGAGTTGCCCAGCTTCCCGCCTCTCCCCAAAAGGAGCTGTCCCTTCTACAGCTGGGACCCCACATCTGCAGGGTCTCCTCGGTCTAGGGACCCCAAGATGTTTCAGCACTGGACAAGGCATACCTCTGGTCTGTTTCCTGGGGTACTGCCTCTTCTTTACAGGAAGGGACTCAGGAGCTGGGAGTCCTGGGAGGTGGCTAGGGGCTGGCATGTAGGGATGTGGTGAGAAGCTGGGCGCTCAGTAAGTAGCACCTAGGCTAGAGCTGCTGGACGAGATCTGTGTTGAGTTGGAATCTGAGAGTCGTGAGAGGAAACTGTGGTTTTCGATTAGTAATGTCTGCCTGGGATGCAGGAGAGTGAGATGGCATCTCTTTGGGCTCTTCTTTGCCTGATGTGATTTACTTGTATGATGCTCTGTATACAGAGTCCAGGCTGGGAGAGAAGGACAACACTCAGCAACACAGAGCCTGTCGACCAGGACAAGCTGCATCATTTGTGGGACCAAAAGCAAAATGACAATATGGGACTCCTGTTTAAAATGAAGAGTCCCAGCATGGTGATAGCAGAATGCTGAACCATAACAGCCTCCCATCAGGGGCTGTGTGTCTCCAAGGTCCTGTGCCTAGTAGAAAGTCCTGCCTAAGCGTGCAGCTTCCTGAGTGCCTTCTTCCCCTCTAACTTCCCCAGGTGCCCACTTCGGGGCCCCAATTCCCCTGCTTCTGAGTGTCCACTGGGAGTGGCCAGTTCACAGCCAGAGTCAGCAGGGAAACAGGATTGCTTCATCCAAAGACCTTGTGGTCAACTCCGTGTGTAGAGCAGGGAGACTCAGTTCTGAGCAAGGAAATCCTGCTGCGGTTGTAGGAAGAACTCCTGCTCTCCCAGGGAGCCAAGGCTTAGTAGTAGGTCCCCAGAAGCTTTGCTGAGAGGTGCCAAGGGTGCCAGCACCCACTGTGGGTACACAGGACAGGGTGAAGGTTTTGTTACTGTCAGAATTCTCTGAGAGCCCTTCAGAGTTGGCTTGGGTTTTCTCCTGGGAGCCTGTGTAGGTCTCAAAGGGTTATGCCATGGAGGAGGCATCTTCCAGGCAGAAAGCAGCAGGGTGGTTCTAGGACACATAATGCTGCTGTTTTGGTGATGGCCCAGAGATGTCATGGTTGCAGAAACTGAGACTTGGACAGGCCCAGATCTTTTCTAAGAACCCAGCTCAAGAGACACAGAGCTGGGATGTCACCTCAGGAAGCAACCCCAGAGTTTTGCTGGACACAGGTCCAACTGCTTTGCATCCTCTTCTGTTGTTTTGAAGGGTTGGACCCTGGGAAGGATGCTGGTTTCCTCCTGGTGCTGGAAGTGGTCACAATTGCCTAGGGCTCCTCAGACCTCAGTCTCCAGCCCCCAACCCTGGGGGTCTAGGTTTAGGTCTTGTCTGGCCACGGTCCTCTACCCTATGGCCGGCTCCTCTGACTGGTGGGCATATTCTGTGCTGATTCACCCCTGCACTGGCTTTTGGACTATAACCAAGAGACTCGGAGCACGTTTTAGAAACTTATGCTAGACCTCGAAGGATAAAGAGGATGCTCAGAATAGAATAATGGGAGGGTCACTGAAACAGAAGCTGGGAGGCATGAGCATGCGGCTGACTCTATGAGGCCAAAATGGGTGTGGGGCATAAGGCCTTGGGCCAGAGGTCAGGCTGCAAGATGACACTTGGCACTGGTTTCTCAGTCCTTCCCAAACCCCACTTGCTACTGCAGCCATCCAGTCTCTGTGGCTTCTTCATCTTCTGGTGGCTCAGATGCTCGAAGACTTGGCTTTCTTCCCATCTCCTCTAGACCTCCTTGACCATCATCCTGACCACTGTCTCCAGCTCCAGCTGGTCCAACACTCACTCACATCCCCATTAGAGGCTGAAGCCAATGGGAGTCATGATGTCAACTACACAAACATTGTCTTAGCTGAGTGTGGTGGTACATGTCTCTAATCTCATTACTAGGGAGGCTGAGGCAGGAGGATTGCCATGAGTTCCACTATTGCCTTGAGTGAGACCCTGTTGGTTTTTTTTTCCCCCCTGCCTTAACTGCTAAAGGTCCTAATGTGGGTCCCAAAGTCCTGTGGCTACAGGGCCTTTGCATTAGTTGTCTGGGTGCTATGTACACCCTTCCCTTCCATTGCCTGGTCCATCCTGCTCACCTTTCCAGAGGGAATCCCCCCTGTTCCTCTCTGTTCCAGCTTGTAAGGCAGCTGCAGGTAGCTCTTTAGCACTAGGCACTTAGTTATCTCTTACTAGCAGTGGCAAGGAGGGGTATCATGGTACCAGCCTTCATGCTGAGCATCCCATGCTGAGCATCCCTCGATGAGCATCCCATGCTGAGCACTGTCTTGTCCTCGTATCGATCATAGCAGCTTTCTGAAGGAGGAACTGCTAGAATTACCATTTGCCAGGTGGGTAAATGGAGGCTCAGCAAGGTGAAGTCACTTGCCTGAGCCACACAGCAGGTAAGGGCAGAGCTGGGTTCCTCCTGGAAAATGCCCATACTCTGCCTTAGAATGGATGCTGCTGAATGCTGCTTTGGGGGAGAGGCCTAGACCTTTCCCCTATCCCTTACCTGGGTCAGGCCTCTCTTCCTCTACTGCCAGTCATCCTGGGCCCTGGAGACACCAGGCAGCCGTGCTAAGGGCCCATCCCGACATTTGTCAGCGCCAGCTCTGTGAAGGGCTTAATTAACTTCCTGTTTCAATGGAGGATAATGAGTTTTAAACACCACGTGACTCCCTAAGGAGGTCAAAAGGCAGCCAGGATGTCAAAATAAATTAAGTTAGGAACTGGGAGGGCCCTGAAGGAGGCAGGTCTGGTGGTGCTGGCTCCCCGATCCGGCTGGCTGTCTAGGCAGTGCGGGACATTGGTCTGTTTCCCCTGGCTCTGGCTCTGGGGAGAGGGCTCAGGCAGTCCTCGTCCCTGTTCATGGCCACTACAGAGATCAGAAGACAGCAGAGGGAGAAAGAGCTGGCTTGGGCCACCTGCCCAAGCCGCTCACCTGGCCTCCAAGGTCATGTACACAGCTGAGGTCCCTAACAAGCCATGCTCTCTGACAGCCGGGGACCACAGGCTTATGCCTAGATGCTGTCATTGGATATTGTGAGCGTAAGCCAAGATCCACCCTTCATGGTGCTCCTCATGTGACTTCTATTCCCCCTCCAGGCAGGGGTGTGGACAGAAATACAGTCTTCCCTGGACATCACCTACGTCTGAGCTGGAGGTCAGGGGAACCTGTCACTGGCAGGACCTGCTTCCTTCTGCATGCTTACCATTCCTGCCTCATCCCTCCTTCCTCTCTCACACTCTCACTTCCATCCTCCCTTCCTTCTTTTCTTCCTCCTCTCCACGAAGATGATGGGCCAAGTCTGGGGTTAAGCAGTGAACCACAGATACCCCTGCCTCAGGAGTGCGGGTTTAGAGAAAGAGGGAGACAACAGACAGAAATAAATGGGTGGTCTGGACTACACGGGCAGGTTAGATGCAGTGGGTGGCAGAGGAGAGCAAAGAAAGACTGTAACATGGTAACGGAGGTGGACAGTACTGGAGGGTCAGACATTAGCTCTGTGAGAGCTCTGGAAGGCTAAACGCAATGGGTGGCTGTAGAATACACTGGAAGGGTATGTGTCTTTCTGGGAAGCCAAAAAGGGAGACACTGTAGCTGGGGGTGATGTGGTGTTGCTAGGATGCCAAGTCTCCCCAGAGCCTATGTTGGCAATGTTTGGGGGTGCTGAGACCTTACAAACTGGTTCAGTAGAAGTCCTTTGGTTGCTGGGATCTGCACTCAAGAGGACAGGGAGTCCTAATCCTCTTTTGGTCTCTCTCTGCTCCTAATCAACATGTGACTTTTGTTTCTCCTGTGACCTCTGGCCATGGATGCCCCCCCACCCGTTACCCTCTAGAAATGGGTGGGTGCAGGTGCTTGCCCTGAACCTCTGGAGCTGTGAGCAAATTGGAGTCTTTCTTTTTTTAGCTGCATGGTTGCCTCAGGTATTTTGTTGTATGCAATGCAAAGCTGACTCACAGGCTTTCCTCAGCGTAGCTGTGGCTAGGGGAGGTTAGTGATACATGACCAGAGTAAAGACAGGAGGCAAAGGAGGAGCTGGATACCTGCGGGGGGGGGGGGAGGCCGAGGTCGGGTGTAGGCTGAGCAGGCCGTACCCACCAACCCTCCTAGTCTCACCCACGTTCTGGCCACAAGACGTGCTTCAGCCAATGGGAAGTCAGCAAGGGTGATGCCTGTACAGGCTTTTTAAACCCTGGGGCAATGGACTGGCCTGAGGCAGATGTCTCTAGGAAGCTTGCTTCAGCTTTCAGCCACCTCAGCTGACTGCAGCTGCTGGAGTGAGGCCAGGGGACGCAGAAGCAGGACCTGCTCAGTCAGCACCCAGAACCATACGTTGAATCCTTATTCAGCATTGACTACTGGGGTGTTAGTTATAGGGCGGCAGTCATATGTATGGAGTGGGGTACTCAGCACCCGCTGTGGGACCAGCTGCAGATGAAGGCTGTGAAGCGGTCTGTCAGGACAGCCAGGGTCATCAACCATACTCTAGGTATGGGGACCTGTGGGATACAGGGTGCCAAGGAACTTAGGTCATGGCCAGCTCTAGCCAGGTGGGATGTTTATGTACAGTGGCTCCCATCGTTGCTTATGACAAGATTCTGGGGAACACATTGTTGTTTTCAAGCAGAACTAAGGTAACAGACAAGACCCCCAATAGGCTAGGTGGAAGAAAGGACCGTAGCCTATTGCCAGGGGCCAGAAAAGGCCCCTCAGAGAGATGGCTTCACACTGGTGTGTGTCCCGGACGTGGTCATGAGGTCCTTTGAGCAGCCCCTGGTGCAAACGAGAGCTGAGATTCTTGGGGTGGCTGCAGGCATGGACAGAGGCCCTGTGTCTTCAGGGGCTCTTCCAACCCTTAGCTGTGCTCAGGTAGAGGGGAGGGAGGTCTGTCTGGCAGTCACAGCTATCCCAGGGAAGCAGTGGACAGTCTGTTTGGAACACGACCTCAAGAACAAAGCTAGACCCACGGTCACCCTCCTGGGACTCAGTAGGCTTGGAACAAGGAGACCAGCATCACCTGGCTGGGTCTCAAACTGCTCTTGGCCTGCAGCTGCTGTATGCCACTTGTCCCCTGCTCTCCACGGAGGAGCATCAGTGGCCTCTGTCTTATGTCCCGTTCTATACCATGGGAGGAGCCCCATCCCGGCCTGCTGGGGACTGTGGAAGCTACTGTGATATCACTCCGAGGCCTGCAAAGGGAGCAGTGTGAACCGCCTCAGCCGTCAGTGAGCGCTTGTCATGGAGGCAAGCCCAGAGCCTCACAAACACCATCTCTGCCCATCCCACAGCCTCGCATGAGATCTTACAGAGCCCATTTAAGCCCCGGGTCTGGTCGTGAAATCCAGATGTTCTGTGCCAGCCAGCCTTCCATCTGGAGCTGGGGCTGAGGAGAGAGCTGCTGAGGGCCAGGGTGGGAGGATGTGTCTTGAGCATGATATCCATTTAGGGTCGGAGCAAACAGCCAAATCCGGCCGTTCTCATCACCGTGGCAAAGCCATATGCTCTCCTTCTGCAGCTCCAGAAACAGCACTGGAGGTCTTGGGCCGTAGAGACGGGGCGGGGGGGGGGCTGTTTACCCATTTCCAGCCAAACCCTGGGCCTAGGTGGATTGCTCCTGCCTCTCCTCCGTGCCGTCACAGGGCTGGAGACCAGGGGCCTTGAGTTTCTACCCTCAAGGCCATGCCAGCAGCCAGGGAGGCAGACAGTGTTCTCCGTGAAAGTGGTCCGTGACCTTGGGTTCCCTTGCACCCAGGGAGAACAACAGTACAGGTCTCACTGTGTCTGCCTGACTATGATGCCCCACCCCCAGGGGGTTGGGGACTGTGGCCTGGGGAAGGTCCTGTTTCACTCACCTCAGCTTCTGGAAGTTGGAAGAATCTGTGGGCTGCAACTGGGTCTGCCTGGCCCACACGGACAAATGTGGACTTCTGTGGCTCCTGGAATCTATAAGCTCCAGTGTCTCATGGGAACACCACAAAGAACCCAGCCATGGGCACCTAGCATTATACTGTACCCTCTCATACCTGGGTAGCTTCTGTTCCCCTAAAGGTGCCTTTCTGGATCCTGTCCTCCCTCCCTCCCTCCCTCCCTCCCTCCCTTCCTTTTGTGTGTGATAGTGCATGTATGTGCAGAGGTCAGAAAATATGTGTCGGCTCTCTCCCTCCATCTTTCTGTGGGTTCTGAGGATTGAACACAGGTCACCAGGCTTGCACAGTAAGTGCCTTTACCCACACAGCCACCTTGCCAGCCCAATACTGTCCTTTCAATCCTCCCCACACTGGGCACACTTTCCTAGGCCCAGGAGCACAGATTCCAAAAGGTACTACAAGCAAAGACAGTATCCAAAGCAGTCTGTTGCGGAGCAGAGGAAGCCCTGAGTGTGTGAGGTCCTGAGGGAATGTGTGTTGTTGACAATGGGCATAGCCATCCAAGGACGAGGGAAATGGCAAAGCCTTCTCTTCTGGTCCCCGTGTGGACACTGACAGTGTGTTCAGAAAATGGCCACCATAGCTTTCTCCCCCTGAAGACCACTTCCCTACAGAGACTGTTCCTACTGAGATATCTAAACCTGCCTCCTCCATCCAGCTGTACACCATAAACCCCGGCCCTTTGTTCAGCTGTCTGCAGCAACCCTGCCTCTCTGTTCAACTCTATCTAGTAAGACACACTGAGCTTCCAGGGTGCTGAGGTTTCTCCATCAGAGAACCTAGGCCACCCAAAACCAGTTCTTTCTGTGTGTCCTTCTGGATCTGCCTTTTCTTCATTTCCTGACTTCCCCAGTCAGGTTCATTCCTGGAGCCATGATGGACATGGTAGCAGACCTTTCCATGAACCTCCAGCCTCAGTTCCCCAGAGACAATGGGCTCAACCCATAGAAATGCCAAGTGTGTCTACGCTACCAGTGGCTCTCTTGACCGTCTTGTTGTCCGGCCCCCAGTTGAAACTCGAAGTTTCTGCCTGTCACCTGTCCTCCATCTGATCCTGGGCATGGTCATCTCTCCTCCCCTCCTCCCTAGGCAGGCTGAGATAGACTGGGGACTTACAATGGATGCTGTGGAAATCTATAGCCTGTATACTCCTCCCATTGAGGCAGATCCTGAGGGTAAATGACAGCCAGAAGAGGCCTCAGAGCCTCAGGGGTGAAGTGGCCCTGCCTAAGGACAAAGGACATGTTTGTGTGATAGTGACCCTGATGATTCCCAGGGTTGGTTCTCTCTGCAGCCCCCTTCCGGGTAACTCACTGTTTCTTGGCTCTCATTTCAATGTAGTCTTCAGGGAAGCCTACCCAGGGCTTCCCTAGAGTCAGGCCCCTGACTGCCAGATGCATTCCAAATCACAGGTATCAGTATTTGCCTTTGCCAGGCAGGCAGTGGGCACCTGGATGTGTCCTGGAGGCTGAGCAGGTGTGCTTTCAGAGAGTGCCTGTACTCGTGTGAACACTCATGTGTGGGCCATGTGTGCAATGTGTGCCTGCTGGTGCAGACAGGGTACTTGCCTACCAGATGCATCTGTGTTTGGAGATCCCTATCTCTGTCCACAGCACTTTGAAGCCCACTAGGTTCCGGAGGGCTGCCTTTGTGCTCAGGTGCAAGTCAGGCTCCCTGGTTGGGTGGATGCTGCCACCTGGTGGTCAGGCTGGGATTATGCCCTATGTGTGTCTAGGGGTCACAGGATGGCATGCATGGACAGGGTTAGGCCTGCTCATGTCAAGCCTATGTTTCCAGGAATCTGTTCTCAAAGTCAGGCCCTAAGGGTGTGTGAGAGGGCAGAGTTCCACCAGTCTGTGACATCTGACCAGTAACTCAACCTCGTCCTAGGCGAGGGGGCTGCTGCTAACTAGGGTGTCACCTGAACCCCGCCGAGATGAAGGACAGGGCAGAACAGTGGGTCTTATTGGAGCCCTTCAGACCTTTTCTAAGACTCAGACCCTGCAAGTCACTCCGCTGAGCATCACCAGCCCAAACTCTACTAGCGAGGGCCCCGTATGGTCAAATCCCTCCCCTGCCCCTCCCTGGTCCTGTTTATGCACCCTTATCCACTCCTCCGTTTCCCTAAATCCATCTTAGAGGATTCCTGTGCCCCTCAGTCCCTCCTGGGTCCTGCCTTATGTGTCCCCACAGCTTTGGTTTGGCCCATAGCGTACAGTGGCCCTGGGAAATGACCACCAAAGCAAATGTTTTCCGAGCCACCTATGGGCTCCAGGGGGGAAGCAGGAGCAAGGACAGATACCACAGAGACAAGAGGTTTCTGCGAAAATAGTGGGAATATATTTGAAAAGACGAATTAGCTGTGACTTTAACAGTACGACCTCAGGGCCCCCCCTGCCCACGTCTTTATCCATTGGAAAGAGGCATTCTGAAAGACCCCAGCACCTTCTACGGAGGCAGTTTGGGCCTGGTTTGGTCTTGTTTAAAATGTCAAAATAAAACCTTTTGACACTCACATTGCACCCAAACTAAAAACTACACAACAAAACAAGCCAGGAATCTCTAAGACTCCCTAGGAGAAAGGGGAAGCATCTCCTCCTGCCCATTTTGGTACACAACGCTATATTGGCAGGTGTGTAGTTGGCAGGCTCATGCCAGTGCACAAACCACACCCACAGCCCAGCCTTGAGGGTCCCTTCACTGCTGGGACCCTGGGACTGGAGCTCAACTAGGGAGACCTGTGAGGATCAAGACCTGGGCTGTAGGTCTCCCCACCCTAATTATCCCGTGGTTCAAATAAGACTAGGGAGCCTGTATTCACATTACAGCATGGGAATAGCACCAGAACCTTTGGATCAGGCTTTCTGGGACCTAGAGACAGAGCCCCAGAGGGGAGGAAGGCACTGGGAAGGGGCCATAGGGCTGAGGGATCCATTGGGCACTGGCCAAGGTGCTGCTTTCTCTGCGTTCCCTACGGGAACCCAGTCCCCGGGGGCAAGGTGCTGGAAACATGCGCAGTGCATCTGGAGGCCAGCCTGACTTTGTGGTTGGGAGGATGGTCCTGTCACCCTCTCAAGGACCAGGTGGCTCAGAAATGACCCAAGTAGAGAACATGGTCCTCTCCCATGTGACTTCTAAGGTCACTTTGGGATCTTAGCAACAGCAGCAGGACGAGGCAGCTGCCACCGTTTGGCTGGCTGGCGGCCTCAATGTGCTTTCCTGCTAGGAGATGGAGGACCTTGTACAAACCTTCAACTACAAGTCTGACAGCCCGAGGCACCTGGCCAACAGGACATGGCGGCAGTGACGGGTTGTGAGCCGCTTTCTTCAAGTACTTGGTACCAAGAAAGCAGGTGCGCGATCTCAGGGGGGGTTGAGGCTGGTCCTTCCCTCCACCCTCGCCTTCCAGCACAAAGCCCTGTTCCCAGCGGCACACTCAGCTCTCTAACCTGGTGGAGAATCTGTGGGAAGTCAGGGGCAGAGAAACAGATGAGTGGTCTCAAATCGAGCTGCCTCTAACTCCGAAGGCCAGACAGGAGCCCCTCAGCTGGGCTCCCAGGCATCTTCTCTTGTGGGTTACTGGGAATTGTCTTTCTTTAGAGGGATCTTGAAGCTGGTCAGTTTCTGCCCAAACAGCTGGCTGAGGAGGTCGCTCTGGGCCTCGGCAGTCCGGTGGTCTCGGGGCTCCGTGTGTTCAACACCATAGACAGCTCTGACCCTTTTGTAGGGCCTGGACAGGGGTCTTGCCTGGGGGAATAGATCCTTTTCAGAAGTGTGGCCCAGGTCCCCTCTCTTCTGTGATGGTGGCTGTGGCCTTGTCCTGCCGCTCTGGTTACTAGGTCTGGACTTGTCAGGGGGAACTCGGCTGGGAGTTGCTTGCTTTCGAGGGGCCCTGGATGACTTGTCAGGGGCTGAGGGGGTTCTCTCCATGCTTCCCAGGCTTCCATGCCTGGGCAGTCCCAGGGCCTGGCCCTTTCTCTTTTTCTCATTGTTTTCTCTTTTCTCCCTGGGACTTGAATGCACTTGGATCCCCTGATGATCAGCTTCTCTGGGCCCCCTGGCACTGCCCTTGGTGTGGGCTTGAGGTGGGGGCTGGTCAGGGGTGGAGCTCCCCCAGCTAGGACAGCTGGGCTCAGTGGGGGTCGAGGCCATCTCACTTTGGAGCTGCCCACTGGTTGGCTGGGGCTGGCTGCCACCCCCTGTCTGAGTACCAGACTGTAGACCCTCAGTGCCCTGAGAGTTGGGTCTCAGTTTAACTTTAGAAGTGCTGGGTTTTACCCTATCCTCAGGACTCTGGACCAGCTCTCCAGATGCTGGGGTCCCCATCCCTATAGGTTTTCTTGGTGGTGCTGATAGCTTCAGCGCTTTGCTGGGGGGCGCTGCTGATCTGTGCTTGGAAGAACTCAAGCCGGCCCCTGGTTTGGTGGCATTTCCCTTCTGGGAGGGAACCTCTATTCTCCCCTCAGGTACTATGTGGTGTGTGATCATTAGCCTCTCCTTCTGGAGCTTGGAGGGGTCTCCCGGGGAACAGCCAGGGGCACACTTGCCTCGGGTGCCTGGGCTCCTGTGTTTTCCTGAGAACAGGTGAAGGGTTCTCTTTTCTCTTGGGGGAGTTTGCCACTTATGTGGCTCGAGGCTGCCAGAGGAAGCCTCATTTTCTGGTTTCTCCAGGGCTCTGTCCAGCTTGCGGCCACCTGTACCTTCAGCCGAGGCAGCCGAGAAAGGAGACAGAGAAGGAGGTGGAAGGTCCTGGCCATTCAATGGTGGGTTGTTCCCCTTGGGTGAGTGGTCTGCCTGGTCCACAGGCCTCTCTTGACAACTGGGCTGGTCCAGGATGGGGCTAGGAGCTGTCTCTGAACAGATCAGGGGTAGTGCAGGGAGGCAGCTGTCACTTGGAACAGGGCTGCTTGTGGATGGGACTCTGTCAGCGCTGGGCTTAGAGGGGCTGGAGGGCGCCACCACCCTGTGCTGCTTGCTGGGTAGCACGTCCTGGGGGACCTGGGTCTTCCTCCCAGGAACCCCTGGCCGCCTAACACTTCGGAGTGCGAAGGGCTGCTGGCCGCTCCTCAGGTGCTTGTCCATGTGTCTGTCAAACTGCTCCTTCTTGGCAAAGGTGTAGTTGCAGGAGCTGCAGACAAAGGACCTCCTGATGACATGCATGACATTGGCGCAGAGCTCACAGGCATAGAGAGGCATGTGTGGTAGTTCCCTCTCCTCTTCCACCCCGTGGGTCAGGCCCAGGTGCACCCTCAGCTCCCAGTGCTCAGGGTAGACCTGTGGGCACTGGGGACACAGGTAGACGCGCTGTGGGCTGTGCACCGCCAGGTGGCGCTGCAGCTTGAAGGGCTTGGGGAACTGCTTCCCACAGTGGTGGCAGTCCCGGGAGGGGTCCTTGCAGTCCTCATGCACTGGGACCGCTTGGAGCAGGGACTCACTGTGGGACCAAGGGTCTGGGGATGGAGTTGGGGGCGTCTTGGCAGAGCCAGAGCAGATGGCAGAGCTGCCGGTCAGAGCGGATGGGCTGCCTCCTTCGGTTGCCGGACTGAGTGACGGCAAGGCACCATCTTGGTTGGGAGTGACCGAGGCGGGCACCTTGTGCTTCACTCTTCTCCCTGGGGTTTTCTTCCCTGCTTCTCCTTCCTGCTCCGATGCTTCCCTGCTGGCCTTGCCAATTGAGTGCGTGGTCCTCTGGGGTTTAGATGTTTGCTCCACAATGCTGTTCAGGAAGTGTGTGAGAGTGCTCTCCTCTTCCACGCACCCTGGCAGGTCTGCCAGGGCTCGCCGAGCCTGTCCATTTCGGGCGAAGCGGGCTGCATGCTCCCGCAGGTGCTGGTTGTACATCCAGACGTCGGGCACCTCCTTCAGGCACATGCCGCAGGCCCATGGCCCCGCCTTGCCCTGCACATGCTTCTCCCACAGGTGCTCCCGAAGAAGCTCCCGGGAGCTGAACCTGCGCTCCACGCACATGTAGCAAGTGGGGGGCGGTGAGGGGCTGTGTGCCAGCTTGTGTAGATCCAGCTCCCCCAGGCTGTGGAAGCGCTGGAAACACACCTTGCATTTGTGAGAGGCCCTCCTGCCCTTCCCTGGCCGGTCTCTACCTTTGGCTCCTCTGGCCCTGGCAGCTTCCTCCATTCTTTTGTTTGGAGGCCGCTGTGAATTTGCTGTGGCCTGGAAGTCTGAGATGCCTGGGTTGGGGAGGTCAGCAAGGCCATCACAGGGTCCTAGAAAGCACAGATCTTGTAACTCTAGCTGGGTGCTGAGCACCTCGAAGTCTTTAACGTAAAGCGGGGGCAGGCTGGCATTTCCGGGAAGCCTACCATCATGTTCTCTCTCCAGGTTAGGGGGCTCCGGGCTCATGTCTCCAAGGGAAGAGGGTGTTTCACAGGCAGGGCTACACAGCTCCAGGTCTCGCCAGGCTGCTGGGACCATGTGCAGCTGGGGGATGGCCTCGGACCACTCATCCTGGTTCTCGTTGAAGCAGGAAGGCGCCTCCTCCACATAGCTGGCCTCCCTGTTGGGTTCCAGGGCCCACAGGCTGAAGCTGGGGGCCCAGGGGTCAATGCCAGGTGCCTTACTGCTCAGGAGCCCATCCAGGAGGAGGGACTCAGACAAACTCATGGCTTCATCATCCCACAGGTCCTCTTCCTCACGGGACAGGCAGAGAGAGCCTGAGTCACTGAGATCTGTGGGCAGGCGTGTGGAGAAGAGTGAGGCATTGGCTACCACCTCAGTGCTGGGCTCCTTTGGTGGTGAGCGCTTTGGTCTTTTGCAGCGCTTCCCGTAGACACGTAGGTTCTTCTTTTGAGTAAGGCGGCCATCCATGGGGAAGAGCTGAGAGAAGGATATCTCGTCATCAAACAAGTTTGGAGGCTCCCTTTGACCTGGGCTGGGGGCTTCAGGAGTGGTGCCCTTGGACTCCAGAACTCCACTCTGGGTTTCTGGGTCATTGACAGGACCCCGGGGGCAGCTGCTGATGGCGCTGTCCACTTCAAGACTGTGTGTGCTGTCAGGCAAGTCAGAGGTCCCCTTTCCAATGCCTCCATCTGACCTACCTTCAGCTCCTCTGCTGTCTTCTGCAGGCTGGCTCTCAACAGCCTGTGATGGTTCTCCACTAATAGCCAGTGCCCTGGCCTCTCCTGGTCCCCAGAACCACTGTGCCCAGGCTGCTTTCTGTTCCACTGGATGTTCCCCCTCTATCATCCCTTGACAGATTCGCCACTCTTGGGGGGCCTTCTGTGCCGGCATCTCTTCTGTACACAGCGGCCCTGTGTCGATGTCCGCAGCATCCTTCAGAGCTCTGGGCCCCACTGGGGGGAATTCTCCCTCAGGTGAGAGGCTCAGAGGGATGAGATGATCGCCACGTGTGGCTGATGGATCTGAGAAGTCTGAAGTCACCTGGACAGTATCTCCAGGACCATGCTTCTCCCTCCTCATTCTCAGCTTTCCCCCTTTCCTGTTGGATCTTCTCTCTGAATGGCTGGGGGAACCAGCAGGCTCTTTACCTCGTCTCTGGCCTCTCATTTCTGCCTGGTTGAGAAGGAGCTGGTCTGCTCGCCACCCATCCCGTCTTCTTGGCTTTGAGGCCGGAATCTTTGTACCCTTTCCTTGCTCAATCAGGCCTGGGGTGTGTGGTTGCTGGTTGAGAGGACTGTCTGCTGTCCTGGGTCCCTCAGATTTCTCACTAGTCACCTTCAACATCTCAGGACCCATGGTGTCCTCTGGTGTTGAAGAAGTCTGGAGGGAAGGTGACCCAGAAGACTGGCCAGGGCCCAGGGGTGAGTGACTTGGTCTCCCTTTCCCAAGCACCTTGCAGCTTTTCTTCCTAGGGGTCTGGCATGCTTGGGTCACAGAATCTGGAGGCTGGCAAACTGGCGGGATCATGGGGCTCAGCTGGGAGCTAGCCTCCTTTGGAGGCCGGTGCTTCCTGGCTTTGTGCCGGCTTAGGCCTGCTCTGGAGAGGAAAGAAGCTGAACAGAGTTCGCAGGTCATGGGTAGCCCAGCTGGGGTCTTCTCTGTAGGCGCTGGCTTCTTTTTCAAGCCTCGGGGCCTCCGTTTAGACTCTTGGGGACTGAAGGGGCCTTTCTGAGGAGAATGATGAGAGGTACCGATGCGGTGTTGAGGAGATTTGGACTTGAAGTCGGTGGCTGTGCAGCTCAGAGAGGCTGCCAGGGTCAAGTGGAGTCCTGTAGGCACTCCTTGGGCACTGGCTCTGGGTACCTTGGTCACATCACAGTGTCTTGCCCTGGGTATTCTTGGGTTGTCTTGTTCCTCCATACTGGCTGCTGCCTCATCTTCTTGGCAGATCTGAGAGTCTGGTTCTGTAGTCCCCAGGATGGCGAGGTCTGTGGGCACAGCTATAATGCTGTGGCTTTCCCTGTGGCCAGGACAGGGTGTGCTGCTCTGGGGCCCTAAGAAAGGGTCCTCGAAATATGTCCTTTCTGGGCTGCTGAGAGGTGGGGTTCCCATGCAGTGGGGGTCTGGCACCTCCGGTCTCTCATCTGAATCTAGGTCATCTTTGGTGGGAATGCTGGTCAGAGGGGCAGCTTTGATGGTTATTTTGGGGGAGCTGGGACCCCCTGGGGGAGGAGCAGTGGCATGGGCAGGAGATGTCCTCAGCTCCTCTTTTCCAGAATCTTCTAGTGTTCTTACTGTGATGCCTTTGGGGCTGTCCCTGTCAAGGATTACAGGGTCTGAGAAACTGATGGGGTCAAGTGTGCCCGAGGGAGGGTCTTTGGGACTGCTGGCTCCCAAGAGTGACTGGTGGGATAAAGCCTCTTCAGAGCCACAGTGGCTTGTTATCAGTGATGTAGGAGTTAGGGGCCCAACATCTTTCGTGGCTTGGTCGTGACTGGCCTGTCCCAGAGGTGCCAAGACAGGATAGGCTGGCTGATGGTAGGGGCTGGGTAGGTCTCTGTAGGAGGCAGGCGCTGGTGGCCCAACAGGCTTGACTTTGGCCCCAGGGTCTTCCTGGGGTAGGGGCTCAAGGTCATTGGGAGTAGGTGTGGCTGGGGAGATGGCTGAGAGGGCACAAGTGGCCAGGTCCCTGTTGGAAGGACCTGGACTCTCCTGGCTAAACAGCAGCTGTGGGCTGGCTGCCCTCTCTGGGCTTCTCTGTGCAGACCCCACCTGGAGAGGGAATGCAGTCAGGATGGAAACCGAGGCTGTGCCGTCAGGGTGGGTGGGGCTTGTGGAGGGCAGTGCTTGCCTCCTAAAGCCCCGGGCTGCTCTGTTCCCCTGACGTGGCCCTCTGCTCCTGGCCGGCCTAACTTCCAAATGGGCCCCGACCTTGGTGAGTGTGTCTGGGTTCCCCAGGCCCCTCCGGTTATTTGGCCGAAGTCTGTTAGCTTGACCTTGGCCCTTGGTCTTTTCAGACTGACCTGGTGAGCCCAGATGTCCATCTGCCTTGGACCTCAGCTGCTTTCGGATGTCTGTAGTTAGAGCTGACATCTTTATAGCCCCTGACGAGCCCCCTTTCACACTGGCCTCCAAGGGGTCCCCAGGCTGAAGGCCCTGGGTATTGTCTTCACTCTTGGCTCTAGCATCCAGGACCTGGAGCAGAGGGAAGGAGCAGCAGCCTGGTTCCTGGAGCCTCTGTCCAAGGGGGGCACTGGCCACCCAAGAAGGATCTGGCATGGAATGGGACCAAGCCTTGTCACTCTGGAGGGTGGATAGTGGAGAGGCCCCTGCAAGTACAGACTCACCCTTAAAGCCAGGATCCTTTGCAATGGGGTTGGTAAGCATAGTTCCTATGGGACTTCCTGCTTGGTCCTCAAGGTGTCCCTTAGAGTCATGGCTGGGACTAACACTTGGAGGGGAGGTGACACCCTCATCACCCTTGAGCATCAAGTTGGGCTCTAGGGCCAGATAGGCATTGGAGCTGTTGAATCCTTCTGGTGCAGAGGAACTTGGGCAGGGCTCTTGGGTCTCACAAGGGTCCGGAGAATGCCCTCTTGTATGTTCACTGGGAAGCAGCAGTGGGACATTCTCCTGTGTCCCAGAAGCTTCACTATTTTTAGAAAACAAAAGCTCACGGTTTGGACTGTACTCGGCTAACCTCTCAGCATGCAGCAGGAGTGCCTGTCGCCTGTTGGAGTCGGGCAGATGGTCACTTAGGGGGACCTGAGTGTCCGTGTTGGAGATGCGGGCCTCCGGCACCGTCTGAAAACTGAGGCTGAAACCTGCAGGACTGAGAGGAGCCCCAGAACCAGGGTCTTCTTGGGTACCTGGGGGAGGTGCTGCTTTGCCTGTGTGGCAAGAGGCTATATAAGACCACTGTTTTGGGGGGTCCCCGAGGGCCCCTTCCTGCTGTGAACTTGATCCCTCAAGACCTGCAAGGTTGGCTGCTGACAGGACGTCTCTGTGGGGTGAGGTGGCCTGAGGTGTGGGCAGCAGGGAGGCCTGCCTTGGGCTTGGGTCCATCCTGCCTTCGTGTACAGCTTCCTCAGGCGCTCCCAAGGGCCCCTGTGTACTCCCTTGCCCCTGTAGTTGGCTTTCCAATTCAGTCACCAATCTTTTGATCTCTAGTTCATCCTCGCACAGATTGCTCATGGGGGGGACACTACAGTCGCTCCCCTTTTCAGGCCCAGGAGGAGGGCTGGGAGGTACCGTCTGTTCAAAGGGACACTTCTTGCTGAGTGCTTTTCCCTTGGAGAGGCCAGGCAGCCCTGGAGAAACTTCCTCCAGCAGCAAGAATGAGGGGTACAGGGGGTCTGTCAGAGGTTTCTTAGGGAGAGGGTCAGCACACCCCAGTGGTACGTGGGTGACCCTGTTTGCGGACAAGCTGTCGTAGAGCGGTGGGTCAAATCCATCCTCAGGCAGCCCTGCAAACAGGGATGTGGACTCCAAGGTCAGTGGTGAATGCACCTTGCCTGGGTCTGTTTCAACTGGGTAGGGTGGATTCTTTGGTGGTGTTGACTCAAGAGTCTCCATACTATCCTGGCCAAGGTAGCAGCTGGGGGCAGGCAGTGTGTCCAGAGTTAAAGGCGGCTTGGAGCACAAATCTTCAGGGAAGCAGTTAGCTATCTCCTTGGATCCAAGGAACAATTCACAGGGGGTGTCACTGTTAGGCAGGGGTCCTCCTTTGGCAGCTGGACACCCTCTAGAGTGCTCGTCACAGTGGTCAGGGTCACAACCAGAACCAGAGTTCTTGAAGACCGGAATTCTAGATTCAGTGTAGAAAGCATCTGCCACCTTATCAGTGGGTGCCAGGCACCCTCCAGGCTGGGAAGCAGAGGAGTCTTCTCTAGTATGCAAACTGGGGCACTGCATGTACCCAGAAGTATCCAGCAGAGAGCCCGCATCTGGCGCTGGCATGCTCTTTCCTGATAGTGTTTCGGGGTGGCTTCCCGATGGCCTGGGGCTGCCAGCCTGTGGTGGCACTGAAGCGGTGGGTCTGGGGCTCTCCCCACCACAGCTAGCTAGAGAACTGGACCTCTCTTTGAGTTCTGTGGTATCACGGTGTAACTCGGCAGCAACACCGGGCTTTTTGACGTCCTGGGGGAAGCCCAGAACGGCATGATTTTCCTCTTGGGTCTTGGTGGTGGTGAGGACCTGTGGAGGATGCTTTGGGGCTTCTGTGGGGTGATCGGTCTGCTCAGGGCCTCTTTCCACAGGGACTTCTCTAGCATCCAAGCTCCACAAGAGGCCTGGTGTTCTCTCTGGAGTCAGGGAGCCCCCATTTTCACCAGCCTCCTGCCTCACGACCTTTCTTGGGTCCTGGGCCAAATCTTCTTTCTTTCTCTTCTTGCCTTGGCGCCACCGGTGACGGCTGTGGCGGGAACAGTCTTGGACGGGACCCTCTGTATCCTGCTGCTGCGCATCACCCTCTTCCTCAGATTCAGAGGCACAGCCTTGCCCCTTAAGCCTGCCCTTCTGGGTGCTAGATGGTCTTGCAGGCAACAGAGAGACATGGGAGACCTGGCCACGTGGTGTCTGCCTCCTGTGGTACCTGTTTTTCTGCTGTACTATCTTGTGGATGAGCTCCTTATTCCATGAGCCTCCTCGCCCCCTCCTTTTCCTGGGGTCCTTCCCAGAAGGCAGTTGCAAGTGCTTGGAGCTCCTGGTCTCTTTAGAGGTTGCTCTAGGGATGCTGTGGTCTGCATGAGCATAGACCTTGCGAGCCTGACTTCTGCGAGCCTGACTTCTACCGTCCTGGGGCTGGGGCCGCTCAGCACTGTGGCCCTTCTTCCTTGGCCTTAGGCAGATGGCTCTGGCAGAGTTGTTAGTGCCCTTGGTCACACCTGGCTCTTTCCGAAACAACTTGAATTGCTTCCCTCTCCTCTGCTGCCTGACCAGGGTGGTTGCATCTGCTTCTGCAGATGCCAAGCCCAGGGAGCGGGTTTTGGGCCTGTTTTGGGCTGGGCAGCTCCTGTCTCCGGTGCAGGGAGCTTGGGGTTCTGGTATGACAACTCTGGATGGGAGCTGGGGCTGGGTAGCATTCTTGGGAGTTGCTCCCACCTGTGTGTTGAGGGAATGCCCAGCACTGGGCCCCCTGGAGCCTGAAGGCTCCTCATCAGCAAAGACATCAATGAAGCTGCTGTCTATCTCAGGGTTGTCTGACTGGTACTCCATGCCATTGAGTGCCTCGGTGATAAGTCTGTCCAGCTTGGCATCATCCTCCATGTCAAGGTCTGAGGTGGGGAGTGGGAAGGGGGTGACAGCCAGGCCAGTGGGCAGGAAGCTTGTTCTCAGGGAGTCCTCTTTGCTGTCCCCCTGATCATCTCTGGGTAACATGAAGGGGGCAGCCTGGTTGTGTTCAAGCAAGCCTGAGTGTGCATCGGTGGGAGCCTTTGAGGTGGCGGTGGGTGTGGAGAGCCCTGGGGGCCGCAGGGCGCCATCCTTGGTCTTGGCTAGCAGCAGGCTGCAGAATGGTCTGTGTTCCAGGAAGGCTGCTAGGCTGCTGTAGTTGCGATCACACTGTCTGCAGGTCAGCAGTACATCTAGCTGGTCCAGGCTGGCGCTGCTCAGGGAGAAGTGTTGGGCAGAGTATGGTGGTGGCTCTGGAGGAAATCCCTGCAACCTGTCCCTGCCCAGTGAGGGGCTCTTGTGGGGAAATGGGGCTCCCTCCAGGCTCTTGAAGGCATCCTCAGTTCCTGGTCCCTCTGTGGGGAGAGGGAAGGCTTTGGCCGACTCTGATTGGTAGCATGTGGGGATGGTATGTGTGGGCTCTGGGGAAGGGAAGGGGCTGCTGGTCTCCTGGGAATGGGTGGGGGGCAGGAAGAAGGCTGAGGACCTGAGGGGTCCAGGTTGCTGGCTATCCTCAGAGCTGGGGTTGGCTGGGCTACTGGATGGTGGCGACAGGGATGAACAGGTACTGCTGCTGGCCGTGTTGGTTGCAGGTGAGGGAAGAGGGGACTCGCTGGGAGAGGCTCCCATCACCCTGGGTGGGGGCAGGCTGAGGGCCCCTTGAGGTGACACCTGGGATTGGGCTCCCCCAAAGAACAGGGGCTGGGTCCCAGGGTCCTTTAGCCCACCATAGGCTAGCAGCCTTGGGGAACTGCTTGGCTGTCCTGGGCTGCTCCTGAGAGCTGACAGCGTCTCCCCAGGCCTGGGGATTGTATTCAAAGCACCCAGGGCTCCCTGGCTGTCCCCCTGCCACTCAGAAGACCCCCTGGGGTAAGTCAGTCGGCTCAGCACCCCCATTTGGTGGGAATTTGGCCCAGGGGTCGTAAGCACCGGGGACCAGGGCAGGGGAGGACTTTGGGGAAGGCAGAGCTGCTGGCCTTCAAAGAAGGCAGTTCTGGCAGCAACTGCAGGGTTGAGGGTGGATGTGGGGTAAGAAGCTGCTGAGGAATCCCACAGCTGGGGCAGATGGGTGGGGGGTGGCCCAGGGGCGGGCAGCTCTGTGTCCAGAGGCACTGGGCTGGTACCCACCCCATTAGCTCCATACCCCTGCCCTGGAAAGCGCCTCTGAGGTGGAGGGTTTGGGGGACCCCTGGGACTCCCCAGTCCATCATGAATTGGAGAGGGCCCTTCAGGAAGGCCTTTGGTCAGGCTCTTGTGCAAACTGTCATGGAAAGGACTAGGGACCAAGTGAGCAGCACTAGGTGGGGAGAGGGCACCTCCAAGATCACTGGGCGTGTTGACTCCCCCGGACTGGCCTGGGTTGCAGGACAGGGATGGGTAGGCAGGGCTCGTACCCAGGGCCTCCTCAGTCCACGCTACCAGGGGCTGGTGGAAGGTGTACAACACTGTCTCAGCTGCTCGTTCATGTTGGGCCACTTCTACGGGGAAGGGGTAGGGGACAGAGACCCCCTGGGGGCTGCTAGGCCTGTTGCCTTCAGGGAAGGGCTTGGGCTCTGCAGAGGGGACCCCAAAATTAGCACCTGGGAAGCTGTTTTCAGCAGCAGGAGGCCAGGGGTTGGTCCCCATGGCCTGGACGTTCGGGCCCGAAGCAGGCCTATGGGGGCTGGTGCCACTGCTCGGGGGGGCCCTCGGGGGCAAGGGCCCAGGGGTGGCACTTGGTGAGGTACAGTTGGTGGAGGTAAAGCTGGAAGGGGCCTCCTGAAAGCACCTTTGGGGGCCATTCTCTTCTGGGGAGGGCAGGGCCTCAGCCCTTGGGATGCTGGGCCTGCGACGGGCTCTGGTCTTCTGGACCCGAGGAGCCTTGGTCTCCGACACCTGGGGGCCTTCATGCTGTAGGTCCTTAGGTGGCTCATCCAGGATGCAGCTGATCCTTGAAGTGCTTAGGTTGTGGGGCTGTGGGCGACTGCTCTCCATCCTGCTGGGCAGCCATGAGTAAGCTTGCACAGAGCTCTGTCCTGCTGGGGCCTGCGTTCTCCGTAGCCTGTCCTCTGGCTTCACCTCTTTGGCCAGACTCAGCCGGGCTTCAGGGGAACACTGGGCCTGGGCCTTGTTGCCTTCATCTCTCATGTCCTGGGTGGTCCTGCTGGCAGAGCTGTGGTCCTTGAGCGGGTGCTGAGAGGGGCACCCCAGGCCGCTGGCAACTTGGCAGGGCTGCAAGTCTCTGGGCAGGGTTGGGGGCCGCTCTCCTGGCATGGCCCCACTGTCCCGGGTGCTAGGAGGAGGCAGTGGTTGGAGGAGGAGCCCAGGTAATGGGCTGGGTGGCCATCCTCACCCCCTGGTGGGGCTCAGGGAAGCCTATATTCATGGTCCTGCGTGGAGCCTGCAAGGAAAAGACACAAATGAGTTCATGGTGGCTGGATCTTGGGGGGAAGACAGGGAGCCCATGCTGGACTTTGAAGCCTCCTGTGGAGACTGCGTCTAGGTCAGAAGCAGCAATCACTTATGTGGCTGTCACAGAAACCCCTGTCTTAGAAAGGAGGGTGACTGGCTGGGAGAGGAGGGTCCCTGACAAATGGAGCCAGGGACATTAGGGAGGTATGGCGAAAAGTGGAGGGAGAAAATGGGAAAGGGAGAGGGGTCTGAGTATCCGAGAAGACCACTTGCCTCTGTAGAGGAGTCCCAGTAGCTACCTGCTGGGCAGGAAATGCCCCGCCAACTTAGAACATGGCCTGTCCCACAGTTTCAGGGTAGATGGAGTTCCAGTGTCCACCAGCAGTGGGCAGCATACCACTCATGTCGGGAAGCAACCACAGAAGACCAGAGAGCAAGGTAGACTTGGTTGGGGTTGTGGGGACAGGATGGGACAACACAGGACTTCACCTGCCACATCTAGGTTCCTCTCCAGCCTGCCCACCTGGAGGAAGGCCTCCTGCCCTTCTCTGGTCTTCACTGTGATGGGCAACTGGGTCCTTGGGAAAGACTTGTTTGTTGACTGGCTATGCGATGGGGCTGATGGTGTTAATACCAGCACCTTGCTGCTGAATGTGACTCCTTAGTCCTCACAGGGGCTCAGACAGTCAGAACTGCTTCTGTCACCTCTGACTATGGGCGAGGAACCCAGGCAATTTTCCCAAGGCCTCACTGCTAGTGAAGGGGGTGGGCCCTCCAGAGGGGCACCTCCCAGTCTTTTCCAGAACTCAGCCATATCACTGGGGTCCAGAAACTCCCAGGGACTAGGTGGGAAGGGACGTAAGCAGCCATAAGCTTCAGCGTCCTCCATGAAGCCCCCGCCTGATGAGTGACACTACCATCTAAGAGCAGGAGCCCCTGCTGAGGGCTGAGGAGGAGGTGGGGCTCCTGGTGAACCTTTTGGCTTCAGGAAGGCATCCTAGGGCATAACTGAGTCCACTGGTGGGTGGATGGTGTGGGCCAGTCTACACAGCTGTGCCCTAGCCACTACATACTCCAGGAGCTGTCAGAGCTGTCTGCTAGGGCCAGGTGTCCCAGGCAATGCTGCCATCTACCCTGCTCAGAGCTCTGGTTTCAAACTGCCTGTCAGATGGCCTGGCTCAGGAGAAGGCTAGCCAGGTGGCATCCCCAGTGATTGCCTGGGCAGGAGACAAGAGTGGTGTGCTGGGGTGGAAGGAGCCTCAGGGACAAGGCACCTCCTCCAGTCAGGGATACGGCTCCCCATACGCACTCTAGCTACGCTCATCACATACTTGGGGATCTGGAGCCCCTCACTGGGTTTCTGAACAACTGCCCGAGGAACAGGACCTTCTTGGCTGCAAAGAGAGGGGACAGTGTGTTCGAATGTGGGGTGCGCTGTCTCCTCCAGAGGATCCTTGCTTGTTCCTACGTGACAGTGGAGCCCCAAGGGAGCTTACTGCTTCTCTCCAATGTGTCTTGAAGCAGAGAGAGTAAATGACAGCCCCGCTGGTGGCGAGGGTGGTGCCAGCCATTCTGCCACAGCTGCACACTAGCTACTGGGCATCCCAGGAATTGTCAGACCTGAGGCTCCTAGCTTGTCCAGGGCCATGTCAAACCACCTGTCAGCCCCGAAGAGCAGGTCTCAAAATGAGCATTCCCACCAGCGTGCTCTGCTCCTGAGCATGCCTCCGCTTGCTTGCTTTTTTTTTTTCCCCCTTGCTTGCTCTCACTGCATGTGAGCCCTGGTGCTCACTCACTCCAGGGCACTCCACAGAAAGATCTCATTAGTTTCCCCCCACATGGCTACTTCCAGGTCCAGATCCCTCAGAGAGGCTGGGCAGCCTCTTCCTTTGGCCTCTGCACGTGGTCCAGGAGACCTGAAGGGGCAGCTGGCGGGACTCCTAACTTGGAGAGATGCTGTCTGTGTAGTTTTGAAGACTGAGAGGTGCCGCCAAGGTGGCTGATGAAGTCATGGCACTTGCCACCACGCCTGATAACTCAGGTTTGATTCCTGTGACCCACCTGGTAGAAGGAGAGAACTAACTCCTACAGAAGTTGTCCCCTGACCTTCACACGTGTACTGTGGCATGTGCCCCTCCCCCCAAAAAACAAACAAAATACATAAATGTAAAAAAGAAGTAATAGTCAAGTATCCTTTGACCTCATCCCTGCAGCCTAAACATAGCAACTTACTAAGGGACTGATCCTGGTGGACTAGGACTCCCCTGTGCAGGCCACACCCCAGCTCTCTGCACATGTGGGGAATGACATAGAGTGACCATCTGGAAAGAAAACGTGGCAAAGGGCTGGGGCCTGCCACGTGAGGAACCACCTAGGTAGTGGGCCTGGCTTCAGCTGAGTCTCTAATGAGACTGTGACCACCAAGAACGTTGGGTTTCGACCTTGTGGGACACCAGCTGCACATACATTCCTGATCCTAGAGATGCCCAGGCCCTAAGAACCTCTCTCAGACTGCTGTTGCTGAAGTGACAACTGATGGCTGCTTGGCGGTGCATGTTCAAGAGGGACACATGCCTCCTCACTGCTGCAGACTCAAGGGGCTTGGCTCAGGCCTTTTTCTAAGCAGCAGAGGCTGGAAGAGGTGGAGGCTGGCTGGGGCCCACACAGAACTCTATCCACTCACCCAACATCCTTCAGCTATTATCCATCCACCCACCATCGATTCACTCATTCACCATCATCCATCCACCCACCATCCATCATCCATCCATCCATTCATCCACCCACCCATCTATCCATCATCCATGCATCCACCATTTACCATCTATCATCCACCCACTGATCATTCATCCACCCATCCATCTACCCACCCATCCATCCATCATCCATCATTCATCCATCCATCCATCATCTATGCATCTATCATCCATCACCCATCTACCCATCATCCATCCATCCACCCGTCCATCATCTATCTGTTCATCCCTCATCCACTAGTCTATACCTGCACCAGATGCTGTGCCAGGCAGGCACGAGGTGTGGTTGATTCATGGCTTCCAGGTTACTGTAAAGATAGACAACAAACAGCTATAGATGACAGATATAAGGGCTCACAGAGGTCTGTGACTTGCCCAAGATGACACAGTGGGAACACTGCCAAGCAGTGATATAAATGCAGGGCAGCATGGGTCCTTCCTTGCCTCTCTTACACCCAACAAAGCCTGGAGTCCTTGTCTCAGCACCTGGTTCTCACCCTTTCCATCCTGGCTGGTCCCAGGTACTTGAACAGCTCTGTCTCCACTTGTTCAGCCTGTGGCAAAACTCAATCGACCCTGTCCTTGGTCTTTGTACCCATATTCTGCCATCAGCACCCTGGGGCTAGAGTACCAGACCCTGGCTCCTTGTCCACGTGCAAGGACCGTAGGCAGCATGAACAGGGTTCTCCCCTGCCCGGGCTCCTGTTGTGTTGGTATGGGTTTCAGCAGGCCAGGACCCCTTTGAACTAGAGGAGAGATCCGAGCCCCAGATCCCTGGCTGGCCCCAGCATCCCTGGAGGGGTGGGGCATCCCTTTTCTCTCAGCTGCCTGGGCTGCCCAGCGTCCCGGGGAGGGGCTGCAGTAACGTTGCCTTGATGTTTCTTTCAGCGATTCCCCTTTCCTGTTTCTTCAAACGCCGCCGCTTTCCTTACAAACTGTTACCCGAGCACTCAGATAAACCTCTGCAGGTAAAATTATATCTGAGATGTGGCCCAGAGGGTGTGCTTAAGAATACGGCGCACATTATCGGCTGCATTTATCTTAATTACTCTGTGGAAAGTAGAGGCGGGCATTGGGAAGGAGCTGGGAAGCAAGGCCTGCGCTGCCTTATCGGGGTGCATATTTGAGATCCTTTAGCAGGAGGGAGATAAGGGAGTGTGTAGGGGGGGGACACACAATAATGTTGTCCAAGATGACAAGGAGGTAGCGGTGGGGAAGGGAAGATTCCTGCCTGAAGGCAGGACCACACCGCTGCCCACATAGCTGAGAGCTGGCACAGGGCAAGGCCAGGTACCGGCCACCCTCTCCTCATCCCTTTGTGCTACGGGGGCATGATGCTGGTCCCAAGAGGGGACGCTTTGCTTGCCCAGACTCCACACATCAGCTGGGCACAAGCCTGCTGGAACCTTACTCGGTGATTCTGCACCCGGGCCCCTCAGCCAAGCACACAGCTTCCCAGGAGCAGTCTTCAGTTCAGGCGCCAACACCTCTATGAAGCCCTCCCTGACCAGGGTGAGTGCTGCAAGAGCCCAAGGTCCTGAGCTGACTCACCAAGGCCCATGCCAGTCACTTACACTTCTTAGGCACCAAGGAGCAGAGGGTTAATCCTGTGTCTAGAGGTGCCCAATGGCAAGGGGGCATGTGCTTTGGCACACAGCTCACTGCTCACTGTCAATACCAAGCTTGGCCCCTACGCCATTTCTTACTTTCCATCTTGAAGATCCTCTGCCATGTAGAGGTGAGGTTCATGCCGGCAGTGTATGGGCAAGGAAATGTGTCCCAAGGAATGAGGTTGACACCCTCCCTGGGGATTGCCTATGGCTCTCTGCTGCATCTCATTCCTGATCCTCTCTACCCTTTTCCCACTAAAAGTGATGAAAATTTTGTTGCCCGAGGATACGAGGGTCAGCAGGGGCTGGAGCAGGTTGAGGGGAGGCCAGGTGGGAGGGCTGGCCCTGCTTAGGGCCCCACACTTGCCCCAGCTCTAAGAAGGAAGCCCCGGAGTGCTGACTGTGTGAGGACAAGGCCTCTCCAGGCAATAGATGCAGGGGGATTCAGGGAATACCTCTCTGCAGGGAGATTCATTGCAACAGGGGATACCCTGCTGTAACCACACTCCTGGAAGCAGGTGCCCATTCCTCAAGTACAGATACGGAACTGAAGCTCAGAGAGCGTGGGCACCAGGTCATATGGCTGTCACATGGGCTGTACTCTCTCCAGCTGTATTCTCTCTCGGGCTCCGTCCACCCTTACTGTCTCTTGTTAGCTCCTGGACAAGCTGGTCTCAGTGGCTACCTGGACTGTGGCTGTAATCCCAGAGACTGTCTGCAGAGTGAGACCGAGGGGCTAGATTCCCTGCTACTGGGTTGGGGAGCATGAGGAAGGTCCTAATCTCCCATGGGAGGCACATCTGCACCCCTCTCCACAGCAGTATCCCAGCTAGCTCTGTGGTGCAGGCCCAGCTTAGGGGTCTTGGCCTCAGTGTGCTCAGTTCTAAAATGGGTGTGGTTGCCTCCCACAGCACAGGGCCCTCTGGATAGAATGCTCTGAGACACGCCCAGCTGCTGTCCCTCTGTCCTCTGGGGCTGGCCCTGGCTGAGGTCTGAGAGGCCAAAAGAGGGCAGTGGGTGGGTCTGGTGCCAGCAGGAATGGTCCCTGTTCTTTGTCAAGGCTCCCACCCAGCTGTAGCTAGCAATGGCCCCAAGGCCCAGGATATCTCTGGACAGATACCACATCCATCTTCTCGAAGATTCTGCTGTTCTTCACTACTCAGGTGAGGAACAGGCTCAGGGCAAGTGACTCTTCCTAGGCTATAGAACAGAGTGAAGACATCTGGAGACACGAACTTCCTTGTGGCTCAGAGCAGTAGCCTTCTCAATGGTAGCTGTCCTTCTCAAGGTTGGATGGCATCACTCAACCAGCTGAAATCTAGAGGCCTGGATTGCTCCTCTAGACTGGCTGACCAATGACTAATGGGGACATCTAAGAGTGTCATTCTTAGCCGGGCACAGTGGCACGTGCTTTTAATCCCAGTACTTGAGAGGCAGAGGCAGGCAGATCTCTGTGAGTTCAAGGCTGGTCTGGTCTACATAATGAGTTCTAGGAAAACCAGAGCTACATAGTGAGACCCTGTCTCCAAACAAACAAGCAAAACAAAAATGGTCTAGAAAGACCACTTGAGTGGATGGAGGATGGTCAGAGGTAGCCCAGGCTTGGTCCCTGCCCTTTGTCAAAGCTCCTGCTCAACTGTAACTGGTCTCAAGACCAAAGATGTCACATGTGCCCTCTGACAACAGTAGCCTGGGGAGGGGTGGCCCAGCACACCCTGGCTCTAAAGCACCTGTTCAGAGCTGACTCTTTCCAGAATGTCTTCCCCATATGGCCCACAACAGTGACAGGAAGCCCCAGCCTGGGAAGGCAAAGGAAGCCTTGCAGGCTCCCATAATGGCTTCCTATTGCGGGACCTGCCCACTGTCCTCTCCCAGTGGCCTCCCTGGCTTCTGATCCTGCTGAGTCACAAGGGTTTGTCCCTCATACTCATAGGTGCTCCTGCCTACTGGCTATCAGACCCTCCTCTTCACCGTGTTCTTCCTGGTTCCCCTGGCTGCTCTGCCCTCTCGGATGTCTCACACTCATGTGACGAGGAGCCATGTGCTCTTTCGGCCACTCCTGCTGGGGGTTGAGTATGGTGATATTTTAATTGTACTGAAATGTGGTTTTATTTGTATGTTAATAAATAAAGTTGCCTGGGGGGTCAGAGCTAATAGCAAGCCATAGCAGAAACTGAGCGGTGGTGGTGCACGCCTTTAATCCCAGCTCTTGGGAGGCAGAGCTAGGCGGATCTCTGTGTGTTCAAGGATACAGTCGGCATGGAGACACACACCTTTAATCTCAATACCAACCATAGAAGACCTGGAGGTCTGTACAGACAGGCAGTGATGAGGAGGTCATGTGGTTGGGTTTACAACCAATGAGAAGGCAGAACAGAAAGTCTATAAAAAAGACAGACAGGAAGTAGGTCTCTTGCTGAGGAAGATAGCAGGGGCAGTGAAGGGTAAGGTTTTTAGCTCTTAGCTATCGCTCTGACCTCTTGGGCTTTCATCTTTGCATTGGCTCTGTGTTTCTTATTTAATAAGACGGTCACATCAACAGTTGAGGGCACAGGGGCTGCTGGGACTCGGAGGTGGTCCTCATAGTCAGGGGTCCTAACTGCATAACAAACGCAGGCTACCCTCTGCTCCCAGATACACTCCTCGGCTGGGTCACTGACTCTGAACCCCTTTCCTTACCCCAAATCCCCTCCACATCAAGTGCCTATGGCCATGACCACAGCCCTGAGACTGACTATGGCTCCTAATGCCATAGCCTGTTGGATTGACCAAATGCACAAATGCCTGCAAATCTACCCCACCACTTCAGGATACCCCAAGACCTTGCCCCGATACGTGATTTTGCAGAGGCCTGGGCCTACAGGTGGACAGGGTGAGTTGTCACCGTGTCGTTTCTCCCGGGCCTAAGCAGGCTTCCTCTGCAAGCTCTTCCGGTCTACCACAGCCGTTCCCAAGGCTGCTGCCCCACCCAGCCTGTAATTTGCTGTCTGTGTGGCTCCTCGGCAACCTGGGGCTGGGAACCCTGGGCAGGCTAGATATCCGGGCCACCAAGGCTTGTAACGCCGCCGAGAGCCCCTGAGGGGCTGCAATGGGAGGGTTAGAGGGGTGACATTGAAGGATGGCTCTGTGTGGCTGCAGGTGTGCCCTACCCTTTCCCATCCTTTGGGTCCCTATGTGAAAGTCACCTACTGAGCCCACCCATCTCCAGGGACCCTCACCTCCCTGGCCCTGACCTTTTCCAGGGGACTGACCTTTACAGCCCCTTTCTTGCTCACACAGAACTGTTGGCTTTGCTACCCTGTTCTTCCATTGCATTCTGAGGGCTGACATTTCTGTGTAGTATGCACAGCTGTGTCCTCCATTGCCAGGGACACTGCTTGGAACAAGGGACATGACCAGCATCTGCTGGAGGGAAGGAGTGTGAGGGATGTCCCACCTACCACTGGGGCTGTGGAAATGCCCAGGGTAGGCTCTCTGCACCCCTGGGCCTCCCCCTTCCCAGGCCCCACTTGGCCAGAGGGTGCTGTGGCAGCCAGGCCTCTGGGAGTTGTCAGAAAACTAGGGACAAGGCAGGCGTCTGATTTTTCAGGAAAAGTCTGAAATCCAAGTTTTAAAGTGAAATCTCCCCATTTTAAAACCTGGCAACAAATTCACCTAAAACAAAATAACTACTGTGTGGGCTGAGGCTGTCGGCTGGATTCAGCCTGTGGTTTGGGGACTGTGACCTTCCTTTGGGCACACAGGTCCAGCTGTCCTCACCAGAGCCGATTCATACACTCATATCCTTACTCACTCACGTATTCACACACTCACCTACCCATTCACTTGTTCATATACTCCTCATATCCTTACTCACTCACGTATTCACACACTCACCTATCCATTCACTTGTTCATATACTCCTCATATCCTTATTCACTCATGTATTCACACACCCATTCACTTGTTCATATACTCACTCATTTAGTTATACACTCATTCACTCACTCACTTGTCCACATACTCACTTATTCACTCACTCATGTATTCACACACTCACCCATTCACTCACATACTCACACACTCTTTCATTCACACACTTACATACTCACTCACTTATTCATTCACATACTCACCCATTCATTCACATACTCCTCACCCTTTCATTCACATGCTCACATACTCACATACTCATTCATTCACATATTCACTCACTCATTTACTTTCTCATTTATTCCCTCACTCATGCACTCATTAATTCGCTCATTCATTTATTCACCCACACAGTACACCCTGCCTCAGTAATGGGACATTGCTGTGGCTGAGATTGACTGGTCCCACTGGCCCAGTAGGGATATCCTCAGAGGTCTCCTGGGTTTAAAAGGGATGCCATATCCTAGAAAGTTCTAGTGACTTTCACAACCACTGTTGGGGCAGGAAGTTCTTTACTGGAGAATCACTTTGTAGGCTGCCCATGCAGCAGAGCTCAGAGGGGCTCAATGTGCCCAAGTATACCAGAAGGCTGTGAAACGGCCCTGTGAGGGTGAGCTCTGAGGATGTGGCAGGGACTGGGTGGGGATAGAGAGGCTGTGAAGACTTACAAGCCTGGGTCTGGCAAAGCTGCCAGCAGACAGCCAGTCAGCAGCAAAGTCCCCGACTGCAGCCACACAACCTGTGCATACTCCTGTTTCAACCAGCTCTGTCTCTCTGTACCCAGGGATCACATGTACAACATGTGCACATGACACATGCACAAAGCACACATGAAACCTACAGCACATGTCTCCTGCACTCTGCTACAGTCTCCTGCATGCTAAACACGTCTACTCATCCACACCACGAGTTCCCCCTCCACACTGTGGGGTTCCCCCATTCCTTCCACAGGGTCTCCATTTCCCTTCCCATGGGGTCTTCCTATCCTATCATAAGGTCACTCCTCTCCATTGGGGTCTCCTCCTGCCCCAATATGGATGGGTCTCCAGCCTGCATCTCCACCACGGGTCCTGACAAAGTCACAGATGGTACAGCTGAGCCCTGGTCTCATAAGCCCACTCTGGCTCTGTCACCACCCTACTTTTTCAGGTAAAGAAACTGAGGCACAATGAGGCCAGGAATCTCCTCACCCAGCACACAGACCTGAGTCTGGGTCCCCAGCTCCAGGCCACATCTCTGTGGTCATGGGTCATGTGACCCTCTCATTGCAGAGGGGCCTAGCAGGGATGCCCTCACTGGGCTCAGCCCCAGTTCCCAGCAGCCAGCTACAGAGGGGCCCATTCGAGGGAAATGGGGTGCTGCTGAATAAGGCTAACATTCATCTCACAGGCAGCTCCGTGGCCTGCAGTTGGCTGGGACCAGCACAGCTCTTTCTCCCTCCTCCCTTCCCCTCCTCCCTTTCCCCTTACTCCCTTCTCTTTCCTCCCCTCTTCCTCTCTCCTGTTTTGCCCCCTTTCTCCTCTGTGGCATTTTCCTCATCCAGTTCCCACCTTCCCAGGAGAGTGTTTGCTGGGCTGGGGTGTACAGAGGCACAGAGGAGTTGGGTGAAGAGGGTGAGGCCCAGCTTGAGCCCCACATGGAAGGACCCAGGTAAGAGGACAGGGCAGTCTTAGAAGCCCACGAGAATAAAATAATAATAATAATAATAATAATAATAATAATAATAATAATAATAATAATAAAGAAGCCCACGAGAACAGGAGTAGGCAGGAAGGAGACAGTGGGTTCTGGAAGGAGTGGGTTTATTCTTTAGTCCTATGCACACAGCAGTGCTTTGTAAGGGACTGCAGGACGGATTTCTAGTCGTCTGGCCATTTTGAGGCTTGTCTCCACAGTGGCCCACTGTGGCATCTTTCCCCCATATTCCTTAATCCTCCCACCCCAACTCCATTTCTTCACAACATGCACTCTCTCTGACCAAAAGGCACCACAGCAAGTTTAGTGAAGATGGTCACAAGGTGCTCACAACGCAAACCGGAAGAATAAGCCTTAGGGGAGGAGCTTCCTGACGACCAGGGTAGAAAGGGAGTAAGTCCCAGTGAGCTTGTCTCTCCCATTTTCTGTCCAAAAGCAAGTGAGTATAGGAGGCGGCAGAGTGTCCTCTGAGAACTCTTCTAACCAATCTTCTCCTCACAGCATGTGGTGAACACCAAATGCAGATGCTCAGTGGATTCTCATGTCACAGGTTCAGTAACAGCCTGAGCCCCTTCACGATTTCCATGGTGCTGCCACAACTGACTAGGTGCCTATGCCCAGCTGCCCATGAGCCAAGGCATGACAAGTCCCTTATCACTCAGCTCAGACCCCTTCACAAACCAAGTGGGGTAACTGTAGGGCTGTGGGCATGGGCCTCCCTACAGGAGTTCTCGCCAGTCTAGACCTCTGGGGATATCATACCCCAAGGCATGGGAGTCTAATGTAGGTACTGAGGTAGCCACCTTGGGTAAAGGTGATGGGAGGGATCCCAGGGTGGTCTGTGCACCTACAGCCTGCAGGGCTTGCTGCTTTGGAAGGTCCAGAGCCTATCATGCTAGAGGGGGAAACCCCACTGGCCAAAATGGTAGCCCTGGTGGCACATGTTCACAGGCCCAGTCTCTCCGGAGGGCCTGGGATGAGATTTGTGACACAGACAAGGGACCTGATTGCAGTTGACAGTCCATGACGTGTGGCCTGATTCCTGGACTCGATCAGTCAGGGCACTGAGTATAGGATAACCCAGAGATTCATAGCACAAGTGCCATTAATCCTTCTTGGTAGGTGTTGGTTAAAGAGCAGGCTCTGTACTTCCTTGCTGTGTGACCACAGACAACTGACTCAGCCTCTCTGGGCTGCATGTGCCACCTGCAAACAGGTCTGAAAACGGTCCTGCCTCTTAGAGTTTGTGGGGACACATTGTCCAGCAGGTGACAGTTCTCAGTAATACCAGCAGTGGCTTCACCATTGTGTATTTATCTGTCTCAATCGGCACTGGGGTGGCAGAGATGGGCCATTGAAAAAGTGGATGTGGCCACCTAAAAAGTGATTTGTGGGCCAGGGTGTAGCTAGAGAGTAGAGTGTTTGCCTTGCATGAATGAGGACCTGGGTTCCATGCCCAACACTAGAGGGAAATAAAGGGTTAATTTAAAAACAGCTGAGGGCTGGGGCTATGGCTCAGATGGTAGAATGCTTGCCTTTGGGTGCATGAAGCCCTGAGTTTGATTCTCAAAACCACATTAAAACAAAAAACAAAAAAAAGCAAACCCCATGTGTGGTGGTGCATACCTGTGATCACAGCACTCAATGGGAACAGCTGGATCTGAAGTTCAAAGTCATTCTCAGGTACATGAAATTCTCTCTCTCTCTCTCTCTCTCTCTCTCTCTCTCTCTCTCTCACACACACACACACACACACACACACACACACACACCAGAGTTCTCACTAAGTTCTGGAGCTGACCTGGAACTCCCTCTGCCTCAGCCTCCCGAGTGCTGGGACTGTAGGTGTCTGCTTCCAAATTCAGCTCAAATGAAAACAACAGTGATGAGAACATCCTTTCAAGACTCCATTTTCCCATCAGGAAAAATGGGTATGACAGATTTCTCTGGCCCTGGCCAGCCTGGACCTGGCTGTGAAGCTGAGGCCTGCTTAGCATTGGCTTTCTTATACCTGGGGCTCTGGGGAGGCAGCCATAGTCTCCTCTTGGCTCGATGGGGGACACCACATTGCCCTAAGGAAAGGGGGAGACCCAGCTGGGTTGACACCAAGGAAAGCTGTTGCGGTTAGAATCTGAAACGCCACCATAGACTCATGCTTTGCTCCAGCTATTTTAGGAGGCTCTAGAAACTCCAAGAGGTGGGGCCTGGCTGGTAGAAGTAGATCACTGATGCAAGCCATGCAAGGCTGTACCTGCCACTGGTTCCTCGTGTGCTCTCTGCTTCCTGGTCCATGATGATGTGAGCAGCCTCTGCTACACATTCCCACTGCCATGAATGGAGCTGCCTGCCAGGCTCTCCCCACCATGATGGAAGGAAACCAACCATTTGCGAGTGTGAGTCAAAATAAGCCCATCCGTCCTTCCTTCCTTCCTTCCTTTCCCTTCCCTTCCCTTCCCTTCCCTTTCCCTCCCGTCCCTTCCCCTCCCCTCCCCTTCCTTCCTCCCTTCCTTTTTCCCGTCAGATGCTGTGGTCAGTGAAATGGAAAAGTAACCAACACAGACATCACTTCTGACCTCACGAAAACCAACCAGAGCCCTCTGCTGCCCAGGTATGCACAGTTAGAGGTGATAGTGCCCATAGAGGTGGAGACTGGGGGTCTTCTTCCCACATTACCCTCTCTGGACATCAGGCACACAGCGAGGGATGCTTTAATAATGTAAAGACCAAGGGTCAAGTCTTCCAAAGAGTCCTGCATCTTCTGCTGAACCCCATACTGACTGACCAAGCTGAATGGCTGGTCCTGACCCTGCAGGCAGCTCCTTCCAGGAAGGAGGTCAGCATCCAACTGAGCAAATGCTGCAGAGCACCCTTGGATAGAGGGTAAACTGAGGCATGCACACAGGACCACTTTGAGAGTCACACATCCCAGGAGTACACTTATAAACAGTCACATGAGTGCACACACATGCACACATGGACCCTAAAACATACCACACTTCTGTCCATTTCCTGTACTCAGGGCCCCTACCTCACAGCAGGGCAATCCCTGCCAGTTCCACCTCTAGCTAGGCTGAGATGGACTGGGTGGCTCGTCGGTCCAGCTAGGCTCCCTGGCCACAGCATAGAGGCAGTGGGCCACTACGAGGGCCTTTGTACCCTCCACATCCTGTGGAAAGCGCCCCTGGCTCCCCACCTCCCAGTTCCCACATCTCAGCTGGTTTTAATTAGTTTCCTTCAAAGTCCCCCAAAGCCATTCAGCCACGTTAGCGCTCTCCAGCTGCCAAGAGCTCTGGGGTGTGTCAGGGCGGGGGTCGGGGAACACAGGGCCACATGGAGCTGCAGGGCTTTTCTGCTTCTGGGGCCAACAGCAAAGGGCAGGTCTGGCCTGGGTAGTGGCAGGGTTGGAGGAAGGTCCTGGAAGGAAGGGTATGGGACAGGTCAGATGAGGCAGTCCCCCACCATGGAGGCTCAGAGGGATTGGCTTTGGGGTCTGGAGACCTCAAGATCTGTTGGCATTTCCTGGTTGGGGGGGGGTGTCTAAATTCCAGTTGAGTCTGCAGGTCCAGCTGTGCCTTGGTCATGGTCAACAGTCTCGTGTATCTCAGTGCAGACCTGCATCAACTCCCTGGAAGCCTTCTCTAGCAAGATCTACTGGGCCAGGATCTCCAGGTGCTGGATGAGAGGCTCATTGAGGCCAGTGGGAAAGGGGCAGTACTGGAGACCCAGGACGATAGGAGAACTGACAGCCACCCCACAGGCATCAGCGCCTAGCCCCCACCCCATATTTGCTCCCAGGCTCAGCCTGGACACATCTCTCCTGCTTCTACAAAAGCGTGGACAGTTTTGCAGGATGCAAACATGTGCTGGGTGGGTGTGGCCCAGGCTGCCAGCCTGCAGTTGGGGGGGTCTGGGCTGGGGGCTTCCTACTCTGCCTTCTTTCCTCCCTGGCCCTCTGTTGTGTCCATCTGTCCCTTGTCCCCTCTCCCATCTTCTTGCTGCTGGCAGCAACACTTCAAGTTTCCTCCGGGGAGTTGCCCCGTCCCACCTCTCAGTCCACGTCTGATCTCCTGGATTTAGCTACACCCGAAGGACCCCTCCATAGCCAGGCCGTTTGGGCCAATGGTGCTCAACCTACTTCTGCTAAGCCTACATTGAGTTGGATTTTCCCCCCTGTGTTTAACTAACCTGAACCCACGTGGGGGACTCAGAGGTGGTCCTTCTGGGTACTCACCGCTGTGTCATGGGTCTGTCACACATCCATATGGCTGTCGTGGGGATTAAGCCTCACAACCATACTCATTTAACACCTGCTTATCCCACCTTGGTCGTCTGTACCTCCTTTCCATAGTGTCCCTCTGTGCCCACACCTCACATTCACAAAACCAGAAGGCTTAAGCCAGCTGGGGAGTGCATCGGGTTATATGTTGGCTTATGTGTAAGTGCTCAGGAACTCTTGTCTCAGAAGATTCCAGGTAGCCCCAGGGCCTGCCTTGTAGCTGGGGTAGGGTCTCCTTGTGGTCCTCCCTCTCTCCAAGAGGCTGAGGAAAGGACACAGTCACCATGACACTGTGCTAGCTGAAATTGCACAGATGACCAACTCACTCTGGTAGCTTGTCAGTACACCGTGTGGATGCCAGCCCTGTCTCTCATGTCTGTCACACCCTGAAGGGTACCTGCTGTCTTGGCAGAAGTCTCTACAGTGATACGGCCTCCCTACAGCAGTATAGCCTGGCATCTCTGATGTCCTTTAACAATAGAGAGTGAGTGAGGCACGCAAGCTGATGAAGCCAGATACCCGGGGTTGTACCACCTCTGTCTGGTGGCTGGGTGTGAGGCATATGGCACCTCTCTGGCTGCTTCTGTGAAAGTTTAAAAATGACCTATAGTAAACACATGAGAACAGTCATCACAAGGGAAGTTCTGGCTGTTTCTGGAGGCATTCAGAATTGCCCCCAATCAAATCCCACTGCTATGAGGCTGTTGTAGCACAGAGGGCAGCCTCTCCCTGTCCCCCACTGCTCTCGAGACAGCAGCAGGTCTGCAGCGTGTGGGACAGCGGTCACCATGACCGACCTGGCTAACTCCACCGCAGTTAAGACAACCTTGTGCATCTCCAGGGATGCCCAGGGCCAGGCACCAACCCAGAGGGTTTTAGAGGCCACTGAACTGAGTTAAAACAGGAAAGACTTGGCCAGCCAGGATGGGACCTCAGGGACTGTTCGAGGGAAACCATGACATGTGGTCACCCTACTGGATATACAGGGAACATCCATTTCACATACAGGAGTGAATCCTCGACTTACCATAGTCCAGGGTGAATCTATACCAGCAGCTTGAGTCACCTTGTACAGGGTCACCTGCTTGGCCTGATTCCTCATTGGCCTCCCTTACCCTGTTTCCCCTCCTTGCCCTCTCCTCTCACTCAGCTCTTGTGGACTCTCTTATACCCACGGCTTTGCGTTCTGATGTCTGTGGCTGGTAGTTTCTGCTGCCATCTCCCTGGAAGGTAGGGCTCCCTGTTCTCAGCCACAGATGGCCACTGGTCAGCAGAGCCCTGGGATTGCCCAACAATTTCAGTGTCCTTGGGCTGGCCCTCCAGCCTCAGTTTCCCCTCTGGTAAAATGAAGTGGTGAAGGGAGCCAGCCCATGGAGAGATGAGGCCAGCTTGGTGCAGACACAGATCCATCAACCACAAAGGGGTAAATATAAACTTACGTAGGGTAAACTGAGGCAGGGACATAGCTATCTCTGTGGGGCTCTTCGGATGCAACATGGCCATGGAGCACCCTCTCCCCACAGGCACCTCAGGCCTCACCTCCCACAAAGTTCTCTCCTGTACATCTGTGACTCTGTGGTCTGGCTACAGTGTCTGCTCAGAACGCAAAGACCTCAGCATGGATAGGAGTAAGTCCTTAGCCCAAGAAGACAGGGTGAATTTGCATCAGCAGGAAGCTCCAGGAAGCAGGGACAGGGTCACTGCTGTGTTTCTTGTGTTTGGCACAGTGCCTGGCAGATGGTACTCACCTCCCTCCCTCCCTCCCTCCCTCCCTACCTACACACACACACACACACACACACACACACACACACACACACACACACACACATACCACACCATATATACAAATTTTTTTGATTTTTAAGGAGGTTGTGTGGAGCTGATGTGGACTGCCCTCCTGATGTCACTGCTATTTTCACAGCTGAGAGAAGGGACTCCGGCTCCAGGGGGCCACCTGGCCTGGAGGTTCCATGACCCACAGCAGCCCAGATGGGGTTCCTTTCTGGCCTGGCCGGCAGGCAGGACAATGATCCCAGGGAGGCAGAGGCTGAACGTGGGCCCTGGCCTGTCTGTGGGCCTGTCCACCTCACTCTTCCATCGGGAAGAGCAGCTGCTGTCCATCTGGCTAGTCCCTCAGCCAGGCCGTGAGCTGCTGGCCTGGGTGTGTGTATGCAGCTCTTCTTCTGAACTCCTGGTGGCAGGGCCATATGGATGCTAGGCCCCAGAGGCTGTATTTCAGGGCCACCCATCCATTATCCATCCATCCTATCAAGGGATGGAAATTCAGGGTCACCCCTTTGGTTGGTGTAGAACTAGAATCCAACTTAGGTCTGTAATCCCAGAAGGCTTTTCTGTGGACTCTGGACCTCAGCAATGACTCTGGCACAAAGTGACAGAAGAGCTCCCCCAGCTGCTACCTGACCCCACAGTGAACATGGCTCCCTGATGCCACCTTCACCCCAAGATCTACTGCCACATCTGTCTGGGCTGACTCTTGTATTAATCCCTGCCAGGGCAGCAATGACATAATCCCCGGGTTCCTGGACAAGAACCCAGGTCCAGAGAAGGATAGGAGGGGTCACACAGTCCACAGCTCCCCGGGGCAGGGCCACCATGCTTCCACGCCCTGAAGCCAAAGCAGACACTGGAAGCTTTTTTCCCCGCCACATCACTGTGTCCCAGACTCCTGTTCATCTGCTGAGTCCAGCAATGCAGAGCCCTGGGAAGGGGCGAAGAGGGAGGGGGCTGCTGCCCAGGGGCCTGGCTCCAGCTTACCCATCCTGAGACTTCAGTGAGGGGAAAGGTGAGGGCAGCCGCTGTAGTCACCCCCTCCCCCAAAGGCACCGGCTGTTAAGATGCATAGATCCAGAGCAGTGCAGACACCAAGGGCGATTCTGGACATCAGGTCATCAGGTTCCTGTGTCTATGGGGCTCACTGGAGGGCAACCATCTCGATCATGCCCCTGTCCCCTCACATAGGCTCATGCATGCTGTATTCCCTGGCCATCTGTGGCTCCCACACCACCCACCGTAGAGAGCCTCTCACCCATGCTTGTTTCAACATCTAGTGTTGCCATCTTTGAGCCAAGGGACACCACAGGGAACATCATGTGGCCACTGAGGGTGTATGGCACCTCACGTCAGGACAGGGACTATGTCCCCTTCCCAGGGCCCAGGCTGGCTAACATAAACAGGAGGAAGATGTAGTGGGTAGCCATTCCAGCTTGGATCTGGAAGTTCTAACCCCCATTGAGACTCTGGCAACTGTCACGCCTATGAGACGGGGCCAGGGGAGGCGCCTGGGGACCCGAGAGCTGGATGGGCCAGCGCTCTCTCTGTGCCGGGACCCTGAACGGTGGAGATGGACTGAGCAGAGCTCCAGAGAACACCGCTGGACTGCGATACACCTTCCCCAGACCCTGCAACCTACCTTTCCCTTTTTGTAAGTTACCCACTAAATAAATCTTCCTTTTAACTAAGTGGAGTGGCCTTAATAATTTCACCAATAGGAAGTGACATCCTGAAAGTCTGGGCAATGGAGCCTTGCTGTTTCTGCTCTCATCTAGAGAGAGGGGAGTAGAGGGCCCTGGCACTCCCCAAAATGCCCCCAGGGGTTGAACTCAGAATCCAGTTGCCAACTGAAAGCAGCCCCATGAGTGGCTAGGCAAGAGCAGAGAACCCCAAACTGCGGAGAACGAGAAGCTGCCGATGGCCGAACTCTTTTTCTCTGAGGCAGCTTCCTGCCTGACCTCTCTGACGGCGGGGAAGGTCAGTTCCTGGAAGCGTCTGCAGCCGGGGCTCTGTGCCCAAGTCTGGCCCACTCTGAGACCCTTCCTCTAGGGTGTAAGAACAGGGCTAGTCCTGAGGAAGACTCAGTGCTCATTGCTACCTTAAAGAGCTCGAGGCTACAGAGCTGACCCCTGAGTGCAGCATCACACACAGGTGTTAGGATCCAAGGCCAAGTTGAGCACAGGACCCTCTTCCGGGTGTTCGCTTTGTAGACAGAAAGCCTTCGGCTCCTGCTCCATCTTTTCTAACAGGCTCTGTGTAGCTGCCTGCTGAAGGCCTCTGCCTACTCAGCTGCCAAGCACCCTGCAGCCCCTGCAACAGCCTCTGGCAGGGCACACGGGGGCAGGTACAGCATTCTGATCTCTAGGCCCAGTGGGAGGTGGGCACAGGCACCTATACCGCTGTTGAGTTTGGTGCCCATGCCCACACACAGCTAACTGGTCTGTGGCACAGAGTCCCAGGCTTCTCCAGTGGGGACCCTCAACTCTCAGGCCGTGAAATCTTTGTTCAAATCTAAGTGTCACAAAGGAGTATCCACCACTAAATGATTTTTTTAAATCATCTATCCCTCTGTCTTCTATGCATCTATCAATTCTTTCTCCATCCATTCACTGGCCATCTGTGTAATCTACACCCTCATACGTCTTCCCATCACCTGTCTTCCCATCCTGTCCTTCAATTTGTCTACCTCACATACTGAAGACACACATTCCTGTATGTATTAACACCAAATTCATGTCCACAGTGTGGCCAATATTGCTAATTTAGCAGAGTCGTGCCCTTGCCTTCCTGCCCTGAGAGCTTGAAATTCACCACCCAGCCTCTCTTCCCTGTGTCTTCCCTGACAGTCATCTTAGTCAAGATGACAGCCTCAGAGATCTGGGGACAAAGGGATGCAGGGTGGGGAAGAAGGGCACTCCCACCCCAGAGCCCTGGGAGGGGCCGATCATACTGCAGGTCTCAGGATAGATGTGACCTAGAGCTGTCTGCAGAAGAGCTTGTCCATCACAGATTAGGGAAATTGCTTGAGGTGAGTGGTCTCTGAGCTACCCTGAAGAGGGCCTCTGGAGACTGGAGCCGGAATGGGCCAAGGAATGTGGCTGATTCCGATGGCGCTGCCAGGGAACCTGGATATACCTCTGTCTGAAACCCACTCCGTGCATGTATCTTGGGCTCACAAGACAGTAACTTCCCTTCTGTGATGTCTGAATTGTATTTCCATTGTTCAAACTTAAGTCTGGAGTACAAGGACAGTCGGCTAAAGGGCAGGGTCATGGAGAGAAAGGAGACAGGGTCAAATGTGCAGCAGGACCTAGAAATGACAGATGAGCTTGGCGCTTTCTGGGACCCTCTGCTTGCTGAATGTGGAACCTGAGTCCATGCAGCAGATGCCCTCACTCTCCTCTGCCATTTGGACACTAACTGTCAGCAGAGGGCCGCACTCTGCCCTGCCCAGGGCACCTGCACAGCCAGGGCCACAGCATTTGGGCACAGGTGCTGGAGACAAAGCAAGAGCTCTCTGGATGTGGCACCTGTTTCCAGCTGATCCAGGTCAGAGATGCCCGCCGACACACGCTGCTGATCTGCCCCAGGTGCCATGTGCCTGTGGCTTCCCTGGATTGTAGATCACCCAGGGTAGAGTGCAGGAGACTGGCTTTAGAGTTTATGCATCCTGCCTGCCTGTGGGGTCATGCAATCTCACTTCAGCATCTGATGCCCTAGTGGGAGGTGGCATAGTATTGTCACCTGCCACAGGGTGACTATGAGGGGACAGGCACCAAAAATCAGGGCAAAGTCCCAAATAATGTTTGATATAGTCAAAAATGGTACACTCAAACTCAATAACCAAGTAATACATAAAAATATATAGTACACACCTGTGACAATATATACATGTACATATAGTTACATGTCATTTATGTAATAACATACAGTGACATAAGTAGAGGTGTTCACAAGGATTATGAAATGTATGTATCTGCCTGCCCATGGTGCTCTCCAATGGGCTCACCACAGTCATAAGAAAAACTTCCTCTTGCTTGAAACTCTCTCTAGGTGAAAGGTTGCTAAAGATAACTCATTCCCAGGGGAGCCATGGGAGGGATCCCAAAGTGGCAGGAGGCAAGCTGGCAGTAAAGTCTGGATCTCAGAATAAAGAAGCAGGTGCTGGTAAAGCTGCCACAGAGGATGAGGCATAGTAAAGGCACCTATAGAATGGGAGGGAGGAAAGGCTCCTGAGAGGGTCATGGGTGCAGTAGATGTGGGGTATCTGCAGTGAACACAGATCACACATTGAACAGACTCTAGCAGGCTCAGTGCTCTAGATGCCACAGTCACTCTCTGGGAGACTTAGAATCCTCTGAACACCTGATGCCCCCTAGTCTTTAGAACCAAGTCAATGACAATTCACAGCTAGTGTCTTGGGGAAACCACCCAGAGACAACTCTAGGAACGGCTCAAAGGGAGAGGGTTGGGATATCTGTCCTGTGTCCCCCAGATCTACCCCTCATTGCTCCCTGCCATGTGTGGCTCCCAAGATGCAGCACACACAAATAGATCCTTACCTTTGAAGCCAGGAGTTAAAAATCAGAAAACATATCTCAGATACTTAAAAATACAGATTTCATGTGGAATATAAGTGGTTTGTTATAAATCACACCCGTCAAGGTCCTGCCACCCATTTCTTTTCCTCATGTGGCCACTACAACTTCTGAAAGGACACTGGATGTCACACTCATCTTGTACAGCAGGTGCATGTGAGGATGTGGCCCCTTCTGCCTGAAGCCAGCATGCTCATGCTTTGAGAGCCCTGGTGACCTTGGCTAGACACATGTACCTAAGGTACCCCTAAGTGAGAGTCTGGTGACATAGTACCAACTCTACTTTTTCTGGGAACAATAATGGGGGGCACTGGGGCCAGCCCACAGTGTGCAAAGGCTTTCAGATCAGCTGCCAGCCTCACCCTGTTCAAAAAAGGCCGAGCCTGTGATCTCTGGATAAATGTGGGAATCAGAGGCTCTAAGAGGTAACATACTTCAACAAAGCTCACCGCTTCAGGGCTGATCCCACTCCAAGCCCCCTTCTGCCGAATGCTGTCTGCTTAGCCTCGGCCAAACCCACCTTTCCCCTTTTCCCAAGAGGGTCCCTGACTCAGGCAGCACTGGTGCCCAGACCCTGGCCACCCAGGGCAGGCAGGCCCCTTAGAGACTCTAATTACTCCCCAGGCTCCAGCCTGGCATAAACACAGCTTAGACGTCCAAGAAAAGCAGGCTGCCGGCACGGGAGCCTTTCCCCAAGCTAAATGCAGACGCCGGTACTGGGCAGGCTGTGGGTACTCAGATAACAATCGGATGCTGTGAGCCCTGAGCTGACCCCAGGGTGGACATATTCCCACTCACCAGGAGTGACTGCCTGGCCAGGCACAAGGCCCCTGGCGGCCCGTCTTCCGCTGGGAGGGCACTTGGGGTGCGGAGGCAGGAATGCAATTGGACTGGTCCAGTTCAGAATATATTTATAGAGCGGTCACAGCTGCCAGCTGAGTGGTGCCCACAAGGTCAGGTTCCTGCCGGGCCATGTGGCCAGATGTTTACTGAGATTGTAGGGACCAACTTATCCACCCACATCCCGACTCATCCCACATCCACACCCAGAGGCCCCTCTGCACTAGGGCTCTGTTGGCCCTTAACTTTGAATGGGGACAACCCTCAACTGGTGTCATGGTCCAGGAACGAGAGAAGGGGGGCTAGTGTGAAGATCGAAAGGATTAAAGACATCAGGCTACTCCTGTCATGTCCATATGTTACCCACAGCTTCTGCCTTTGAGTCACCTTAGTATATGATCCTGTGTTTTGAGCAGCTCTGACCAGAGCCTACACAGTGTTTGGACATTCTCAGAATTCCCAGATCAGCTAGCTACCCATGCTCTAAAGTGAGAAATTTCTCAGGAAAGCCTCAGAGGTGGCTGTGATGAGCCCCTCCATTAGGCAAGGCTTGTGGATGCAGATTCTTGGTTCTCTGCAGGCCTTCTCTCCAGTAAGAAGTGTGGGTCAGCCTGAGAAGTGGATCCTGGTCTCCTTCATTTGTTAGGGTGACGCCAAGGCTGATCATGGTGTCCCTAGGAGAGCCCTGCAGACAACACAATCTGGGAGGCTTCTCTTGGACCACAGATGTCTGGGCATGCTGTTCCAAGGGCTTTACCCAGAGGTAGACCCAGACCAGGGATGCCAGAGCTAAGAGACATGGACGACCACATTCATAGCACATAAATAAATCTAACATACCCTAAATTCCCCTGGAATGACTTGGTGACTTTGACCTACAACACTTCTGAGCCCCATCCATTGGTGCCAGTGCTGTTCCCTTGGGACTCAGCATATACTCTTGGTTCTCCCAGAGTTGTTACATCCTGTCTCTCTATTGGGAAGTCGAGTAAATAGGTTCTCAACAAGTATGGCTTTGCTGGGGCTTCACAGATGATGGGTAACATGGGGGTCCACAGCCCCATTCCATTTGCTAATTCATAACAGCAACACAGAGGCCAGCTGGTGTGGACTGAGTTCTTGGGCAGTGGTGGGGGGTACAGACAGGAGCTGTGCATGAATAGCTGTGGACAAGAAACACCGGGAGTTCAGGATATGCCATTGGGATGTGTCTCTGGGCCTTTGCACATGCCACCTCCTTTGTTCAGATTCCTGTGTCTTATTCTGAATGCTTGACAAACTTTTGTCATCCTTCAAAAGCCAGCTCACAGACCTATAGCTCCAGGGAGTCTTCCCTGGGTCCTCAGGCACCAGGCTGACTTCTTGGTCTCTGTTAGCTACCTACTCCAAAGGGAATGGCAGGGTTACACCTCACCCTGTAGCTGGCCAACCAGCCGTGCAGGCGATTCCTGAGCAAAAGCACGGAGAGGCAGAGTACTATGGCTGTTAGTCGGTGGGTGAAGGCATTGGAAACTCTCAGTGCAAAGCCATGAGCCAAGCGGATATAATGACAAGGGGACTCCCAGATTTAGAAGAAGAATGTATCATCCAGCACCAACACGCAGCAAAGCAAAACTCTTTATAACTATGTTCTATGTACAGCATCCAAAATGAATGGCCAGGGCTGGGGAGCTGACTCAGTCAAAAAGGCGCTCAAAGTGAGTATGAGACCCTGACTTCCATCCTCAGGACCCACAAGGAAAGTCAGGCATGCATGGTGGTGCAGACTTGTCATCTCAGCCCGGGTGAGGTGGGGACAGGGGGAGTCCCTGCCAGCCAGCCTAGCCGAACTGCCCAATTCTAGGTCAGTAAAAGACCCTATCTCAAAAAGAGTAAGGTGGATGATAGTTGAGGAACAATACCTGAGGTTGACCACACACACACACACACACACACACACACACCAAAACAAAACTCCAACCAAACCAAACCAAAACCAACCACATTTATACTTTTTGGATGAAGTATGTCCTGGCCACATGTGTTCTGTTCTCAGGCTGGGGCAGTACAGGTACCATGGGCCTGGCCTGATATCCACAGAACAAGCCCTGGGTGACAAACCACAGCAGGGCCCTGGTGGCCTTACACTGGGCCAGTACCCACTGGAGCAGCACTTTACAGAGAAACTTTTCATGCGAGCTTCTGAGAGCATCTGGGCCCTTCAGCTGCACACACATGTACAGGTCCGGGGCTCCTGATGGCAGGCATCATAAATCTTTCCTGGCAAGTCACCTCACTTTCTGTTCTTCCATTTCCTCACCTATAAAACAGGGCAAGAGCAGCCTGCTCCTAGGGAGATGAAATCTCAGGTAGAGTCCCGCTCCCCCTGCAGACCCTGGCCTCAGCACCTCCCCTTGGCCACACTCTGGGCCCTAAAGGTGGGGAAGTCCCTGGGCTATTGCTCTGCACTGGCTCGGGCTCCCAGGCAGGTTGTCCACGTTCTCCCTGCATTTCCTAGAACTACCTTGGAGTCTTTCTCCTCAGCTTCCCCACTGGGGCGCTGGGTCCATGTCCCCTCTTCCCCCAGCCTGCGTTCCTGGCACAGTGAACTGTCACGACACTTGTCCCTGAAGTGCATCCTGGCTTCCAGACTCTCTCTGGATACGTGCCTAGTGCCAGCATCAGGGACTTGTCATGTAAGCTCCAGCCCTCCCCCATCAAGTCCATATCCACCTGACACGGTTGCCCTGGCTACATCGGCAGAAACACACGGTGTAGTGGCAACTTCCTGTCCAGGGCCCACAGGGGTTTAGGTAGCCTGGCCTAGTCCCCCTGACCATCATTACGTATCACTGGGTAGTTTGGGGCATGTGCCTCACCAAGAACTGTGTTTATCCTGTCCACTTGGTCTGCCTCTCCTGAGTGCATTCCAGAGCCAGGTCAAGATCTGCAGGATGGGATCAGGGACCCACCAGGATGGAGACAGGTTTACCTCTGAAAGCCCCATTCTCTATGCAGCACAAGAAGCTCTCCCACACTCAATGGCAGTTCAGAGCCATGATCAAGGGGCTCCCAAGGGTCTGAAAGCCCACTGTCTTCGACACCCAGTGACCCTAGTCAGATGCCAGCTCCCTTGAAGGAGGCTGCAAGAAGGATTGACAGGATGCGGTTTTGATCATGTTCTAGGATCCCTCCCCAAGGCCCAGTCTCCTGCAGGAGTCTGGGTAGCTTGGGTCTCATGAGGAAGACACGGCATGCTTTGCACAGAGGCTGGAGCACAGCCCAGTGGGAGGTGAGCAAGTGGAGGCTCTGGCATCTTAGGAGGGACAGGATAGAGCCTCCTACAGCACAGAACTGTCCCCTAGATATGACTGAGTCCTGAACACTGCTCTCTTGGCCTTGCTGAGTGGGAATCTGACCCTGAACAATGCATTATCCACAAGAGTCCATGGCCCTCATCCTCAGAAAGGAGTAGATGGCTCCTATTGGTCACTGGCTTGTGGGGATGTGACAAGGCACAGGCATGGTGGAAAACAAAGTTTGATGGCTCTTCATGAGCAACCATGGGCCCAGTACGTCCACGAGGGATTACCCAAGAGAAATAAAAACATCCGCCTACACAAACACCTGAACACAAACGTCTACAGCAGCAGGATGCATAGTGACCACACATCTGCTGCAGTAACGGGTACATGGTGCCCAAAGCAGGACACTGTCCAGCCATACACAGGCCGAAGCTCTGAGGGAGGCAGCCAACTCTCAAGTTCTGAACACATGACATCCAGTGAGAGAAGCCAGACACAGAAAGCCACAGAGCATGAGTGTATGTACACGAAATGTCCAGAATAAGCAAATCCATAGAGGTAGAGAGGAGATTAGCGGTTGCTGGAGGCTGGGAGGAGTTGGGGGGAGGGGATGGAATGTTCTAGAACTGGATCGTGATGGCACAGCACTGTGAGCATACTAAAGCCCACAGAACTTTACACTTTGAAAGGGTGCTGTATGGTAAGTGGGGGTGGGGAAGCCCCTGCCTTGTAGGCTGCCATGGACAGGGATGGTACCCACCACAGCTTGCACCCCAGCCTCTGCCTAAAGAGCTGTTTCTTCCAGGACCAGACCAGCAGGCTGGCTCCTGGCCTGGACAGCCATAGCCTCAGCACTCCATGCTCCTGCTCCCGTGTGCCCAGTGGCCACATCCAGGTCCTGCAGAGAAGCCTGTTTACACACAGCCGAGGCCAGATTGGCCGGGTGGCCCCGGAGGAATGTGGAAAATGCCGCTCAGGGGCGCTCCTAACGGTCACATTCTGCAGGCGCTGCAGTGCCCCAGCCGGTCGGGGCCTTGACTGCTGCTCATGAATGTTGACTCTGTTAGGTGGCTGGCTGAGATGCCAGCCCCGGAGCAGCCAAAGACAGGACAGACACTGTGAGAGGCAGCCAGGGGACGGAATGTCCCCCATTCTGTCACTGGCACCGGCACCAGCAGGAGGAGCCGGGATGGGAGGGGGAGCTTCCTCAGCCTGTCTCCTGGGCATCCTCTCCAGCAACTCACGTGGGAAGCCATTTACCAAAGCTCTCACCTGTCTTTGCTCTCTCTCAGTCAGATAAAGAGTCTGTTCAGTCACCTAGAGTCCTAGGTCAGGGAGGGGTCAGGCAGAGTGGCCTCCCATTTCTGGCCACTTTTTGCAGACCATGGCTCCAAGCCCGCCCTGGTCTTGTATACTGCAGGGGCCAGGAGAAAAGGAAGTAGGCCTGGAGATCAGAGGCTTACATTCTTCTCACCCATGGGGTAGAAGAAGCAGGACTGAGCGGAGGCGGGGTGGGGGCTGAGAGTCACCTAGAGGAAAGGAGAACTTGGTCCCCAGCTCTCAGCAGATAATGCGCCCCTCTTTCTTTAAGCACTGGGTGATGGGAAGGACTGGCTAGGGGAAGTCTAGAATGGCTGGGTGTTGGGTGCATGGCCAGCGTCCTCAGACAAGCCTCCCTGTAGCCTCTCCATGCTCATAAGCAGAGCTTAGCTTGGGCGTTGCCTCCCTAGAACAGGCTCCATTTAAACAACAGTGTAATTCTAAGAGACCACTTCAATCCTGCCAGGCTGGACATGGAAGCATATGGTTTAAAGACAGGTCACGGGCCCCAGCTCCACTCTGCCAGGCACACGTGCTCCAGTTGGGACTCAGTACGAGCTGCAGCAGCAGCAGCAGCAGCAGCGAGAGAGGAGCAGAGATCAGCTCTGAAGAACATCTGGAGGCAGGAACTCATTGCTGACCACAGGCAAGCCAGGCCTGCAGCACCTCCGGGTGGGTCCCAGTAGCCTCACCACCGGCTCCTCACCCTTTCCCATACCATGGGGGAGAGATGTACACACGAGAAGACAACACCTGAGGAGGGGATCCCAAGTCGGAAATGATGGCTGCCTTGGCTCTTTGGGTCTTTGGGAAGGGAGGTCAATTTCCAATATGCACAACTAATTAGGCTGAATGAAGTCTTTGGAGGCAAAAATAGTCCCTCACATACAGCACAGACATCATGAGGCCAATGTGGGGGCTTTCATACATAAGAAGAAGTGCTCCTCTGCGAGCGAGGAAACAGCCCTGGGGTGTGTGGAGTCTTGGTGAGCAAAGCACCCTAGTGCAGTGAACATCTACCCACCTATACTGACCTACTTTTCCGCCATTGGAAATGGTGGACTCTTGGCAGACTTCATGACGGGACTGGAAGATAACACTAGACAGCTTCCACTGCCCCAGCCCCAGCCCCCAGGGTGAATGGCATGCATAAACAGAAAGGGGGAGGCCAAAGAAACCTTTCCAGGTGGGCCATCTCACCTCAACACAAAGCCCAGAGCCCACCTGGTATCGCCCTCTTGCCCTGCTCCGGTCAGCTCCACCCAGAATGGGGCTGGCCGGGCGGTGGTGGCGCACGCCTTTAATCCCAGCACTCGGGAGGCAGAGCCAGGCGGATCTCTGTGAGTTCGAGGCCAGCCTGGGCTACCAAGTGAGTCCCAGGAAAGGCGCAAAGCTACACAGAGAAACCCTGTCTCGAAAAACCAAAAAAAAAAAACAAAAACAGAATGGGGCTGAGGGTGTCAGTCAGAGTCAGAGGGAGCAGAATGCTGTTTGGAAATGGGCTGGACCATGTTGGGAGTGTTGCTCCTTTGGGGGAGGGACACCATTTCACCTGCCTCTGGTGATGGCCAGTGAGGACAGGGACAGAATGGGAGGTGTCCCAGGTGAGAAGGGAAATGAAGGCCCTGGGCTTGGTCCCCAGGGTGGGTGTGTGAGGTAGGGGCTGCACTGCGGGTGATCTCACTCTTCATCCTTCTTTTTCACTCAGGAGTTCCAGGAGGAAATGAGGGTGAAGGGGGGGCAGGTGGAAGGCTGCGGAGGAAAAGTAGATGGCATCGTGCGTCCTGGCTACCTGCCTTACATTGACCGTCAGCTGGAACCTTACACCCTCACAGGTCTTTCCCATCTTTCTGCTACCCAGGCCCCCGGGAGCTTTGGTGACTTGCCCAAGGCCACACAACCTGGCTAAATGTCCCCACCCTGGTTACTTTTTTGAAGATATGCCCCACCCCCACACCCGGTTACATTTCTAGAGGAGGAAGCAGACACAGAGATGGAATTCTTCTCAAGAGGGGTGGGAGGACCGGCCCAGAAGCCCAAGCTGCAGATGAGTGTCAACAAGTGGGTAGCTTAGCCTCTGCTTTCCAGGCCCCCCCCCCCGGGTGTTTAACAAGGGTGAGGGGCATGCAGAGACCCAGGGCATGTCTCCCAAGGGTGGTGGCAGGATGCTTCCTGGCCTGCAGTGCCAAGTCAAAAAAGTTACACACTCCAAAGACCTGGTAGGAAGTGGCATACTATTAACTTCGCCAAGGGCAGCTGTGTGAGTTAGCTTAATATGTTGCCTGTCACTCCAGATGACTGACAGCTAGGAGCTCTGGGCCAGACTTAAACAGATCCCCTACTCCTGGCAGGACAGTAGGCGCAGGCTGTTATTGAAGAGGTGAGATCCCATCACAGGAGGCCTTCGAGCAGCTAATGACCTGAAGGGTGGGGTCTTGTGGAGACCAGAACATTGGTGAGGGCTGTAAGTTCACGACCTTAGAGCCCTCTTTGGCTCTGGAATCCTGGAACTTGCTGACCTTCACAAAGCCTGGGATATTGCCCGTCAGGAGTCCACTCACTGGCTCTCACCTGTACCTTTCAGGCTGTACCTCACAGCGACTCTGGGCTGTCTTTCTATTCACAATTAGGAAGACACACTCTGTTGGCTCTGCCCAGCTGTCTGGGACCCCTCGGACCAAGCTTGTAACAGAAGAAGGCTGTCATCTTAAAGGGACCCCCTGCCCAGTTCCTGCTCTCCCCGACTAGCCCTGTCAACATGCCCAGGCATTTTACTTGCTTGTCTTGTTATTTTCGGGACTTGGGTGTTGGCTGAGTCAAGACAGTTGGGACAGTGCAGGACACAGAGGCCTCAACACACCTTCATCCCTCTAACAGGCAGAACTGGACCAGGGTCAACTGGCAGCGTGGGTGGACACTGTCAGCTCCTCTGCTGCTTTCCAGCTGTGCAACGCAGGCCACTCTGACCCTCGCTTTCTTCATCGGGAGCACGGGGTCCCACCCATCTCACGACTGAAGATTAAATGCAGTAGTAACACGTGGCACAGTCCCCACACAGTCCGGTCAGCCCAGCCGGCAGAGAAGCAGTCAGCTGCCTCAGCTGGAGCCCGAGCCCGACTCGGCAGCCCAGCTGCCCCGTTTTCAGTCTCCTGTGTGCATCGCTGTCTCCACCCTGAGGTCCGGGGTGCAGGACAGGGTCTGGGCGGCCACTGAATCGGGACGAATCCCCATACTCTCTCTCCCCTTCCCGCCATCGCCACGAGGGGCGCAGTGTCCCCGCGGTCTGCTTAGCTTAACTCTGTGGACTTCTCCAGCGGAGCTGCCCCAAAGCAAAGGGTGGGTGGGGGCGCGATGGGCCTCCAGGCGGAAGCAACAGCGTGGCGACCCTCCAGTCCCCTAGCAGAACCCCATCCCGCCCGTGGCATCGGACCTTAGGATGTCCCGAGCGGGCGGCGGTGGGGTCGCAGACGAACGGCTCCGGGGCGCAATGAATGAGCCACCGCACCACCTCCAGCAGCCCCGCGACTCCGACTCCCCAGGGCGCTGGCGACGCTTCGCAACACGCCGGCGACATCGCCAACCGCTCTCCCAGGGCCCCCGCCAGGCCGCCCCGTGTTCGGTGCTCGGCGCACGCAGCTCGTCTCACTACGCTTGGGGACCCGAGGCCGGCCGTGCGCCTTGAGCGCAGCGCGGTGACCGCACCCGTCCCCGCACACTCCAGCGCCGCGCACTCACCTCCGCCCTGGCCACGCGCAGTTCCAGCTCCCGGGACGCGCGGGGCGCCCGCGCCCGGCCCGCGCAGCCCCTGCGCTCATCCCCGCCCGCAGCGCCCCGGCCGCCCGCCCGCCGGGCACCGAGCCGCCGCGCTGCGCCTGGGGCGGGGTGCGAGCAGAGGGCCGCCTCCCGGGCCGGTCCGCGGGCAGCGCTCGCGCGGAGGCCGGACAAGCAGCCCGACAGCAGCGCCCCGGCTTGGGTTACACGCTTGCCCCCCGCCCCGCCCCGGCTATTTTTAGCGCGGCTTTTCCTAGGTGTTGGTTTCATGGGATCCACCTAGCCACGCCGGCCTGGTGGGAAACTCTCTCCCCGGCCACCAACCCCCCTCCACTCTCCTTGGCCAGTTCTACAGCTGGCACGCCGCTGGGCGGAAAGCCTGGCTTCGGCGCAACTTTGGAAACAGCTGCCACCATTCCACCGTGTGGCTTCCAGTCGTAGTTTCTGTCCGTCCCTCTGTCCTCCCAGTCCCTGGGCCACCAAAAGCAATTAAACCTCTTCCTCCGGCTTCTGGCCCGGAAGGTCAGGAGGCCGGATCACAACTGGCACCTGTTTAAGGGAAACTTCAGCTTGAGCAACACCCCTCCCCCAAGTCTGGCACTCCAAGGAGCTATGGTAGTAGATGTCCAGGCGGCTCTTGTCTTCAAAGTAGAGCTTGCAGTCCCCAACCCTGGTGGCTTCCTGCTGGGCCCTCATCCAGCCTGGGGCTGGCACATTGAAACACAGTAGGGAGAAAAGGAGTCTCATTTAGGTCCCTAGGGAGGGAAAGGCCCCTTTAAGATCATCTGACCAAATGCTACATCCAACACATGAACCTAAGCTTTACAGATCAGCTGCCTGACAGAGGCCACAAAGCTGGAAGAGGTTATGATGTTGAGCTGGGCATGAGGACGTAAGTTCGATGCCCAGCACTCCGGTAAAAAGCAAGGTGTGGTGCATGTTTATAATCCCAGCGCAGGGGAAGCAGAGCCAGGCAGAACGGTGGGGCTTGCTGGCCAGGCAGCCTAGTTTATTTGGTGAGCTCCAGGGCAATGAGAGACCCTATCTTCCAAAACAAAGTGGACAACATTTGATAAATGACACCCGAGGCTGGTTTCCATACGCATGCACACACAGACAAGATGTGAGCTCACACACCAAGTGCAGAGAGATAGGACCACTGAGGTCGCTCCCAATTTATATGAACCAGGTCACTGACCACGGATTTGTGGGCTTCTCCATGATAAACGACCAGGTGAAGGCTCTTCACAGAGACCCTGTTAGAGTGAGTCCCTTCAACAGCCCCCCACCCCCACCCCCACAGTGGGTCTAGCTGCCACTCAGAAGTTCCGGTTTCACGCCTCCTGGGAACACCTTTATCATGCAAAGCAAGGCTTCTAGGCTGCTTCCTGGGAAACTCCTGGCCTTGGGCAGGCCCCAAGGCCTATGCTGAACAACTCACCTGTGATTTGCTATGAGCTCTAGTGAACTGCAGAGCAAAGCTGATCTTCCTGGGACTTTCTAGCATGGCACGTGACAGGGAGCCAGAAATGGCTGCAAATGTGAATGGAACCTGGGGAGGGGCTGAGAGGCCCCCACCCTGCCCTGTACCCCAGGACTGGGACTCAGATCACATTTCTGCAGCATCATTCTGGGCTTGTGGACCCAGGATCTCCTGCTCCTCAGAAAACACCCAGGAAAGGTCCGAGCAACTGTGAGTGCAGGCGTGCCTCAGCAACAGGGCTTCCTAGACCCTATATCAGGAGTCCCCACCTCAGAGACCTTGGAAGACATGACCTTCTTTTCCTCTTGGTGTCTGCTTTGACTCTAAGAAAGGCCAGGATTTCAAAATACACCGGTGTGTTGGTGTGTGCATGTGTATTCATACATAATATGCATGTATATGTGTAAACCTATACATGTGTGCGCACATGTGCACATGTATTCCTGCGTGGATATGTATATGTGTGCATGCATGCAGTGTATGTACACGTTTCTCTAGCTCTGTGCCCCTGGACACTGCCCAGGGTACAGACACAATAGACATGGTCACTGGTGCCCAGACCTGTTGCCACAGCCTTAACAGTGGGTGGACCCTGTGCTTCCTGGGGCCAGGCAGGCGTAAAGCCTAGAACCCCACTCTACTGCCCAGGAGGCCACAAGCACAGCAGGCCTCCTCTGCTCTGGGAGCTGCTGGCCCTTTCCAGGCTCCTGTGCTGTCTCCAGCCGTCTGTCTGGAGGAAGCTTGTCTTGCACTCTTCCACATCTGCCTGTGACTGACCAGTGATGTTCAGGATGGCGCAGGTGGGGGGCCACTGTGATACCATGAAGCCTCAGTTGTGCGTGGGATGGCTGGCACAAGGTCTCCCCCCAACTCTAGACATCGGTCATGTGAGCGTGAGAATACTGTTATGTGGCTTTTCTGGGTGACAGGGTCCTCATGGATGCCTCGGGCTCATCTCCAGCAGCCTTACATCCTCCTCTCAGTCCTGAACACGGGCCAGAGTTCCTGACAGTGTGACCTGTTGACCCTGGGAGGAGCCGCTGGGGGGCGGGGTGGTGAGTCATGGTGGCTTTGGGAAGAGAAGGGGTTCCTGGGGAGCATGGACCTCTCTGCTCCTGCCTTTCACCCCAGCATGAACTATTTGGGAAGAACTGAGAGTTCTGAAGCTCCATTCTCCAGGGGAATCAGGGCCCACCCAGAGTGGCTAGCTCGATTCATCCAGCCACTTTGGTAGAGTCCTGGTCTCTAGACCTGACCAAGGCCCTCTCAACCCAGCACTCGAGGCCGGCGCTGGCCACTCTCTGGCAGAGGCTTCCTGGCTCTGGGGCGTCCAGGGAGCCAGCCGTGCTCCTGAGTCATCGCCATAACTTCTGCCTGAAGCAGAAACAAACCACACCACCATCACCAGAGCAGGCTGGGAGGAGCAGAGGCCGCTGGCAGATTCCCGGACCACATTGTCACACTCCAGCAAGCTTGACTCCAGCTACCTTAGCCTTAGCCTGTGGTCACAAGTCTCACACACACACACACACACACACACACACACACACACACACACACACACTTTGAAGGCCAGGTTTCACCCTGCCCCAGATGCCTGCCCCAGAAACATTTGGGGGCATCAGGACACTCACCCCAATAAGTGTTGAGAGGTGATGTTCCACCCCATAGACCAGCCTCAGTTAGAGCCTGAGCAACTGTGTGCTGCTTGGATTCCTCCGGGCATTTTCAAAGCCAGTTGCTACAATGGAGACATGGAGGCTGGGTGAGGCTGGAAGACCACAGAAGCCCACCCAGACAGGCATGGGAGGCTGGTGGAGCACACCGGGCACAACCATCACACTATGCTGCCCGTCTTGCCTCCTCACCGAGGCTAGGGTAGAGTGGGAACAGCCTGGGCTCCAGGCTTAGGGTCAAGCTCCCCTTCCTTCCCTGGCCAGTTCAGCACCTCATGTAAAAGCATTTCACGAAAAAACCAAAGGGACAGTGGGGCTCCCACATCATGGGATGTGTGCTTAGGTAGATCCATCCTCTCTGGCCTGGGGCCTGGGGCCTATGGAGGCAAGCAGACTTGGAGGGTCTATTGCCTGTTCCTCATCAGGGTGTTCTGACAGCTCTGGAGACTTCTCTAGGAACTGCCGCGAGGCCAGGGCAGAGCGTGGAACATCTGTGGGGCTGGTGGGAAGTGCAGCCATGTGCTCCACTAGGAGCACGGCCAGTGTCTGTGGATCCCACTGGTCAGTTCAGAAGTTCAGGTCCTGTAACCATCCAAAGAGTTCACCAGACGCCTTGGCTCCACCCACTCTCGTGCTTCCTGCCAGCTCTGCGTCCTTGGGTGAGTGAGCAACCTCTCTGAGTTTCCACTTGCTCTGGTTGGCAGCCATCTCGACATCCCCTGGTCAGGAGGGCAGAGCTGCCAGAGGCCTTGGTGCCTCTGTCCTCACATGCCCTGCCATGCAGGGGTGGGGTGGGGGGTGTCAAGATCAGTTGTACCTAGCAACTGCTGTCCAAGGCAGGAGGAACATTTGGGTCTTCTGAAGATGTAGGGGTGCTGGCCCTGGGAACAGCTTTCTGAGATCCCCAGGTTACCCTGCTCCTGAGTGTCTGGTCAGAACTGGGGCCAAGTTTTCCCCCTGGCATCAGAAAACAAAATACCGGCTCTGGGGTAGAGGAAGGAAACCACGCAGGAATGAACGAAGCTCAATGTTGCTCTCAGCTCATCTCTTAACTCCACAGCACATTATAAGGGGCCTGTTGTACCTGGAGCAGCAGGCGGGAGCAGGGAGAGGGGAGGGAGGGGAAGAGGAGGAGGGAGGGAGGGAGGGAGGGAAGGAGAGGGAAGGATGGGAAGAGAGGGAGGAGAGGACAGATAGTGGTGGAAAGGTCGGAGGGAAGGGAAGAAGAAGGAGGGAGTGAGGGATGGGGAGAGAAGACAGAAAAGGAGGGGTCTGTGGTCAAACCACCCTGACCTCATCTGATTCGGGAAGCTTCACTGGTCAGGCCCAGTTAGGGCGGGCTGAGTGTTGAGTGAATAGCTGCAGGGCCAGGAGACATTCCAGACAGACGGTGGCGCATGACTCAGAGCCCTGAGCAAAACTTTTTTTCTGCTTAGCTTCCAAGTGGTCCCATTTTTTTTATTTTTTTTTTTTAAAAAGAGGGGTCAGGCAAAGATGTCCTTCCTGAGAGCTTCACACATCAATGATGCTCACCCAACCACATTCACTTAGCGCGTGGCTGGTCAAGGCCACTGACCTTCAGAGGGTCTTCTGTGTGACAGCCTTTTTACCCCAACTAGGGTGACACCTCCTCCATGAAGCCCTCCCTCTTCGGTCCCATAGAGCTTCTCATGGGCACTGCCTGAGGTGCAAGTCCTGCCTCCACCAAGGGAACTTGGGAAGACCTGAGAGAAGCAGGGTGTGAAGGTCCTGAACACCTGTCTGAACCCCTGGAAAGTCCTTCTTAGGAGTGGCTGAGGCTACATTGCTGGGAGCCAGGCCTGTGCCAGGCCCTCCATTCTCCCAGCCCTGGTAAACACCACTCATGCCGTGTGTAGGACCTGGATCTGGGCATGTCTGAAAGGAACCCTGCTGGCTGTAAACACTCATCTTATCAGGGCTCCCTGCCTTCTGGTTGCCTCTGAGGCCCCTTGGGTGTCTGAGGTACCATAGCAGCTGGTGGCTTAAGCCCAAACCACTCCTACACTCCGAGCAGCGTGGCCTCGGTTTCCCCATCTGCCATTCAGTTAATGTGCTGGGGGCCTGTGGGTGGCTCTGTCGAGACATCCTCTCTGGAGCATCCCTGACTCAGCCAAGCACGGACCTTCAGGACGGGAGTTCTAATGAAAAGAAAACAGAGGCTGTGGAGAGCAGCCGCTGCAGTAACCCAAGCCAGCAGCCAGGGCATGAATGGGCCCTTTCATGAGTCACAACCCGAGTGAGGCCAGGCTGAGGCACCAGGCTGGGCCCAAGGAGTGGCAGTTCCTTGGGCATGGAGGAGAGGGACAGCAGCCTGGGGCCGGCCTCCATCCTTTGCATCCCAACCTGGCTTGCAAGGGGACTTGGATGTCCTCCGTCTAAATCTTTAAGCCTTTATTTTTCTATAATTCTGTGGCTCTGCATGTCCTGGTCCATCACTCCCTCAGGGTGCCAGGGAAGGTTTGCAAGAAAGGTTTGTGTAAAAGGCGCTGTGAGGAGTGTTTTTGTTCATCCGCAGGGTGCCCACTGAGTGTGCAGACAACCGGCCCTTTGAGGGTCTGTGGTGAACAGCAGCGTCCTTCTCTCTGCCACCTGGGTCTGCGTCAGCACCCTGAATGGCCTCAGTGTGCCCAAGCTGTCTTTTCCATACCTGGCCACTGAGACTTCCAACATTCTTTTAGAAAAAAATGTGGCAAGGCTCCTGGGATCTTTCTCCAGATAACTTACCATCCCAGGCCAGCCAGACTCAAGCCAGCGCCTCTTCCCTTTGGCGACACTAAAGAAAAACCACGCTTCCGTTTTACCACCTGCTGCTGTGGCCTGAACAATGGTCCCCTCTGACTTTACGTGGGCAGGAGGGCAGTCAGCAGACTTCCTTCTGTGCGACAGTGAAGGCTGATGGCCCCAGTCCAGCCAGTGGCAGTGACTCCAGGGCCCTGAGCATGCCCGGCATGTGGAACAGTTTGTATTTGTTGAGTGAATACAGGAACAGAAACACGAAAACCGGTAGAAGGAAACCTACGACGAACAAGCTGAGTCCTTGGGTAGGAAGCATGGACCCCACTGTGGTAATGGTGTAATACGGCCCCTGGTGGGCCTCCACTCTGGTAACAGTGTAATATGGCCCCTGGAGGGCTTTCAAAGACCTGGACTTGGGAACTTGTCCACCTCACTACCAAAGGGCCACGAGCCTGAGAGAGACTCCAGGTTCAAGTTTCAACACTGTCGTGCCTCCCCTTGCCTCAGTTTCCCCAACCCTATCTCTGCAGGGACTAAGAGCAATCTGCTTTGAGAATTCAGAGACGCCCACGATGGATTCTCACGGATAACTCTGACTAGTCTTGGTGGCTTTCTGTGTATGTTGTATGGGTGTGTGTGTACAGGGGTTTGAATGGGTGTGTGTGTGGAGGTCAGAGGTTGACACTGTGTGTCTTCCACCACTTTCAATCTCATTTTTAGGCAAGGCTTTTCACTGAACCTGGGACTTGCCAGTTGAGCTAGATAGTCTGGCTGGTGAGTGCCAGGGATTCTTTTGTCTCTGAAGCCCCAAGACTGAGAGGACCTGGACTGTACCAGCATTTTTTTTTACATGGGTGCGAGAGAGCCACATTCACATCCTCAGCTTACTCAGTCCAGCATTTCCCTGACTGAGACATCTCCCTAGATCCTTTGGTGACTTTTATAGGTGACTTGTTTTCGCGTCCACTGTCCCACATTTCTACACTGGCCACAAATTATACTTTCCTATCAGTAAGAAGTCTACTAATGTCAATGGCCCACCACACTTCAGAGCCTGTTACAACGCCAAGCCTGTCTTCACCATACTGCCTGTCTGTGCACATAGCCCTGTTAGTGTGGCAGACGCAGGCTCGGGGCGTGAGGTCATTCTTACGTCCGTGCTGTCAGGGCGTGACTGCAGGTGTCACTCGAGTGGTGTGCACCTCAGGCTGGAGCAGCCAGGTGCCCAGCAGCTCTTGGCCCCCACGGGTGCCCAGCGGCCACGCTGTCAACACGTTAGCCATGCTTTAATTGCTAATGGGGGTCACCGTCACCAGACATTTGCATAACTGTTCATGGACACCATGGACAAGCCTTCTAAACAGACTGAGGTGCCATGTCCCCTCGCAGAAGTACCCTGTGGCTTCCTGGCCCCCATAGGAAAGATAAAGACTCATACTCAGCTACAGCCTCGTGCCCTTAAAGCAGTCTCGGGATCACTTTCCGCCACCCCAGCTCAAGCTGGGTGAGCTGCTGTCTGTCATCCCAGTGCTCCTCAGTCCCTTACTCCTCGATGACTCTGTATTTGATGTTCTTCTTTCTTGGAAAATTCCTTCATCCTGCAACCTCTGCTAGCTGGGAAAACTCTGACTTACTCTTCAAGATCCACACGGGTCACCTCCTCCTGCTGTGGCCTGAAGCTATCTGTGTACCCTCCTCCTCTGATGGACCGCAGGTGGTGGGACCTACTGTCTACTCCGCTGCAGAGGCTTGGGCCTGAACACTGCTTTATCCATCCACGACAGACAGGGTCCATCCCTCCCCTCCATCACACCACGCTCACTCCCCGACATGGAATGCTCTCACCTTTACACTAGAAGCTCTGTCTGTCCTTTAGAACCTTCTCAGGAAACCTGCACCTCCAGAAAGTCCTCCGTGCTTGACCTAGTGTGGACACGTCATGGGTGACGGCATGAGGAGACCAGGCCCAGACACCGCGGGGACACAGCTTGCTCTAGGCTTTTCATATCACAGACACAGAAACTGAGGCCTAGGGAAGAGAGATGCCATGGGGGCATTGGCAGAGTTCAGTCCCTGAAGAGGGCTTTCTGTGCTCTTTAGGTCAGAAGTCCAAAACTGCCTTCTGCACATCACCCTGTCTGCCCCATAGAGGTAGTCCAGCATCCTGTCTTGATGGTAAATCCAACACTCTGTTCCCATTTGCTGGCTCTCCTGTGCCCTCGCTTATCTCACTACCCACAGCCTGCTTGCATGGTCTAACTGCAAGAGGAGACACCCCTGAAGGGAGTCTGCAGTGGTGGCCGGAGAGGAAGGAGACCCTGCCTGCTGTAGCTGTGGAACGTGGACAAGTTGCATTTCCCCTCCCACGCCCCCAGGAATTCCAACGTTTTCATTTGAAAAGTAGAACTAACATATAGGAAACCATCTTAAAGGGTAGTCATAAGATTCAGTGAAATAAGGCCAGCCTGGGCTGCCAAGTGAGCTCCAGGAAAGGCGCAAAGCTACGCAGAGAAACCCTGTCTCGAAAAACCAAAAAAAAAAAAAAAAAAAGAGTCAGTGAAATAATAGAATGTGCTGAGGAGGTGCCTGGCACAGAGCCATCAGACAGTGTTTTCATCCCAATATGATGAGGGTGATAAGGGGTGGGGAAGATGATGGTGAAGTTGATAATGGTGGTGGTGGGGATGATGATGTTGATAGTAGTAACAATGAATGATGGTGACAATAATGATGATACTGATGGAGAGGTGATGATGGTGATGGTGATTTGTTACAGTAGTGATATGGTGATGATGATGGTAATGATGGTGGTGATGATGATGGTGGTGATGGGGATGACTATGAGGATTGGGATCACGGTGACAATGGTGACTGATTATGGTAATAGTAACTATGAGATGGGATGAGGGTGATGATGCTGTTACTGCTGGTGATGATGAGGATGATGGTAAACAGGATCACAGTGATGCTGCCGTGATTGACAGTGGGGGTATGGTGGTGATGACAGTGGCGGTAGTGATGACAGTGTTGCTGATGATGGTAGCGGTTAGGGTAAGGATAATGGCGGTGGTGATGACACTAATGATGAGAGTGATGATGTAATGATGCTGGCAGTGATGGTGATGCTGCTGCTGGTGGTGATGATGTTGCTGAAGGTGGTGATGTAAGGATGATGGGGTTGAGGAGGGCATGAGGAGGACAAAAGTGAAGGGGATAGTAGTGACGAAAATGTCACAGAGCAATGCACCGAGACTTCCAGGATCCCAAATTGAGCATTGCAAATGGAGAACAAAGAACAAGCAGTGTTCAGTCACTAGTGATGTCACTGAGAAAGAACTGGACCAGGAAGGACAAGCCACATGCGTTCAGAGAATGAGTGTCAACATGTTTTGTTGGCAGCATGGTGCTTTAACTTACTTGTGGGAGACCTAGGCTTGAGTTCTGCCTCTGCAGAGCATAGTGTGGGACCCAGAAGATCACCTCCCCTGCAGGGCTCCTCACACTGATGATCAGACCTGCAGGGCTTCTGTCAGAGGTCTGTGGACGTGCACCAGGCTCATTGTCCACTGTCACGGTCTACACAGGTGAGGGGGTGGGCACTTGGCTGTGTGAGGATCCTAGGGTGAGTCTGTGTCTCAGACTTCCCTTCCCTGAAGAATGCCACCTATTAAGCCCTGTCTTGTATTCCTGCCTCAGGAGAAGACCAAGCAGCTCAGTCTCAAGACAGAGAAGAAGCAATATCTGTATCTGATGCTGTAGCGGTTAGTCTTTTCTGCATAACAACCAATCCCACAACAAATGGCTAAAATATTGGCACTGAAGATCCACAGGGCACCAACAGTTCACTGGTGTGGGTTAGCCTGGCTGACTGGTGCCATCTGGGTGGGCCTGGGTTGTCCATGGCTGTCTTTCATCAGTTGGGTACAGATGTTGCTGGGCCCCACGCTTCATCATCCAGCAGTTAGCCGGCTTGCTCAGCCAGTGGGGATTACAGGTTCTCAGCATGGGGGGCAAACACCCGCCAGCCAAGTTTCTGGAGTTTTGCTGCTTGTGCCCCATTTACTGGTGTCACATTGAGGGAGTGAATTCGGGGAATGGAGAGTCGGGCTCTGCTGGGAGGGAAGACATTAGTCACCTGTGAGGGAGCTCAGGCATCACAGTGGCTCTGGGGGGGGGGTCAAGACTGGTCACAGGGATTGCTGCTGGGACCTACTGAGGGTCTTGGGCCAGCTCCCTTGTCTTCTTGAAGTCTGGATATGGTGAGCTGTTAAGTGGGGACCCAGAGAGGACATTTCTCTCGGGGCTGCACAGGGCCACTGAGCCAGAAACACCTTGTATGATTCAAGCACAGCACACACGTTGTTGTCCTACAGAGAATAAGAACACACTGCGTTTGGGCGCAGAGGGTCAGCAATGTCTTCAGAGCAGGTAACTCAAGGGCACACATTATAGTCCCTGCCAGGGATATTCTCAGGCTGTGTGCCAGGGGGTCTGTGAGGTATGGCGGGGCCTATCTTCAGGGGACACACCTGCTCCTGGCCTGACTCTTGGGCTAACAGAGGAGCATGCAGCTTGAATAGTGAGTTAGCTGGCCCCACTAAAGCACTAGTGAAGCCATGAGGAGTGTCCAGGTACCCCACAAAGTCCAGGGTCTTCCTCTGTCATAAGGGCCTCTTGGGGCTGGACTTAAGGGGTGTTAAGCTGAGCTGACCCCAGCCCCAGGCAATGGTTTGGGGGTTTCGTTTAATTTAAACAGGAGACTGAATACTTCACTGTGCAGACATGCATGGCAGGTGCTGCAGGGGGCCGCATGCAGGAAGGAGGCTGTTTAGGGAAGGCACCATTGGCTGTGCCCAGGGACGGCTTCTGTAGCTTTGGGCAGTGGGTCCTGTGGAACCAGGGGCATCAGAAAGACTAACTTACAGAGTGGGTGCCTCCTTCTGTGGGTTGTAGGCCTCTGGGTCTGACGGCACAAAAATCGGCAGAAGGCCTGAGTTCAGGGGTAGGCCTGAGTTATGATACCTTGCTTGGGGCTAAGGTTTTGTAAGGTGTGACCCTAAGCAAGCCATTGGCTCTCCATGATGGAAGGAGGGCGCCAGGAGGTCAGCAGCAGCCCTGGTATGTCCTGTGGAGCTGTCCACTTTGGTTTGGGTAAGACTTGGTCCTCTTCAGGTGACTGTTGTCACTTTGGGTCACACGAAGGACCATGAAACAAAGCAGAGAAACTGAGCACATCTTACTCTTGACCCCGACCCTCTCTCGAGACCAAGAGAGGATCCATGCCTGTTGTTATCACTAATCTAGTGTGCAGGGATCTGTCACAGAAGTTCCGGGGCCTCACACACCTCAGTCCTGAAGGAAGCTAGTCAGTACCGACAGGGGACATGAGTGAGGAATGCCAGAGCCCACAGCACCATGGACATCCACCCCCTTTTTAGGAGTTGAATGACAGTACATTATTTTCTTTAGTAGACTACTGAAGACTCATCACCTGTAGGTCCACAAGGCTGGTTAAGGCTAGAGAGCAAACATTCACACCTCACATGTTCCAGAACACTCAGAGCCAGTGGCTCCATTTCCTGAACTCACTTTGAGGATGATAGAGCTTTGTGATGAGGGGGACCAGCCACTAAACTATCTATGACACCAGGTCAGAGTTGGAGGCTGAGGACCAGAGTCCTTCCATAGAACAGTGGCATGAACAAACAGGCTGGGCCAGAAAACAGCATGAAGGCCAGGCTTCCCACCCACCCACCCACCCCAGTAAATAGCGAGTAAAAAGCTATTACAAGAGGTGTCTACATTTTTTTTTTCCTACACTGGAATGGAACCCAGGGATCCTACTCACCAGCAAGTGTCCAACTACTGCACTCTGCCCCAATCCTGCACTAATTTTATGGAAAGGCAACATGAAGACTAAAATTTACTCCTAGGAGGGGTGGGAACACCATAGCAGATCACCTGAGGGCAAGAGCTTCCGGGTTACAGAATGGATGACTGTGAACTTCTCCTGCCCTGGGCTCTGCTGTAGTTTCTAACCTTTGTGGAGAGCACAGTGCTTCTGAAACAGGAAAACGATGCCAATTAAAGCAACAGGCTTGTCTTAGGCCTCACATGGTCAAAGCCATACTGCCCAGGCTGGCTCCTGCCAGGACCCTGGATGGCAGGGGCAGACAGATGTCACTTCGACACATGATGGAACAGTGTGATGGCTACTCCTGACAGGATCTAGAATTGCCTAGGAGACAAACCTCTGGGCATGTCTGTGAGGGAGGTTCTAAGCTGGGTTACCTGGGGGAGGGAAAGGCAGAACCATCCCTGGGCTGAGCTCCTGGACTGAGTAAAAAGGAGAACGTGAGCTGAGCGCCAGCGTCCATCTCTCTCGGCTTCCTTCCTGACTGCAGATGCAACGTGACCAGTTACCTCAAGGTCCTGTCATCGAGTCTTTCCCACCGTGACTGATGGCCCCTCAAACTGTGAGCCCAAAGAGACCCTTTCTCTCCTAAGTTGCTCTGTCCAAGTAATTTTCCCACAGCAATGAGAAAAGGAACGAATGCAAGCAGCTTGCCCGTCCTTCGCTATGGCTCTTGGACCCCGTGACCAAGCTTTCTCACCTCTTGGTGCATGTCTGTCTACACAGCGCAGCAAGAGTGAGCCTGCTTCCTCATCTGAGAATCGGGGTGGTGGGAACAGTACCACCCCGGAATGGCTGTGAGGACTGTCCTGTGAATTTGTTTTTGTTTGTTTGTTTGTTTGTTTGTTTTTAGAGACAGGGTCTCTCTCTGTAGCCCTGGCTGTCCTGGAACTTGCTCTGTAGACCAGGCTGGCCTCGAACTCAGAGATCTGCCTCCTGAGTACTGACTGGGGTTGAAAGGCATGTTCTGCCACTGCTGGCCTAGCTGTTCTGTGAACTTGACTTGATATTATGCTAGCGTCATCTCCAGAGGTTTCTGGGCTCAGAAAGGCAAAGTGAATTGCCCAGGATCACCCAGCAGAGGGCTATGGGATGACTTCAATTCCACACTGTCCCCACATGGCTTGGCTGCCTCCTGCTAGGCAGAAATGGTGGCAGATGACCCTTGTCCTCCTGTGCTGCCTCCATCCTGCAAACCAAAGTATGCCAAGGAGCTCCAGGAAGAAGCAAGGTGAACTCAAATGTCGCTTGCATTATGTGCATGCCAGGCTGGCCCACAGTGATGCACGCAGGGCAGAGGGATGCCTGTGTTGAATGTCTTGCTTACCCGGAAGGAAGGGTTGATTTTTAGTTGGGCCCAGAGGAAATCTCTAGTTTGAGGGTCCAGGAGGATTCACAGTGCCACACCCTGCCCAGAAGCCAGCCACTCCACCTGCAGGGACCACTGCTCGGACCCCCTTCTGAGAACAAGGAACCACAGAGCCACAGTAGAGGCCACCTCTTTTTCCAAGACCATGTCCACAGCCATGCCCTCCCTCTACCACCAAGTCCTCTAGATCTACACCTGTAACCACACCTCCTTCCAGGCTGCTTGTAGCAAAGACTTAGCTAGGTGCTCAAGAAAATAGGACTGCATAGACCAGCTCTGCCTTCCTCAGAGCAGGCAAATCCTATACTCAGGGTCAGGGCCCTGTCGAAGTCCAGGAGGATCCCTAACACTGTCCATCACGTGCTGGTTTTTTTTTGTCTATCCCTTGCTCCTCCCTCCATGCATTCCCATGGCTATGATCTATTCTTGATCTATCCAGAAAGGTACAGCTACTTGATGCCCAGCTCCCTTCTGGGCAGAATTGGGGCTGTCAGCCGAGGGAACAGCGTGTTTGTATTTGACATAAGCCCTGGATTGTTCTCTGCTCTCCTCGGCTATTATGCAAAGGCAAGTCCTAAAATAATATTGAATTTCCTCTCATAATTTGGAGGGAGGATACTCATCCGGAATTAAGCCGGGATGGGGATGCTTTCATCTGCGGGCACAGGGGACTTCTGCACGGACGCTGGCTAGGGGTAAGAATGCAGGGCTGTTTGCGCCAGCCCAGGTCCACTGAGTTCACTGGAGTGGAGCTGCTTGGGAGAGCTGTGTTCTTGTATTTTCATAACTACGTGTCTTGGAAAGCTGGACTCTTCATCGCATTGTTCTGAATTCCAGATGAGGACATGAGCCCTGGACCCCAGAGACCAGGGCCAGAGCCCAGCCGGTGGCCAGCTAGCTGTGTGTCAAGCCCAGGAAGGTGCCCCTGGGACCAGCAGTGCCTGGTGCATAGTGGGTGGTCGATGCGCTCCTATCAACTCCAGCACAAAGAATGCTCACACAGCCTTCCACTGGTGGCTGGGGCCACTTGCCCCGCTTTAGAAATGCCTGCTTGAGTTTACCATGCACGTTCCCTTCTGAAGCCCTCCCAGATTTCCTGTTCACAGTACACAGACACTCCAGAGCAGAGGGCCTTCTCCCTAGACTTCCTCAGGAGACAAGGCCAGGCTTCAGAGACAGCCAGAGCATGCTCAAATCCCAACATCACCACTAACTAAGTTTGGGAGCCTTGATTTTTTTTTGTAGCAGGAATCTTAAAAGTTATTAACAAAATCAAACCTGAGGCGAGTTATTGGGGTCCATGCTGGTAGATCAGAGAGACAGAACAAGCCACAGCTATCTCACCTCGCCAGATCCTCAGCTGGTCTTGTCTCCTCAGACTGGAGGCCTCTGAGTCCTCATCCGGAATGGGTCTCAGCTGAATTACTGCTCAAAAGCCTGAAGCTTAACCAGCCACAAGCTTAACCAGCCAAATGCTGCTAGTTTCTGGTCCTCACGCCTTATATATCCCTCTGCTTTCTACCACCACTCTCTGGGATTAAAGGCTGGCTTTCTGGGATTAAAGGCGTGTGTCACCATGCTTGGCTGTTTCCAATGTGGCCTTGAACTCACAGAGATCCAGAGGGATTTCTGTCTCTGGAATGCTAGGATTAAAGGCGTGTGCTATCACTGCTTAACTAGTGGCTTTTCTGTTCTCTGACCCCAGATAAGTTTATTAAGGTACACAATATTTTGGGGAACACCATACCACCACATTTTTTCTCTCATCCTTAAAGTGAACTTGAACACTCAATTTGAGAGTTTAGCATCTAACTCATTTTTTTTTGGGGGGGGGAGCCTTCCCTGATTAAGGGAAGGTGGCAGGCAAATTTTAATTTTAAGTATGTTCTGTTCTCTCACAGAAGAAACAAACCCAAAAGATAATCTACAAGGTCCACAAAGCTTCACATCCTTAAGGCGTCCGTTGCTGGGTTTGGCGGCAGGAGTGCAGGGGAACCCAGGGCCCAGCTGCCCAGAGCCCCTCTAGGCAGAGTGCAGGGCAATGACAAACTTGCAGCCAAAGGGTGAGTGGTAGTTGATGCCGACCTCCTGGAAGACCTGCTGGGGAATGCCAATGTCACACAAATAGACTCGGCCCGCGTGCTCCCCCAGTGGCAGAGGCAGGCCCAGTGCCAGGGACCATTTGGCATCGATGCCTTGTTCAACTTCATGCACAGGAGGGTCTATACTGAGCACTGGTGCCCGGTTCTGGTTGGCCCAGGCCACAGCTGCCTTGTACCAGGGCTGATCCCGCAGGAAGGCATTCTCAGGGCAATCCAGGCAGTTGATAACCAGGTCCACAGGGCTAGTAGGGAGATCTTTTAGGCTAGACACTTGTTGACCTTGGGTCTTGCTGAAGAGAGACAGTTCATTGGTGATAGATTCCAGCATCTTGACAAAGTTGGGCAGGAAGAGGATGACTTGCACATCATGGTTGGCTAGGTGCCTCCCACAACTGATACCTTGAGCTCCCTTCACATGGGGCCCACACAGCAGGGCTACTGTAGGCCTCTGGTGGACATTCTTAGGATTCAACCTGTTGGGTCCTCCGAGGAGAGTCAGGGCCATCTGACTGGCACACACCCCCGTCATCTCAAGCCTCCGCTCTAAGGTCAGCCCATGCTTCTCAGCCACAGATAACAGCTTTTTATGTAGCTCATATGAAACACTTGGAACCACCAGGCCAGAGTCAGTGCAGAATTCCTTGTTCACACTGTGTGGCACCGTGATCCTACGGTAGACAATAGGCTCTGATTCCAGGATGTTTTCGTCGTGGCGGTACCTAGCAGGCCGTTCACTTGGGACACCCCGGGAACGGGTGCCGCTTCTCCTTTCATAGGTGTCAATCTCCTCAAACACAGCTGCCTTGTCAAAAAGGGCCAGGTTCCCCTCAAAGTCAAAATCTGTGTCTGGGATCTCCTCAATGTCATCTCCAAAGCACTCATCATCTTTATTCTTCATTTGGCCATTCTTTAAACCACTTTTCTTTGGGGTTGCCTGGTTTGGGTGCCTGTTACTAGATGACCAAGAGTTGTGCCGATAACGGAAGCTTTTGGACTGACTCAAGGACTCCATGTGCCTGTCCACGTAACTCTTCGAGCACTGCTGCTGCTGCGGAGAAACGGCAACATCCTGCCTCTTCACATCTGTCCTCTCAGGGATGTTCTGAGGGGTACTGCTGGAAGAGGTTGGCTTCTTGACCACCTTGCCTGTACCATTCTGATTGATACCCACTTGGTACCCAACACCAGAAGGGCCCAATTCTGTCTGATGAAGGTCTCCGAACTGCTGCTTGTCTCCAGGACCTGGTATCTCCAGAATTTTCAATTCTATAATATCACCTGCCCGAAAGGTGACTTCTGGTACAAGACACTTCACTCCATTGCGGAAGGGCCGAGTAAGAGAAATGGTCTGGCTGACCTGATCCACTGCTGACACTCTTCCCTGATAGACACCCAAGCTCTCGCCACAGTTGATTGACACAATACTGCCTAGCCAATCCATAGCCATATTCCAGACGTGGAGTCACTGGCTATTGGTCGGGCAGTGGTAGCTCACACCTTTAATCCCAGTACTCAGGAGGCAGAACCAGGCGGGATCTCTGTGAGTTCCAGGCTGCTCTACAGATCGAGATCCAGGACAGGCACCAAAACTACACAGAGGAACCAGGCTGCAGTCCAACAACAGCTAGTTGTGAATGGAAAGTCCAAGAATCTAGTAGTCGTTCAGTCCACAAGACTGAGTGTCTCAACTGGTCTTCTGTACACGCTGAAATCCCAAAGTAGGCTCCAATGCCAGTGAAGGAATGGATGTGCTGACCAGATGAGAGCAAGCGGGCAAAGAAGGAATGAACCCTATCCCTTCTTCCCTGTCCTTATATAGGCCTCCAGCAGAAGGCGGGGCTCAGATTAAAGGTGTGTCTTCCAGCCTCAAGGTCTGGATTAAAGGCTTGTATCATCCGGTCTTTAGATCCAATCAAGCCGGGCGGTGGTAATTGTAGAAATTACTATCAATACTCAAACTGTCCTATCTTTAGGAGTTGAAACCTCTTAAAGCTTGTTCCAGAGTGATTCAATCCATTCCTGGAGTCTTTGTAGCATCTTTACCATCTGGCATGACCAAGTGTTCCAGGATTTTTTTTTTTCTGTTTTTTTTGTTGTTGTTGTTTTTTGTTTTTGTTTATATATATATATATATATATATATATATATATATATATATATTTTATTTTACAATACCATTCAGTTCTACATATCAGCCATGGGTTCCCCTATTCTCCCCCACCCACCCCCTCCCCTTACCCCCAGCCTACCCTCCATTCCCACCTCCTCCAGGACAAGTTCCCCCCCCCCCCCCCAGGACTGCGATCAACCTGGTAGACTCAGTCCAGGGAGGTCCAGTCCCTTCCTCCCAGACTGAGCCAAGTGTCCCTACATAAGCTCCAGGTTTCAAACAGCCAACTCATGCAATGAGCACAGGATTTGGTCCCACTGCCTAGTTGCCTCCCAAACTGATCAAGTCAATCAACTGTCTCACCTATTCAGAGGGCCTGATCCAGCTGGGGGCCCCTCAGCCTTTGGTTCATAGTTCATGTGTTTCCATTCATTTGGCTATTTTTTTCAATAATTGAGTAAAACTGAAATTTATTATAAGCCACAGTCGTCCTAGGGACCTCCATGCTATATATATAGCCTCTATGGTTCTATGGGTTGTGGTCTGATTGTTCTTTATTTTATATCTAGAATCCACCTATGAGTGAGTACATACCATAACTGTCTTTCTGGGTTTGGGTTACCTCACTCAGGATGATTTTTTCTAGTTCCATCCATTTGCCTGCAAATTTCATGCTTTCATTGTTTTTCTCTGCTGAGTAGTACTCCATTGTGTATATGTACCACATTTTTTTCATCCATTCTTCCGTTGATGGGCATCTAGGTTGTTTCCAGGTTCTGGCTATTACAAATAGTGCTGCTATGAACAAAGCTGAGCATGTATCTTTATGGTATGAATCAGCATTCCTTGGGTATATGCCCAAGAGTGGGATGGCTGGGTCTTGAGGTAGTTCGATTCCTAATTTTCTGAGAAACCGCCATACTGATTTCCACAGTGGTTGTACAAGTTTACATTCCCACCAACAGTGGAGGAGCGTTCCCTTTGCTCCACATCCTCTCCAACATTGGTTGTCATTGGTGTTTTTGATCGTAGCCATTCTAACAGGTGTAAGGTGGTATCTCAGAGTCGTTTTGATTTGCATTTCTCTGATGATTAAGGATGTTGAGCATTTCTTTAAATGTCTTTCAGCCATTTGTAGTTCTTGTTTTGTGACTTCTCTGTTTAGCTCTTTAGCCCATTTTTTAATTGGACTGTTCAGTACTTTGATGTCTAGTTTCTTGAGTTCTTTATATATTGTGGAGATCAGTCCTCTGTCAGATGTGGAGTTGGTGAAGATCTTTTCCCAATCTGTTGGCTGTCTTTTTGTCTTATTGACTGTGTCTTTTGCCCTGCAAAAGCTTCTCAGTTTCGAGAGGTCCCATTTATTGATTGTTGTGCTCAGGGTCTGTGCTGTTGGTGTTTTATTTAGGAAATGGTCTCCGGTGCCAATGCGTTCAAGAGTGCTTCCTATTTTCTTTTCTATTATGTTTAGTGTAACTGGATTTATGTTTAGGTCTTTGATCCACTTGGACTTGAGTTTTGTGCATGGTGACAGATATGGATCTATTTGTAATCTTTTACATATTGACATCCAGTTATGCCAGCACCATTTGTTGAAGATACTTTCTTTGTTCCATTGTATAGTTTTGACTCCTTTGTCAAAAACCAGGTGTTCATATGTGCATGGATTAATGTCAGGGTCTTCAATTCGATTCCATTGGTCCGTATGTCGGTTTTTATACCAGTACCAAGCTGTTTTTATTACTATAGCTCTATAGTGGAGTTTGAGGTCAGGGATGGTGATGCCTCCAAGGGTTGCTTTATCGTATAGGATTCTTTTAGCTATCCTGGGTTGTGGTGGTATTGTGTTCCCCAAAATATTGTGTACTCTAATAAATTTATCTGGGGTCAGAGAACAGACAGCCACTAGATACAAAGGCTAGGAAATGGTGGCACTCACACCTTTAATCCTAGCATTCCAGAGATAGAAATTCCTCTGGATCTCTGTGAGTTCAAGGCCACATTGGAAACAGCCAGGCATGGTGACTCACGCCTTTAATCCCAGGAAGCAAAGCTTTAATCCTAGGGAGTGATGGTAGAAAGCATAAATGTATATAAGGCGTGAGGACCAGAAACTAGAGTGTTTTGGCTGGTTAAGCATTTGGCCTGGTTAAGCTTCAGGCTTTTGAGCAGTAATTCAGCTGAGAGCCATTGGGATGAGGACACAGAAGCTTCCAGTCTGAGGAAACAAGACCAGCTGAGAAGTTGACCAGGTGAGGTTAGCTGTGGCTCGTTCTGTCTCTCTGATCTACCAGTATGGACCCCAATAACTCGCCTCGGGTTTGAATTTGTTAATAAGAACTTTTGAGATTCCTGCTACATCTGGCGCCCAACGTTCGTGTTACAAATTCATGAAAAAGCTGTTTGCCTGTGGCTTTGTGAGCCCCAGCTCAGGCCCAAGCTACACTTGGCCGGTTGTGGTGGCGCTGGCTGGTAGGATCCCGAGTTTGAGGCCGGCCTAGGAGGCTTGGGAGAAGCTTTGGCCCAAACTGAGCCACAAACAGTGGTGGGACCATGGAAGCAGTGGCTACTGCTCCACGTTGCCAGCTCCTTCTCATCATGTTGGTGACTGCGGTGATGCTGCTACCTGGGACGAAGGGTTTACTGCTGCTGGTTCAGAGAAGAATTGCCAGGACCATTGTGTTACAAGAAAGCATTGGCAAAGGTCAGTTTGGAAAAGTTTGACAAGACAAATGGTGGGGAGAAATTGTTGTGAAGATTTTCTTTTCTAGGGAAGAATGTTCATGGTTCCGAGAGACAGACATTTATCAGACTATGATTGCTCCAAACCACAGAGGAGGCAAAAAAAAAAAAAAAAAAAAAAAAAAAAAAAAAAAAAAAAAAAAAAAAAAAAAAAAAAAGTCTGCAGGAAACCATGACCATGCCTAACAGTGACTTTGAAATCTTCAAAAAGATGACAGGATCCTACAACGATGATTCCACATGGACTATGATAAAGCCATTAAGCCGATTAACACCATGGAAAAATCGACTTTGGACTACAAACTGGTCAGAACAATTTCAAGAGGACTAGTTGAGATGATCCAGCCTGACAGACTACTCAAACAAGGACTTGAAACAAGCCCTGAACTTTCCTATTATGCAGAGACTGGACAATCGATACAGGACTTGATGATTAACCCCAAAATTTTCTTTTCAAGATTCCCTAAAGATATCTTCACCCCTAGAAAGTAAAAAGAAAAAGAGAATATAGATATGAGATAGATCATCGAATCTACTCTGAGAAAAAAGATAAAGAAATAATAGGATAAATAGGTAGATCATTGAATCTACACTGAAGAAAAAGGGGAAGATATAAAAATGACAAAAGGTAGACTACTGAATGTATTATGAAAAGAAAAAAAGAGAATATGGATATGATAAGATGAAAAGGGAGATTATGGAATCTACTTTTAAAAAGGAACTAACTACTTGTTTTAAATAAGATAAGTAATGAAATTTTTTTGGTCTGAGTTTATCAGATGTTACTGGACTGGACATTGTTAATATATATAATGGAGTTTTTATCTGAATCTGTCAAATGTTAATAGACTAGATATCATGAATGTAATTTTTGGCTGTATATATTGTATATACTTATTGGATAGTTTTTCTTGTATTAGTTATAAGCTTTTTTAATTTTAGACAAAAAGAGAGGAAATGTGGTGGTATTGTGTAATTCAGTAATTCAGTAATTCAGCTGAGAGCCATTGGGATGAGGACACAGACGCTTCCAGTCTGAGGAAACAAGACCAGCTGAGAAGTTGACCAGGTGAGGTTAGCTGTGGCTCGTTCTGTCTCTCTGATCTACCAGCATGGACCCCAATAACTCGCCTCGGGTTTGAATTTGTTAATAAGAACTTTTGAGATTCCTGCTACACTGGGTCTTTTGTTTTTCCATATGAAGTTGAGTATTTTTCTTTCCAAGTCTGTGAAGAATTGTGTTGGGATTTTGATGGGGATTGCATTGAATCTGTAGATTGTTTTTGGTAAGATTGCCATTTTTACTATGTTAATCCTACCTATCCATGAGCATGGGAGATCCTTCCATTTTCTGATATCTTCTTCAATTTCTTTCTTTAGAGATTTAAAGTTCTTATCAAAAAGGTCCTTCACTTGTTTAGTTAGTGTTATCCCAAGGTATTTTATATTATTTGTGGCTATTGTAAAGGGTGATGTTTCTCTGACTTCTTTCTCAGCCCTTTTATCATTTGTGTATAGGAGGGCTACTGATTTTTTTGAGTTGATCTTGTATCCTGCCACTTTACTGAAGGAGTTTATCAGCTATAGGAGTTCCCTGGTAGAGTTTTTGGGGTCACTTATGTATACTATCATATCATCTGCAAATAGTGAAAGTTTGACTTCTTCCTTGCCAATTTGTATCCCTTTGATCTCCTTTTGTTGTCTGATTGCTCTAGCTAGAACTTCTAGTACTATATTGAATAAATATGGGGAGAGTGGACAGCCTTGTCTTGTTCCTGAATTTAGTGGTATGGCTTTGAGTTTCTCTCCATTTAATTTGATGTTTGCTGTTGGCTTGCTATAAATTGCTTTTATTATGTTTAGAAATGTTCCTTGTATTCCTGATCTTTCTAAGACCTTTATCATGAAGGGGTGTTGGATTTTGTCAAAGGCTTTTTCAGCATCTAAGGAGATGATCATGTGGGTTTTTTTTCTTTCAGTTTGTTTATATGGTGTATTACATTGACTGATTTTCGTATGTTGAACCATCCTTGCATCCCTGGGATGAATCCTACTTGGTCGTGATGGATGATTGTTTTGATGTATTCTTGGATTCGGTTTGCCAATATTTTGTTTAGTATTTTTGCATCAATGTTCATGAGGGAGATTGGTCTGTAGTTCTCTTTCTTTGTTGCATCTTTGTGTGGTTTGGGTATGAGGGTAATTGTAGCCTCATAAAAAGAGTTTGGTAGTGTTCCTTCTGTTTCTATTGTGTGGAACACTTTGAAGAGTATTGGTATTAGTTCTTCTTTGAAAGTCTGGTAGAATTCTGCACTGAAACCATCTGGTCCTGGGCTTTTTTTGGTTGGGAGACTTTTGATGACTGTTTCTATTTCTTTAGGGGCTATTGGTCTATTTAAATGGTTTATCTGGTCTTGATTTAATTTTGGTATGTGGTATTTATCCAGAAAATTGTCCATTTCTTCCTGGTTTTCCATTTTTGTGGAGTACAGGTTTTTGAAGTATGATCTGATGATTCTCTGGATTTCCTCGTTGTCTGTTGTTATGTCTCCCTTTTCATTTCTGATTTTGTGAATTTGGGTGCTCTCTCTTTGCCTTTTGGTTAATTTGGCTAGGGGTTTGTCTATCTTGTTGATTTTTTCAAAGAACCAACTCTTTGTTTCATTGATTTTTTTGTATTGTTCTCTTGTTTTCTATTTCGTTGATTTCAGCCCTCAATTTGATTATTTCCTGGCATCTATTTCTCCTGGGTGAGTTTGTTTCTTTTTGTTCTAGAGCTTTCAGTTGTGCTGTTAATTCATTGGTATGGGATTGCTCCATCTTCTTTATGTGTGCATTTAGAGCTATGAATTTTCCTCTTAGCACTGCTTTCATAGTGTCCCATAAGTTTGGGTATGTTGTACTTTCATTTTCATTGAATTCTAGGAACTCTTTAATTTCTTTCTTTATTTCTTCCTTGACCCATTGATGTTTCAGGTGGGCATTATTCAGTTTCCATGAGTTTGTGGGTTTTCTATAATTTTTGTTGTTGTTGAGGTCTAACTTTAAGGCATGGTGGTCTGATAAGATACAGGAGGTTATTCCAATTTTTTTGTATCTGTTGAGATTTGTTTTGTGTCCAAGCATGTGGTCAATTTTTGAGAAGGTTCCATGGGGTGCTGAGAAGAAGGTATATTCTTTTGTGTTAGGATGGAATATTCTGTAGATATCTATTAGGTCCATTTGAGTCATAACATCTGTTAGGTCCTTTATTTCTTTGTTAAGTTTCAGTCTGGTAGATCTATCTTTTGGTGAGAGTGGTGTGTTAAAATCTCCCACTACTAATGTGTGGGGTTTGATGTGCATTTTAAACTTTAGTAGTGTTTCTTTTATGAATGTGGGTGCTTTTGTATTTGGAGCATAAATGTTTAGAATCAAGACTTCATCTTGGTGGATTTTTCCCGTGATAAATATGTAATGTCCATCCTGGTCTCTTTTGATTGATTTTAGTTTGAAGTCTATTTTATTAGATATTAGGATAGCTACACCAGCTTGTTTCTTAGGTCCATTTGCTTGGAAAGCCTTTTCCCAGCCCTTTACTCAGAGGTAGTGTCTGTCTTTGGAGTTAAGGTGTGTTTCTTGTATGCAGCAAATGGATGGGTCCTGTTTTCTTATCCATTCTGTTAGCCTGTGTCTTTTTATAGGTGAGTTGAGACCATTGACATTGATGGATATTAATGACCAGTGATTGTTAATTCCTGTTATTTTTTGTGGTTGTGTTGTGTTGTCCTTCTGTGGTGTATGTTGGTGTGGGATTATCTATTGCTTGATTTTTCATGGATGTGTTTAGCTTCTTTGGGTTGAATTTTCCCTTCTAGTGCTTTCTGTAGGGCTGTGTTTGTGGACAGGTATTGATTAAATCTGGTTTTATCCTGGAATATTTTGTTTACTCCACCTATAGTGGTTGAGAGTTTTGCTGGGTATAATAGTCTGGGTTGGCATCCGTGGTCTCTTAGTGTCTGCATGAGATTTGTCCATGATCTTCTAGCTTTCATAGTCTCTATTGAGTAGTCTGGTGTTAATCTGATGGGTTTGCCTTTATATGTTACTTGGTCTTTGTCCTTTGCGGCTCTTAATATTTTTTCTTTGTTCTGTGTGTTTAGTGTTTTGATTATTATGTGGCGAGGGGACATTTTTTTGGATCCAGCCTATTCGGTGTTCTGTAAGCTTCTTGTATCTTCATAGGTATTTCTTTCTTTAGGTTAGGAAAGTTTTCTTCTATGATTTTGTTGAATATATTTTCTGTGCCTCTGAGTTGGTATTCTTCTCCTTCTTCTATCCCTATTATTCTTAGGTTTGGTCTTTTCATGGTGTCCCAAATTTCCTGAACGTTTTGTGTTACGACTTTTTTGTCTTTAGTGTTTTCTTTGACTGACGAATCTATTTTCTCTATCGTGTCTTCAGTGTCAGAGATTCTCTGTTCCATCTCTTGCAATTGGTTGGTTATGCTTGTTTCTGTAGTTCCTGTTCGTTTAGTCAGGATTTCTATTTCCAGCATTCCCTCAGCATGTGTTTTCTTTATTGTCTCAAATTCATTTTTCAGATCTTGGAATGTTTCTTTCATCTGTTTAATTGCTTTTTCTTGGCTTGATTTGATTTCTTCCCATTTTTTGTTCGTTTTTTCTTCCATTTCTTTAAGGGAGTTTTTTATTTCCTCTTTAATGGAGTTTTTCATTTTCTCTTTAAGGGAAGTTTTTATTTCCTCTTTGAGGGAGTTTTTCATTTCCTCTTTAAGGAAAGTTTTTATTTCCTCTTTAAGGTAGTTTTTCATTTCCTCTTTAAGGAAAGTTTTTATTTCCTCTTTGAGGGAATGTTTTATTTCTTCTTTAAGGGCCTCTATCATCTTCTTAAAGTCATTTTTAGGGTTGATTTCTTCTGTTTCTTCTGTCATGGTATGTTTAGGTCTTGCAGGTGTAGAATCACTAGGTTCTGATGTTGCCATATAGGTCTTTATGTTGTTGCCTGTATTTTTGCACTGGCGTCTACACATCTCTTCCTCTGTGCGGTGCAGGTGGTGTCTGTGTCTGAGAGTGCCTCTCTTGTTCTAATTTTTAGTCTTGGTTTAGTAGGGGTTCTTGGTTAAATTGGTGCTATTGGGCTATTTCTTCAGGGACAGCTGATTTCAGTTGGTGAATTATATACTTATGATTCTGGTGATCTGGTTTGGTGGCTGGGTAGCGCCTTCTTCTGTGTTCCCAGGTCACGTTTTGTTCATTTGTCAACTCCTCAGCTGATTTTGTTTCTTCAGACTTCAAACTGTAGGCATCTGAATCCTCTCCCAGATGGGTTTCAGCTGAGCAGGGTAGTCTCACCAACACCTCCAAGTTGTTGGGTTTCACAGGATCAGCAGCTGGGCCCTGGGTTGTCCTCAGATGGAGTGTTCAGATTCGTTCTGGTTCCGACCCACGGCGATAGCTTCTTCACCAGGTGTTGGGGTTAGGGGCGTTCCTGTTTCAAGCTGCGTCTGCTTGTCTCCGTCCCTGGGCCTGTCTGTGGTCTGCCGCTGGGCCTGTATGTCCCTGTCGGCCGCTGCCGCCGGGCCTGTCTACCTCCGCGGGCCGCCTCCGCGGGCCTACCTGCGTCTGCTTGTCTTCGCCGCCGGGTCCGTCTACCTCTGTGGGCCGCCGCTGGGCCTGAATCTAACTCATTTCTTCATATTATTAAAATGCGGAACATGGACTTTTATTCCATTTACTTAAAAGAACCTTAGCTAAGCACTCACGTGCCAGTCTCTATGACAAGTTCTGAGGGGACACAAAGGGAGATAACATAGGTGTGGGCTTCGAATAAAAGAGGGTGGCAATGATGGTGGTGGTGGTGGAGGTGGTGGCGGTGGTAATGATGGTGATGGTATTGATAGCAATGATGAAGGTGACAACAGTTATAGCAATGGTGACGGCTGTGATGGTGACGGTGCTGATGGTGACGCTGACACAATTTGAATAATCTCATAGGAGATTTGGTAGGCATGAATAAACTAATTTAAAATTGAGGGATGAGTATCTAAGGTAATATTGAAAAACAGGAACAGAGTCGGGGGCTTGCCTCAGCAAGTTCAAGGCTTCATCTGAAGCTCTGGGAAGCAGATGACAAGTTTTAGCTGTTCGGCAGCGTACTGGACAATCAACTCATTCTTCAAAAATCGTTTTACTTTGAGGCCAGGCATAGTGGCGATCACCTTTAACCCCAGTTCCCAGGAAGCAGAGACAGGTGGATCTCTGTGAGTTCAAGGCCAGCCCGTTTTACACAGTGAGTTCCAGGACAGCTAGAACTATATAGAAGAGAGACCCTGCCTCAAAAGAGAAACAGCAACAAACATTTGTTTTTCTTTGGAAAAGTGCTTTTTACAAAAGGCAACTGCAAAATGCGGAGCCTTCTGTAATGATGACTTGTTCCCTCCTGAGTAGAAGAATGAGTGGGTTCTGGGGAATTGAGGCAGAGGGAGAAATCAAGAACATCACCCAAGTTATTGTCAGGAAACAGAGCAACAAAACACATTTCTCATCAAGAAATTCTAGCAGCTTGGCATTTGCTTATCTGTGTGTGGGCTGCCATGGCCTCTTTTAGGTAGAAAGTAATTTATTGCTGCAAAAAGATTATTCTACCTCAGTGAGGACCGCAGAACAGTTTTGAATCTGTCTTTCTACCTGCAAAGCTCGGGGGTGGAACAAGGGAGATACTCACAAGCAAACACAAAAATCGGATCCCAGAAATCCTCAAAAGAGGACAAAGGTCTTTCCACAAGACCTGGATGAAAAGGCTGGCACATACAACGTCAACGACAACGGAGCACTCAAGGTTCATGTTGGTTGATGGGGTCACAGGTCATTTTACCTCTATGGTAAATCCCATTTCTCTAGCTTACTAACGGACAACCTAGCACTGCTGTACCAATGACTTATACTCCGCTTGGTCCTTTAAGATCTACCTGCAGCTGGGCAGTGGTGGTGCATGCCCTTTAATCCCAACACTGGGGAGGCAGAGGCAGGTGGATCTCTGAGTTTGAGGCCAGCCTGGTCTACAGAGTGAATTCCAGGACAGCCAGGGCTACACAAAGAATCCTGTCTCAACCCCAGCCCCACCCCCTCTCCATTGCCACAAGAGGCTGGAACCACTACATTTTGGACAATGAATTTTTAGAGAGGGTGGATTCATTTTGGCTTCCAGTTCCAGGCCATGGATGAATGGTTCCATCCATCCTAGGCCCCGATGCCAATGTAGCAGCATGTAGGGGTGGGGAGTGTGTGGCACAGCTTGGCTATCCAACTCATGCCCAGGAAGCAAAAGACAGGAGGAAGGAGCTGGGCCCTACTCTCCCCTTCAGAGCATGGTCACCTGAAGCTCGCCCTCTAGGCTCCACCTACCAAGGCTGCATGGCTTCCTAGTGGTGCTCAGCTGGGACCAGGCCTCTTACACCTGGGCCTGAGGGACACTTAGGGTCCAGGTACAGAGCTGACCCTGACAGAGGGGTCAGTAAGCAGATCGACAGGTGGGCAACCTGGGACCAACACACACCCCTGATTTTCAAAAAGAAAATGGGTAGCTACCTAGCAACTTCAACAAATGGCACTGGTACCACAGGGCTCCCCACACTCCAAAGGGAATGCAGATGGGCTACGTTTCCCTAAAATTGTGACACTTCTGGGGAGGTGGCGATGCTTTCTTCCATGGCAGAACTTGGCTCATACTGGTTAGAATTCACCAGGAGCATCAGATGCATGCTGAGTGTCCACACATTTCTTTCTTTCATCTGTGCATGTGTGTGTATACATGTGTGCACATGTGCATGCATGCTCATTCTCTCTCTCTCCCTCTCCCTCTCTCTCTCTCTCTCTCTCTCTCTCTCTCTCTCTCTCTCTCTCTCACACACACACACACACACACACACACACACACACACACACACACAGAGAGGGGGGGGTCCATTGAAGCCAGGACAGCATTAGGCATTGTTCCTTAAGTGTTATCCATCTTTTTTTTTTTTTTTTTTTTTTTTTTTTCCCTGAGACAGGGTCTCTCTCATTGGGCTGAAGCTCACTGCTTGTGCTTGGCTGGCTGTCAGGCTCCAGTGACTCTGCTGTTCTCATGCCCGCCCCCAACACGCACCAGGATAGCATGTACCACAATGCCCAGCTTTTTCATGTGGATTTTGGGGTTCATGCTTGAGTGGGGCACTCAAGTTCTCATGCTTGAACAACAAGAATTTTACTGATGAGTTTTCCCGGCAGCATCCCCATCTTTCTTTTGAGAAATGGTCTCCCTCTGTATCACAGGCTGGCCACAACCTCTTGACAATCCTCTTAGGCTCTCAAGTGTTGAGAACACACGGGTGGACCACTATGTAGTATTTAGTGAGATCTGTGCATTTCATTGCATTGGAGAAAACCAAGAACCAATGATAACAGCAATCTAGTGATATGTCAAAGCTTTGATCAATGTGTGCTGATATATCTATGTCTATATATGTGTATGTATGTATGTATGTATGTATGTATGTATATACATATATAGATATATAGATATAGACAGGGCCTTATGTAGCCCAGGCTGGCCTGGAACTTGCTATTGTACCAAGGATAACCTTGAACTTCTGGTCCTCCTGTATCCATCTCCTCAGTTCTGAGATTACAGATGTGGGCCACCATGTCTGGACTTACATGGAGCTGGGGATGGTATCCAGGGTTTTTTGTGTGTACTAGGCAAGCACTCTACTAACTGAGTTACATCTCCAGCCCCTGCTACTTGCTTTTAAATGTGTCCAAGGATTGCTAGATGTACCGAAGGATCCAGTGGCTACAAAACAAGTACACATGGTCAATTATGGAATCCAGGTGTCAGGCATGTAGGAGGCTAGTGTCAAATTCTTTCAAGCATTTTATATCCTTGAACATTCCATAATCAAATATTGGGAGCACACATGAGCTAGAGTTAAAGAAAATATTTACAACACTTTTTCTCCCAACCAAAGATGGTATCTATATGTTTTTTTAGATACTTCTAAAATTAACAAGAAAAAGAGAGACATCATCTTAGGTAAGTGAGCAAACACTTGGGCTAGGTGATGTGGCACACATCTATAATCCCATCACTCAGGGAGCTGAGGCAGGAGGTTCACAAATTTGAGGTTAGCCTGAGCTACACAGCAGGACCCTAATTCACCAAACACACACACACACACACACACACACACACACACACACACACACACACACACACGTCCACATGCACACATGCACACACTCACACATTCGAGCACCTTACCTTAAAAAAAAAAAAAAAAAAAAACCTAAAAATACTTGATATTCCAATAGCCAATAATATTGAACACAGTGAGGTTCCAGTCCATACAGATTAGATTGACCATCCTAAAAACATTGAAAACAGGAGACAGATCAAGACAGCACTGAGTGTCTATGCTGGGCTCGGGATGTTCCTGTGCTGGTGGTCAGACCTGGGTAGGTTAGAGTTGTGGAGCTTTCTGTAGATAAAGGACCTCATAGTCTTGGAGAATCTTGGCCCACAGGGATGCCCCGGGGCTAGGTGGGAAGGCCCTGTGGCCCCTCCAGCTGGGGAACCCCAGGATGCAAGGTCAGAGCCCTTGGCACAGGGGAATCCCAGCCTCCGGGCCATCTGCTTGCCTAGCTGGCCCTCACAATGCTGCCTCTGTGCTTCAGGGTCTGAGGTCACGTGCTGTGACGCACTGGAGAGAGTTATAGATGCAGCGGGGTGGCCTGGGGGCGGCCCAGCATGATGGAATGTGTGTTTCAATGACCCTGGGTCACCAGCCGGGGCTCTTTGACTCCCTGTGTACACAGGTGATCTTGGTCACTCCACCTACTCCATGCCTCAGTTTCCCCTCTGTAGCCCTAGTGGGATGAGTAGGGGACTTGCAGGGAAAAAGCTACTCGCTCCTGCTTCATTCACTCCAGTAGGCTCTGTTCTCACTCCCTGCTCCCCTCTGCTCCCTGCCCACGCATCATGTCTGGGTTGTTCCTTAATAGCGACACTTGTGGCACACTAGAGTTCTTCATTTATGGGCTACTGAAGGACCAACTGAATCACGATCTCCCGTAAGTCAAAAGTAAAATAACTCCACACAGCTTGGGAGCAACCTGATGTGTTGGATGCTGACTGTCTGCAGACTTGAACTATCGCCACATCATGTCTCACACTATCCCAGTGGTCAACACGTGCCCAGCTCTTCCCTCCTGGGTGGTCCTCATACTGTGAGCACCAGGTAGGAAAGGGCCATTAGATCGGTCCACTTCCCAGCTGACCTCCATCCACCCACCCAAGCTAGGGACAGGTAGGCTCCTGTGTTCAGGACCCAGCCTCTATTTGCAGCTCAGCTTCTCTGGGTCACTGGGAGGCCTTCTGAAAGCTTTGGGTGATAGCCGCCTGCAGGTGATGGGAAGGCTCACCCTGGTGACAGCTGGCTCTGCCTCTGATGTCTTCTAAGGCTCTTTATGACATCTCTGTGGGGTTTTTATTCTTCTCATTGTACAGAGGGGGGGGGGAGAGAGACAGAGACAGAGAACACAAGAGAGCACAAAAGCACCTCAGGGACCGTAGCTGTGTCCTCGGGCCTGAAGATGCAGAGGGACAGGCCTGTCCCCAGTGTTCCTCCAGTGCTACCCTCTCCAAGGCCCCAAGCCATAGCTGCCAGGGAGTGTGTATGGCCCTCCCAGGCCCAGCCCTAAACTGTACAGTGCAGCGCTGAGACCCACAGCTCCATTCCCACTTCACAGCAGAACACACCCAATGTCTAGAAGCTTCTCCAAGGCTTCACAGCTATCAACATGAGATCCAGGCTTCCATGCAGTCCCACTGATCCTAGTCCATGCATCTTGCATAGCCTGGGGTTCCTATCCAAGGAGCTTCCTAAGAGCTACAAGCACCTGGCTGAGCTAGAGCCCCCACATGCCAGGACCCTATGAGATGCTTCTTCCACGATTGCCATCTGCAGGGAGCCTGGGGTGACAATGCCCCTAGTTAAAACCATGGGTGTGGTTTTGGTGATATTTCTGTCAATGCTGAGCAGTGATGTCATAGCTGCTAGTTTGTGTGAGTACACGGTCGCATCACAACCTCAACATCATGTAATTATGTGCTCTCGGATGTCCATTCGTAAGGTGATAATGGATTACATGTGCCCAGGCACATACTCCAGGTAAACCGCCAACATGGACACACTGATACAGGCACACTCCAACACAGGCACACACTGAAACAGACACGTACCATCTCAGCTCCACACAAGTACGAGTGTGTGTGCACACCTGTGCACGCATACACACATATTCACTAGGAGAAGCAGTTCCTCGCAGTGTCAGAGGCTCAGGCCTGCTTTGTGCACTGTTCTGTGGGGTGGGCAGGGCTGCTTCCTGGGGAGGCCCGCGAGCACACTGACAGCAGAAGGTACTGTTGGTCAGACCCAGGAGAAAGCAGAGTTGGAATCTGACCCCAAAGCTTTGGACCCAACCACTTCTCCATGACGTCTCACTTGAACCCCCAGCTCCCAGGGCTAGTTGGTCCCCCATGACCAGGGACATCGGTACAATGTCCTCAGACCATGGTCTTCCCCCACCCTGACAGATGTGTCTGCTGGGAGCCAAGCAGGGATAGGTCTGTGAGGGTCAAGCATTCAGACGTGACTTGGATGGAAATACAGGGTGGGAGAAGCAGGGTCCGATACTCAGTTTTGATAATGGCTGAGGAAGGGCATGAGTGGCATTTGCCAGCTCTGAAACCTCCGTCCTGAAAGTGGCACAGGTAATGAGGCCCTCATCAGAAACCTGCCAGCCAGGACTCTTCCCGGCTTCTGTCTATGTGAGCGTTGTTTGGACTCGGAGTGGCCTAGAGGCATCTTAGACTGTGTATTGGCAGCCACGGCCTGGCTGTATTTGCTGCAACTGCTCACGTGCCCCTCAGGCCCAGGCTGGCATGCCCTTTGCATACCTCCTTAGCACCTGGGCAGCACTGTGGCCCACCTCCACCTGGTGTCATGGAATGAGATAAGAGGGCCCTCTCTCCCCGCACGTACTGGGGCAGCATGCCCAAAGACCCCTGGTTTCCCATGGGCTCTGGACATGCCAGCAACATACAGGCAGCCTTCTGCTTCTGGGCTGTGCCCAGCTGACCTGAAGATCAACCTGAACCCTGGGACCTCACTTCAACTCCCCAGGAGCCAGGGGCTTGTGGTAGATCCATCCCAAGTTGGTTCAGGTTGGGCAGCTTGTACGTTTGGGGTTGCCACAGAGGCTGGGGTGGGCAGGAGTTCCAGGCTCTAGGCTGTTTTCAAGGTTTCATCTCCTGGCCAGGCAGGGTAGCACTAAGGGCAGCTGAGGCCACCAAGTTCAGGAACCGCTTACAGTCCACTGCTGGAGTCATGGGAGAAACCACTTTGCTAACTCTCTGGGGGAGCTTCTGGCCCTCAGGAGGGCCCCAGCCTTGTTTAGAGAAGAGAAGAATAGGCAGGGGTGCGGATGAGGGAGTAGTCAGCAGTTCAGCACGTGGCCCTGCCTCCAGATCTGATGCCCTGTCCATATTCGCCAGGAGCCTTATCCCTCTCACAAGCGTGGGCAGAGCACTGTGGTCCCTGCCCAGTGTAGACAGAAGCCCAGAGGGGATAAGCCAAGCTGGATGCCGCTCTCTGGTGACCTCTACATGGACTTCTGGACTCAGCCAAGCCAATTTTCCCAGCGACTTCTCACTTTCACTCTGGTGCCCACTCACGCCAAACCAGCCCCTTTAAGCCAAGGTTGTCTAGGGAGGTTGGAAGCAAGCCTGCCCACGGGAAGGAGGAAGTTCAGGGTCATGCTCTCCACAGAAGACTGGCCTGAACAGGAGATAAATGGGAGGAGGATGGACAGACAGACTTGTGCATAGTAACAACAGGTGCTCTCTATCTGTGTCTGTGCCGGGCCTGGGGCAAAAGGCTTCCACACTTGTCTCTGAGTCTTGGACACATTGCTCTCGGCCCTGTTGGACAGGCAGGGACACCAGAGTTGTCAGTTTAGGCTGCCTGGCTGAGGCTGCATGGCCGGTGAGGGAATCTCTGGAACCTGAGGTCATCACTGTTACGTACAGACAGGCCACGGCTGCACAGGCTCCATTACTGACCCCATCCTCTAGCTTCAGAGAGCAGCCAGAGAACCGAGCACTGGCTATCCTACAAGGAAGCCCGGGGTCCCAGCCCTACAAACAGCTGGGTTCTGGGCTGGCAGTGGGCAGCTGACCAGGATGTGAGGCTTCACCCCTGGGTTGCTACTGAACACAGGAACTGTCACGTGGTCTGGACGCCGACTTCTGGCATCGAGTCTCTCCTGAGAGGAGGAATTGGGTGCACGGCGCAGCAAGCACCACACACAGGGAGTCAGCCCCTTTCATTGAACTCTCTCAAGTGCCTCTGACTGAGTGCCTAGCGCGCACTGAATGGCATTCCTCCTGTCAGGACTGCTGCCCTGCCCTGCTGCCTGCCAGCCTGCATCAGCCTCGGTGCCCACTGGAGCTGAGCTAGCCCTTGGCCCCATTTCCCTCTCCCCTTCAGACAGAGCCTGCCATGGGCAAGAGCTGAGAGAAGTGGTTCTCTCCGGGAGGTGCCCAGGGGCTGTGCACACAGTGGGGCGGGGCACAGGCCGAGTTTGGTAGCTCCCTGTGGTATGAAGCTGCCTCAGAGGAAGAAGAAGGGGAGAGAAGATGCTCACAGATTGTTACCGTCCCCTGGGACTGCCACCAGCTGGGGAGCAGCTGGGCCCTTTCCCATGGGAGCATCTATGCCCAGCTATCCATGGCAGAGTCTTAGAGGCACACCACAGCCCTCGTCTCTCTCCATCACACCACAAATGAAGTCAGCCAGACGCTTGTCATTGCTGGACACTCGAAGAAACGGAGGCTGGGTGGCTTCAGGAACTCATCCCTATAGCCTGGCTGCCTTATGATGGCTCAGCCACAGTGCCTGGGCTGCTGGCATGCACGTGGGTATACAGGTTCATGGATAGGAGACCCTGAGCCTATGTTTACCCCTCACTGCTCCCACTGGGCCCTCCATGGCAGTTTTCACTAATTTATTTGTTTATTTACTTACTTTTTAAACAGGGTCTCACGTAGACTAGTTGGTTTAGAACTTGCTATGTAGCTGAGGATGGCCTTGAACTCCTGATCCTCCTGTCTGTTCCTCCTGAGTTCTGGGATTACAGGTGTGGGCTACCATTCCCAATTTGTATAGTGCTGGAATCAAACCTGTTTTTTGTTTTGTTTTGCTTTGTTTTGTTTTCTACATGCTAGGCAAACATTCTGCCAACTGAGCCACATCCACAGCTGGCTAAATTACTTTTAGAAAATGAGGTACACACCTATCATTCTAGCATTCCAAGGTCAAACCAGGAAAATCACAATTTGAAGTCAGCTCAGGTTATACAGTGAGGCCAAGTCTCAAAAATTTTTGTTTATATCACGGCTGCTAAAGGTACATGGTGAAGGAGAGTCCCGAGTCCAGGGATGGGTTTGTGTGAGCCTTTAAATTACAAAGTATCTGTACATGAGCTTTACCATGGGGTCTCTGTTAAAGATCTGGATATATGAGGGACACAGACAGTGATGGACGCCTGTCACCTCGACCAGCTCTGGAGATTTTTAGTTCCCATTGGCAGTCGCCTATCCCATATGCAGCCCCAGAAACAGTGGCCTGTCCTCTCTCTGTGGAGTTGTTCCCCTAACAGACATGTGTCTGTGATGGCCTGTCACTCGGCACCGTGATCCAGGGTCCAAACATGCTGTGGCATGTCAGCACCTCTGTCCTCCACATGGTGCTGACACAGTGACATTACACACGGGACACGTGTTTATTTGTGCCTCAACTGGATGGTCCAATTCTGAAATCCACTGAGCACGCCCAAATGAGACAGCAAGTGAAAGCCACATCACTCTGTCACTGTGCATCTGGGACAGCAGGGGAGAAGGGCGGGTGGAGGCGGAGTGGGTTAGACCTGAGCCAGGAATCCATTGGGACCTCTGGGATATGCACAGTTACTCCAAGCATCCACAGAATGTCCTGGAAGCTCCTGATAGCTTCTTGTGGGGGAGTACTGGGTGGGGTTGTATATGGATCCAACAAAGGGCTGCCTGGATCCCAACTCTATAGCCCTATGAAGCCACCAGAATTCACTGGTCTCTATAAACAGAAACATGGGCCAGCAGCTCTGGCGACTTTCCTGGGAGCAGTGGTGACATCAGAGGCATTTCTGCCATTCAAGGACCCACGGGACTCCAGCTCCTGGAGGTCAGAGCCCTTTACTACAGTCCTAAAGCCAGGAGGAGCTGGATGGGAGAAGATCTTAGAAGAGTGACATCCTTCACTTAGGGGCAGGTGACTACAGCCCAAGGCAGGCTGGTGTAGTCAGAAGTTTTCCTGTATCCTGCCTGGCCGGCAGTCAGGACAAATCTCTCCCACTCACATCCCCCAAGTAAACACACAGAGGCTTATGTTATTTATAACTGCTCAGCCATTAGCTCAGGTTTATTACTAACTAGCTTTTACACCTAAACTCAGCCCATTTCTATTAATCTAAATGTCACCATGTGATCTGTGGCTTTACCTGTGTGCCATTACATGCTGCTCCCAGGACGGTGGGATGGCGTCTCCCTGCCTCTCCTTTCTCTTCCTCCTTTCTCTCCTGGATTTTCCTGCCTGGCTCCATCCTGCCCTGCCATAAGCCAATGCAGCTTTATTTATCAATCAATCAGAGCAACACATATTCACAGCATACAGAAAAATATCCCACAACAGTCTGGGAACTTACTAACAGGCATCCTGTGTCACAGCAGGTAGATACCATCTGAGTCTTTTACTGTCCCCCACAATGAATGTCCCATCAGGGACAAGCTGCATGCCACAACTTACCCCTATGGCCCCAGTTCCTAGAGTGAGTACTGAGCAGAATCTTTAGTCCTCTGTTAATGACAAGGCCACATCCTGGCAAGGTCATGACACTTGTATAAGGTCACATAGCATCATCTGGGGGGTGTTCAGGTACCTGTGGCTGGGGTAGCAAACTGCCACACTCAGTGGCTTAAACCACACGTTTAAGGCTGGGACATGTCTCAGTGGTAAGGGCTTGCCTAGCATGCACAAGGCCCTGGGTCTGTCTCTAGTACTTCCACAAAAGAGGAAAAACAAAACAAGCCTTATTGACTCACTCCACGGCCACTCTGGAAGCTTGTGTTCAAGGTCATTCACTGACCTTCTACCTTCCAGGTCTAGTAGAACCACTCCCTCTTGGATGCTCCAGAAGGTGGCATGGTCATTGCTCCCTGGCTTCTGGTGGCCACCATATCCCTGGACTCTCCCTCCACCTTCAGAGCTATTGGTGTAGCCTCTGGGATCCCATGTGCATCCTTATGGCTCCAACTGACCAGAGGAGCAGTGTTCCCACCTCAAAGGATCCTGCGACGACTTTTGGTTCCTTGGATGATGCTGGATGGACATGCTTCCATGTCAAACCCCAAACTAAGGCCTGAGCCTATCAGCAAAGTCCCTTTCACCATGGTGGGGATGGTGGTGGTGGCAGTCATAGTTCCTTTATGTCACAGTAGGGACGTCACAGGAACTTTTCTTTCTTTTTCTTTCCTCCTCCTCCTCCTCCTCCTCCTCCTCCTCCTTCTTCTTCTTCTTCTTCTTTCTTCTTCTTCTTCTTCTTTTTAGCCTCCCCCTGCCCCCAAAGGGCTGGGATTAAAGGCATGGGCCACTGCACCCGGCTTCACAGTGACTTTTCTATTGCTGTGACCAAGGCAACTTTAAGAAACCATTTAATTTGGGGCTCACAGTTCCAGAAACTAGAGTCTATGACTATCATGGCAGAGAACATGGCAGCAGGCATGCAGGCATGCCAGTGGAGTAGGAGCTGAGAGCTCACATCTGAACCACCAGCCTGAGGCAGAGAGGGAGCGCTAACTGGAAATGGCGTGATCTTTTGAAACCTCAAAGCCTACCCCCAGTGACACACCTCCTCCTCCAAGGCCCCACCTCCTGATCATGTAAACGCCTATAGGAACCACCGCCTATAGGTTCTCTTTTGTCAAGGCAGGATGTCACAGGACTGGGACCTGGGCATCCTGGGGACTATCGTTCTGCCGAGCACAGGCTACTCTTTCTCGTTCTTAACTGTCTTACAGAAGGGAGAACAGGCTCAGAGAGGCGAGCTGCTGAGGGGCATGGTGAGGCCCCACTGTCCGCTCCTCCCTGCTGGTCTCTGTCAGAGCCAGTGGGTAGCAGTGCTGGAACACAGGCAAGCTGAGCCAAAGCTGGATCTGGGCAGGTCCTTACATGGCTGGAGATGAGAGGACGGTGCAGAAGACAGGGTCTGTGTGAGAGAACTGAGGGCCCGGCAGTCAGCTGCCTGGGGCATCTTCAGCAGTCAGGTTAGAGAGGCCTTGCTGGCTGCCTCTTTCTTCAGGACGCACAGCAACCCTGTGTTGAGGCCATCACCCCCTATGCTGATGGGCCAGAGGGAATGTGACAGAAGGTGTTGCTTGCCTGTGGTGAGGCTGCCTAAAAGATGGGTTGGTGGCAGCTGGGACCAACTGTGATCCATAGCTTAAGTGGATGGGGGTGTGTTTGTGGGCATGGTGTGTACTCTGTGTGGTGTGTGGGCTGTGTATGAGACACACGTGAATGTCCCTCTGTGTGTCACTAACATGGTGGGGGATATACGTGTGTGTTTGGCATGTATGGTATGGATTAGTATGCAGTGTGTGCACTGTGTATGTGTATCATGCACACACATGTGCTGTGTGTGATATGAGCATACGTAGTATATGTGCCATATAATATATTTGTGTGACGTGTGGATACAGCATGCATGAGTGTGCATGAGTGTAGCTGGCTGCTGTGTGTGTGTGTGTGTGTGTGTGTGTGTGTGTGCGCGCGCGCGCGTGCGCGCGCGCGCATGCTCCCAGCTACTGTGTGGGTACAGCATTCGTTTGTGTAGTATGTGTGTGTGTGTGTGTGTGTGTGTGTGTGTGTGTGTGTGCTCCCAGCTACTGTGTGGGTACAGCATGTATTTGTGTAGTATGTGTGTGTGTGTGTGTGTGTGTGTGTGTGTATGTGCTCCCAGCTACTGTGTGGGTACAGCGTGCATTTGTGCAGTGTGTTGGCTTCTTTGTGGAAGAATGTGGAAGCTAGGCCTCTGTGGAGTTCTCTGTGGCTGCAAAGACTAGTCTCCTCTGTGGGCTCCGGCCCCCTCCTCTGTGGAGCTGGGCTACCCTGCTTGCGGCCTGGGACTCTGAGTCGATTTGCTGGCAGCGGGGAACATGGCCGCTCACTGCTTCTCCACACTGCTGGAACCCACTGCCTCCTGGCTAGAGCTGTGCTGCCTGCAGATCTTTCCGAGTGAAGCGATGGAAACTGGGGCGAGAGAACTGTATATACCCGCCCCACACAGCAGACAGGGCTACAGACTTACACATGCGCTGCATGAGTCCATGCAGAGCCCTGACCTGAGCTTTCAGAGTTGTACACACACACACACACACACACACACACACACACACACACACACGCACGCACATACACCCTGGCACATACACGCACGCATACACGCACGCACACATGCACACGCACACACACACACACCCTGGGCTGGAAACAGGGTCTGTGAAGGTGTGACCAGGTAAGAGGTCATGATGGAGAAGGTGGCCCAAGTTATGTGCCTGGGGTGTACCTAAGGAGAAAAACAGGGCGAAGCCATATGAAGATAGAACAGAGACAGGGTGACATGGCCTAGCTAAGGGCCACCAAGCCCTGCTGGGCACCAGGAGCTGAAGAGAGGCCTGAGAAGATTCCTTTCAGGGTCCCCAGGAGCCGGCCAGTCACCAGCTTGGCCTGTGACATGACAGAAGTCATGTCTGCTGTGCTGAGACAGAGCTCTGTTACAGAGTACAGCTCAGCACGCACAAAGCCCTGGGTTCTGTCCTCAGAGCCACATAAAACAGGACGTAGTGGTGTCCCAGAACTCTAGAGGCAGGAGGATCAGGAGTTCAAAGTCGTCCTCAGCTACATAGTGAGTTCGATGCTAGCCCGAGATACACAAGACCTGGTCTCAAAACAGAGCAAATACAAGGCATCTCTGTTGTCTGAACCCTCAGATTGGGGTCCTTCATCAGGGCCACTTAGGAACTCATGTAGATGAAGGATGCCTCGAAAATGAACTTCTAGCCTTCATTCTGGGACCAGAGGTATTCTGGGGCTTCTCGAGCCATACCCAGTCCAGGCCAAAGGACAGAGGGGCAGGACTGAGGCCAAGGTAGGGGTGCAGCCAGCCTCTGAGACTGGAGGAGCATTGGGTCCCAGGCCTTCCTCTTGTCCTGACTCCCTCTGTATGGGCCTGTGTCCCAGTCCAATTTTCCCCTTTAAAGGGACACCAGGCACTGGCCTTGGGCCCACCCTCCTGACCTCATCCTAACTGGCTCTTCCCCAAGGCCCTATTTCAAGAGTGGCCCTCACAGGTACATGAGAGGGACATCGATGCTGCCAGCATCACTGTGGGGTTTCATCCCGAGGATCAGAGGCCCCCTGGACACTGCTTTGGAACCTGGGGTGGGGCCCAAGCCCTTGGTAGGCAGGAGACAGGGTGGGAGCAGGGCTTGCTCCACAAAATACGAGCCAGAGCCGATGAGAACTCCCCAAATCTGGACAGAGCTGGGCTACACTGTCTGTTCACATGTGGACACGTTTGCATTTTCCCATGAATATATTTTACTTTTTTTTTTTTTTTTCAGAACCAGGAAGAATCAGAATGTTTCTCCCAGTTCGTGAGCTCACCCCTCAGAGAACCAAGGAGCAGTTTAGCAGCCACAGTGGTGGGAACTCCATGCCACCCTCACAGTGGGATGCCCTCTACTGCTGAGCCCCGCCCTGTGGCCTCATGGACCACCTGACAGCGGCGGGGGCAGCCTGAACCCATCAGGGACAGGAGAGCTGGAAGATGGGCTCTGGCTTGGGGCCAGCTGTCGGTCAGGTGGCCCTGGGGCCCTGGACATGTAGCTGTCCATCTTGTCACTTCGTAAAAGTGGACACAAAGGTCTCTGCTTGGAAGGTGAGTTCTGTGGCTTCAAGTGACCCCGAGTGAAGGTTCAAGCCAGAGTCCACAGGGAGGGGCTCTGAAGGAGCTGGCAGTGTGTCCCAGAGAGGTCTGCCAGAGCTCAGCATCTCCGACCTGGAGATCAGTGGGCAAGTACAATGGAGTCCCACCCTCCGTGGCCACAGCCTTTCTGGAGGCACCCTGTAAATGATGAAACCAGAGCCCGTGTATCGCCCTTTGCCCAGCTCCTGAAGCTGGCCTGTCCCTGCATTTACAAGGCCAACTGGATGAAGTCAAGAATTCTGATCCCTGGAGATGTCAGCCCGGGCACCAACAAAGAAAGTAGAAATGGAATAAAAATTCTTTTTTAATGGTCTCGGCTGCTAAGTTCAGCACTTCAGCCAGAAATCTGAGTGGCGAGCCCACAGCAGAGCCTTCCAAAACTCCACCTCACACACCGTACTTCATCCAAGAATAATGGGAGCAGATGGAGTCGTTTTCCTGTGCTCCGTCCAGGGTGATGTGGTGCTAATCATCAGAGTGATGCTGGACTGGGGTCAGATCAATGGGCGAATGGGCCAGCAGAACAAGGGTAAGGGCAGGAGAAGCAGAGCCAGGGCACCTCTGTGATGTACAGATGCAGAGCCTAGTAAGACAGACATCCGTCCTGCTGGCTGGTGAACCCCACTGAGATGACCTGTCACCCTGTGCAATCCACTGTCCTTCCAGAGCTCAGTGTCACCAGTGTGAAAGACCACCTGGTCAGTGTTCAGCAGCTGGAGAAAGGTATTAGAAGAGGACTCTGTCGTAATGAGTTTCCCCATGGAATGCACATGACACTAGAGTGTCCCCATGTGGCTGAAGAAGGCAGCCTGCCCAGACCTAAGATCCTGCATGGTCAGTCCTGAGACCTCATCTTGCTCTGAAATGGGGCCTGAAGCCAAGAGGGACATGATGTGCCTGAGGCCCATGGGAGTGGATGCACAGTCCTCCCCACAGCTCTTCTCACCCCTAAGCCTTCTGTTGCTATAGCTACACCCATGTCCTCCACCAACACAGGCCTGCAAGGAAGACACTTCTGCAAGGAATCACCTGTTTCTCATTGACCTCTACAGAGTGACAGCAGGTCCCTGCCTATGGAAGAGGGTGGCCTTAGTGGAAAGAACGGAGGTGGATGAACAACAGAGTCTGAGTCAGGACCTGGGCAGTGGCTGTGTTTCCAATTTCCCTTGGGGGATCCTGAGCCTGCCATGAAAGAAGCAAGCCCTGGGATCTCCTCAGACTGAGAGGAATGAGACTCACGTGGGGTGAAGCTGAAGAAGGCCAGGCTTGCAGCCTGCTCGGCTGAGTGCAGATGTGCCTAACAGAACTACCCGACCCAAAGGTAAGTGAGTGAGAAACATGTCTATCACTGTGTGCTGCTGTGATTTCTGTGGCTATTTGTTACACAGCAGTAGCTGGCTGATACAGCTTGGGATCTGGGTGAGAACAAGAGTTGGCAGAGGGAGGCGAGGGTGGGCAGTAAACTGTCTTCTGACACCTCACGTATTTGAACACTCGGTCCCCTGACGGTGGCACTGTTTTGTGAGACGGTAGAACCTTGGTGGTGAGACTGTAGACCCACATCTGAGGAAGTGGGTCTCTGTGGGGGGGGGGCTTGTGGTTTTATCGTGTGGCCCCACTTCCTGTCTACTGTCTGCTTCCTGTGTAAGAGGAATCCAATCTATGGAGAAGTGAGGAGTCCCAGCCACACCTCCCATCATGAACTCCACTATGACAGCCTCCTCGACTATTCTCGTTACATGGCACCCAGAGTCATTTTTAGGAGTGTGGCTCAGGGGCTCTGCAGTGCCCGGATGCTTTCCTCAAGGTTTAACTGGGTAAGGGGACATCTGGAGGATGATCCAGAGCGAGTGCCTTCTTGTCGTATCATGGTGGCGCCCACACCAGCAGTGTGCCCTTCCATGACACGGGTCTCGGTCCCCTGGCTGAGCCCACCTAACTGTCACTGTTGGCCTGAAGTCACTTTCCAGCCTCTCATCCTCTATACCCAGCATGGCTCCCACTTGGCACAGGACCCTCCTTCCCTTCTGGTGGGATGAGTTTTCTTATAGTGTCTGGGAACCATTTACTGTCTTGCGATTATTATTTATTCATTCGGGAGTTTGTTTAGACCATTATGGACTTGTGGGTATTTATTTTATGCTTTGGGTTATGACCCTACACTGTTATTTATTTTCTGGCTCCAGCCTTGGGTACTGGAAGTCATTCAGTTGGCACCTCTGCTTCTCTGACACCATGGCATCCGTGTGTGTGTGTGTGTGTGTGTGTGTGTGTGTGTGTGTGTGTGTGTGTTTGACACTAAGAGATGGTCCATGATCCTGTGGCTTGTCCCTTGGGAATTCCCCAATGGGGCATTTCCCCACGTGTGTGCTGGGCATTGCTAGGAGATGTGTGAGAACTCCAGGCCTGAGCTGGGAGGATGCCCATGGCTGCTAGGGAGTCAGGGCTTTGAGGTGTCCTAAGTGAGACGCAGCCAAGGGTGCAGATGCATTGTGCAGGTGTATGCAGGCACCTACTCGCCTGCCTAGTTGACCCTGGCTTCCTATGATGTCTTCTGCATACGAGTGACCTGAGGAGGGCGCTCCAGCTCCCTTATTCTCTGACACCTGTTTCAGCACACACTTCCACTTGCCTGTGACAGGTGAGGTGGCTTCAGAACCTGTAGCCTGATTTCCCCATGCAGAGTGCAGCACCCTGCTTCTTCTGAGTCTTGTAGGTTCTCAGGAGAGTGCTGATCCAGGCTCAGGTCAGACCCTCTCCCCCTCCAGGAGCCTCTTTGGGGACGAAGGCTGACCCTCCTGCTCTCCTGCACAGATGGAAGGCTCAGCTTCTGGTTTCCAAGGGCAGGATCCCTCAGTCCAGGCCTCCCTTGGTCACCACCCCGTAGCGGGTCTGGAGGAGACTCTAGCCACTGCCTTCACCTAGGGAGACAGCCCCAGTCCACACGTGCGGATGGGTGGGCAGACATGAGCCTATGTGGTGTCTATCTCCACCTATGCTGATCATTTTTTTTTTTTTTAACTTGGTGAGAGCTGGAGCCGTCTGAGAGCAGGGAACCCCAGATGAGTAAATGCCTCCATCAGACTGGGCTGTAGGCAAAACTGTGGACCATTTTCTTGATTCATGATTTCTTCAGAAGGCCCCAGAGCGACTGACTGACTTATTGTCCCCTGGCACGTGCTCCTGGGGTCTATAACAAAGTAACTGACCAAGCCAGGGGGAAGCAAGCCACCAAGCAGCACCCCTCCACGACATCGACTTCAGTTCCTTCCCCGACTTCCCTCAGTGATGGAGTCTGACCAGGGAGTTTCAAGATGAAATAAAACCTTTTCCTCCCCAAGTTGCTTTTGGCCATGGTGGTTTTGTTGTTTAAAGAAAGAAAAGAAACCCTAACTAAGACACCATCCCTCCTCTGTCCTCCATCCTCTGTGTGGAGCATGAGGCCCCCGCCAGGCCTGTGAGCCCGGGTATGCGCTCAGCACAGAGCTTACCCAGCCACTGGAGCGAAACTCCTGCAGATGGCAGTGCGTTGTCCTACGCCCATCCTGAAGCTGTGGGTGGAGGCCTGAGAGAGGATACGTTCAGTGCTACCAAGAACCCAGGACTGTGAGGGCCACGAGACAGAAAACCACCTTGCTGAGCCCTGCAGCCATGCTAGTCCCTGAGAGCACACCAGAGACAGGACCCACGCAGGGTGGTGGGGTGTGTGAGGACACAGAAGCTGCCTGCTGAGCCCAGGCTTGACGTCATCATCACTCACACACACCTGGCCCCCCGGGGGGACTGAGAGACAGTGTGCCTCAGGTCTGCTACCTACCCATGTATCTCTCAGTTTTACAGACAAGGGTCTGGAGGCTGCTGGCAACACATGAGGCCCAGGCTGTTCGGTGTCACCGGGAGGTCAACACTCTCTTCCTACACAGCCTTGCCTTCCCCTCATCCAATACGGATACCCACGCAGAGAGAAGCAGGCAGCATCCCGCTTGGCGCTCCATCCCATCTAGGTCTGTTCCTTAGCATGTGTAAGGGCTTCCTCCTCCGCCTTCCTCACAGACCTCCAGAGGCTGCAGGGGTGGAGGACAAAAACATCATCCTCAGCAGAGGCGTGTCAGGTGTGGGGACCAGAGACAGTAGAGTCAACACAGACCTCACTTCAGCTCTGGGCAGTGAGCGAAAGGCAGCTACTGCCTCACACCTGCCTCATGGACTCCCACTAGCTGGAGGTGGAGGGCTAGCACTAGAAGATCCCAAGGCTCTATCTACCCAGCTTCAGTGGAGTGTGCTCATGATCGATGGATTAGTAATGCCTGCACAGAGAACAAGGTTAGTAGAACACTGGCTTTCCTCACTAACAGGGGTTGGGGGATGGGATGTGGGGGTTAGGGGTGAGGGTGCTTCAACAATCTGTGAACTAACTACAAATAAGAGGAGACCTCAAAACTTCCCACCCCTTCCTGTCCTCCCCACATGGGAGCACCCCTGAGCTGTCCCTGTCCTTGCTGTATCATGACCTTGACCACTGCCAAGTGTCGTCTGAGTCACCTGCCCAATCAGTTTTCACCTGGCTACAGCCCCCAGCAGCCTTCCCACCCGCATACCCTCCTCACCCCATCCTTGGTCATTGGGTACCCAGGAGTCACTGGCTGCTCGTGTCCCTCCAATGGCATGGGCAGCTGCCCTGCTTCACAGAGGCCAGCCTGAAACACAGAGTCCTACCCCAGATGGATCAGGCTGGTCCCACCTCACTGGCCTCTCATCTACTCGTCCAATGAGGCAGTAGGGATGCCTTGGGACAAAGTCATCTGCCTTCAGGGTGAGGAATGCAAGCGGATGCGAACGGAAGTGGGGATGGGGATGATGTCAGGGACCAGAGTGGAGTGACCTGGAGTGCAGCCCGGAATGAGTCCCCCTGGAGAGGAGTCCAGAGAAGCAATGCCCCCTCCCACAGCCGACCTCCGCCTCCTCCAAAGTCTGTGAGGAAGAAATGGCATTTCTCTCCTTAAACACATTAACCTCCTAAGCCACAGGAGTCTTCCGACTCTTCCACTGAGCAGGGGCCGCAAAACCGGAGGCAGAATCCTGCCCCAGCACATTCCTGGCTCACTTGATGCTAGGAGCTCCCAGGTCCCAGCTGTCTGAATGAGCTGCACTTGGCTCTCAAAGCCCTGCATTGTGTTGGCTGGAGGCTCTGAGTAGCCCATTCCCTCTTGGGCAGGGACAGGGTGACTTCTGGGGCTCCCAGAACCAACTCAAGGTCAGCTGAGAGAGCTCAGAGGCTGCGGGGCCAGAGCAACCTCCACGTCCTGTGCTCAGGAAGCTCACACTCCCTGACTGTGGTTGACCTGGCTTGAGGGGGCCATTCCCTCTGACCTTTCAGCTCATCCTCAGGGAAGGGACATCTTAGGTGCCATAACACTGCCTATGGTTAATCCTGGGACAGGAAGGGCTCATTTTAGCTCACCGTGACTTAGCTTCCTGACATGTGGCCCTTGGTTGTGGTGGACTCCTGGGGGTCCCTTCCCCAGAGTTTTGGATTTGGAACCAGGGATTTGGCGTGTCTCCGAGGGAACGCATAGATTGGGGTGATCTAGTTCCTGAGTGCTCCCAGCCCAGAGTGTTCGGCACGAGTGGGGTCCTCATGAGCACAAACAAAGCCTCCCCTGGGGAGGCTCCCCTCCCAGCCTCACGCCCGCCCACAAGGCAAGGAGCTGTTGGCAGTAGGGTGGGGAGAGTTAACAGGCTTGGCCAGGCCCGTTCCTTATAGTTCAGCACGGCTTTCACAATTTTTTTTTTTAAAGATTATAAAAAATAATAAAATGGACCACGTAACAGAGACCATATGTGGCCAGCCAAGCTGCAAGGTTTGCTATCTGGGCTTTACACGCAAAGCCGCATCTTAGGCACTAAAGGACAGGCATCAAGCAGCCTGCAGAGGCAGCAGGATTCTGCAGCTGGGTTCTCAGCCTGGCCCGCCGAGGCCCATTCCCTCCCTGGAAGCCCCTGACCTCTCATGGCCTCAACGCTCTGCCCCCAGCCAATTCTGTTCCCAGTGAGACCCCCCCACTTTGCACATCCACCTCCTCTGAGCTTTGTGGCACAGAGCCCATGGTCCTGCCCCCAGCCTCAGTTTCCTTATGTGCTCAGTAAGCAGTCCAGACTCAAGTCCCTGCGGCCTTCAAATTCCAGCATTGCCCACCCCCACAAAGCTTGTGGACCACCCAGAGGTTGCTGATGGCAGATGGACACCTATGGGACCCTGTAGATGTGGCCTGTGACACCTGGCTTATTATACTTGGCTCATTCCTATCACTATTGTTCTGTGCCCCTCCTATATACTGTTGCCCTGCTAACCATGCAGGTCTGGATTGCATGCTGGGAAGGGGCCTCCTGGTGGGTGAGCAGGGGCGAGGGTGGAGAATATGCTGAACCCCCAGGGCCAGTGTCCTGGGCTCCGATCCCAGTATTCTGCTTAACACCACACAGACCGCTGTACCCTCAGAACAGAATCCAAGTTCTTGTCTTGGGGCCCGGGACCCCTGCTCCCTCTGCACTGCCTGCCCCACCCACCTGGCCACACATCTGGGGCCCGCCTCACCCAGGCTCATGCCTGCCCTCCTACTCCTGTTCCTATTAGCCTGCTCTGTCCTGGGGGGTGGACAGATGCCTTGTGACCCAAGGTATAGCCTGATCCCCCTTTCATGGTGGCCTTGGCTAGTACTTCTTCTGTTCCACTGATAACATCAGTTGTGGGGAGTAGGGCCCAGCAGAGTGGTATATTGGGGTACCTTGCTGCTCTGTGAGGCTCCCTAGTGGACGCCATTTCAAGGATAGGATCCTCTCATTTCTTAGCTCTCCTGACTTCTCTACAGAGACAGAGGCCAGGGCCAAGTTCTAAGCCCCACTTTCTGGGCTTCCAGGAGAGTCCCTAGGGTGGTTGGTGATAGGAGGTGATCTGGATGCAGGGCTGCATCCTGGGTCTGACTGGGTAAACTCAGACAGATGGCCATTCTTCACCTCGATGTCTTTGTCTGTTAAATGTCCCATGAAAAGAGGAGCCTCTGCTTGTAGAGAGCGGCCGAGTGACACATGGAGACACTGAAGCACCCTCGTGCTGTGACACCCCCCCCCCCACACACACACTGTGTCCTCACCCCACAAGGCACACTGTATAAGGCTGTGAGAACATTCCCTTTGATTCAGAGAGCAGAAACGTGGGGCCAACCCCCATAACAAAGAGAGGCTGTGGAGACAGTCTACACGGGAATCCCAGTCACAGAATCAGGCTGGAGGCTGCCCAGAGCCAAGCCAGATGACACCCTGGGCTTGGAGGCCTATGACTCTGGGTGACAGTGCCAACCCTCTGTTCCTTGGTCTCTCCTCAGATGGAGTTTTCTCACCCCACACCTCTGCTCTAACTGAATAATGAAAATGTCAAAGCAGTTGGGGGGGGGGTTGGGAGGAGCCACACACACAGCCTGAAACCCAGGTGTGGCTGTCATGTCCCCTCCTCCGGCTCCAGGGCAGGATCCTCCCTGCCCATTGCTGATGCCACTGGCTTATGATAACGCTGTCCCAGGCTCTGTCTTTCCCTCTTTCTGATAGGGATATCGCCACCATCTCATTGCAACTGGTCACATCTACAAAAACCATATTTCCAAATCAAGGTGCACACACAGGTTCCAGGTGAACACAGGCTCACTCAGTTCAGAGGTCAGTCTACACTTGACTTAGTTCTCCTTGGGCCTTCGTGGTCCTTCTACGACAGCTAAATTGTACTTGGGCACTTTGCAGCTCATTTAAAATTGCAGAGTCCTACAGAGGATAGAAAATGGTCCCAGATGCAGGTAGAGACGCAGGTATTATCAAGACAGCCTTTCCTGGTCCACCGAGCTGGAGCAGAGTGATAGCCAGTCTGGCAGGAGAATCAGGAGCAAGTTAAGGCTCTAGGTTGCTGGAGCAAATATCACCAGTCAAGGACAGAGCTCCTTCCCCTAGGCTGGACCCAACACAGGGCCTTGTAGTAGCACATCTTTGTGGATAGAGCATTGCCACGGGGCCCCAGAACCCCTGCCTGCCTGCCAATCTCTGACTACTCAGAGGTACCAAGGGGCCACTTGCAGTATGGAAAGGGAGTCTGGCCATGGCCCATGGAGTATCTTGGGGCTTAGAGAGGACGTATACTCATAGCAGCATGACAGCCAGAAGCAGGATGCTTACCACCTCTCATCTAGACACTCCATGCCCCATCACAAAGTGGAATATTCCTCAGTCACAGAAAAGAACCAAGTTCTGACACTGGCAAACATATACGGAATGACACACACCAGGTACAAACAACATCCAACTCCACTTACTAGAGAGGAAAATCCTGAAAAAAAAATTATTGGAGACAGGGAGTGGGGTGGGGGCTGTTGGGGGTACAGGGGCTGCCTTAGAGATGATAAGGTGCTCCAGAGGTACAGGATGGTGGCGGTGACACGACCATGTGGCTGCATAAACACTAGCACCTTGGAATTCTGAACCAAGCCGTCTGCCCACTGAACACCACCAAGTGACTTCCAGTGACCCCGTGTGGCGCTGCAGTTGGTGGCCAGTTTCCTGACACCAGCACCAGGTGCTTGAGTAGCACAGTCAGTCTGAAGCACAAAGCGGTGGCCGGAGAGAACGTGGCCTGCATTTGCCCTGCAAGCCTGTTCCTCCCCTGCACACGGAGGCACAGATGACAAGAGAGCTGTGCATCCAGCACCCCAGCACTGACCTCACACAGGCGGCTCCAGATTCAAACGGAGTATTATGCAACATCTGAAATCTTGTTAGCGCCACAAACATTTCCCAGGACACCACAGGACAGGACCACAGGCATCTAGCTGCATTACTCCGAGGGCCCAGAGTACCTACCTGCAACCAATGCCAAGGCTAGTGCCAGCCATGCCAAGGCAAAGGGCACGGTCGAAAACTGGGTGGAGCTGTGCTGCAGTTTAATCCAGCCTTGGCTCCTTATGCTTCCCTTTCTTAGGAGGTTCTCGTGAGAATGAAGGTGTCCACTCAGTCTACCCCAGGGGGCACAGTCTGGAGGGTTATTGACTTCAATGGCCTGTGGCTGAATGAAGGCAAAGCCCAAGGTACAAAGGTCACAGCATGGCTGCCTTTGCCTGGGGGAGGAATGAATGGGAGGCTAGGACCTGGCCAACTGGTCCAGGTGTGGGACTCCCTGCGTCCAGAACAGGGAAGGAGCCAGAAGCCTGGGTGGAAGTTCTTGTGATAGTGGTCTTCTCCCTCCCTAGTAGGGGCTCTGGAGCTGTCTGTTGCTGATCATGGTGCACACAGGCTGGGGCTGGGAAATCACTTTGGGAAGGACCTCGCCCACAGCAGGCATCATCATTAGCAGAGGCCGCAGAGCCCATTTGACAACTCTGCCAGGACTGTCCTGATTGCTACTCCAGATGAGCCTCGCTGGAGAGGCTTGGGTGGTGGAAGACACAGGGAGTAACTAGCAACAGGCTGTGATCCCAGCAGGACATGCTGCACCATAAAAACACATCATCTACCACTCCCTGTGCCTCACTGAAGCCCACCTATGTCTTTGGTGCCTGGGCCACCGGCCAACGTGGAGGAAACAAAGAATGAATCAGAAGGTCTAAGCCTGGGCTTGTTACTGGAGTTCAGCTTGGCCCTGATGTGCAGAAGAACCCAGGTCTTGGCTGTGGGTGACTGCCCTCTATTTGCCTCCAAACCTGTAGAATTTGTCCCTCAAACTCAAGGCCCCTGGAGCCTGCGAAGAAGGTCTTTGCTAATGTAATCGGTTTAAAACGAGATCATGTTACATTAGGGCTGGCCCAAATACACCAAGGCTGGCGTCCTTGTTAGAGGAGTAGAGGTCTCTTAGAGGGGTGGATGGGGTCATGCGACCATGAAGGCAGATGGAGCGACACCACCAACCGGGACAACCAGAAGCCAGAAAGCAGCGGAGGTAGGAAGGATCCTTGCTAGAGCTGCCGGAGGGAACACAGGCCTGTTCCCACCTGATTCCAGCACGGTCTCCACGGCAAGAACGAAACAGATGAAATACCTAAGCCACAGACAGGGAGAGGGAAAGGAGAGGGAAGGCTCAGAGCACCATGGGGTCAGATTGGACCTGCACCACTCAGAAACAATCTGAGCCTAAATCCTGCCAGACACACAGTGATGGCAACAGTGTTTCAGACATTAACCTGTTTGTTTGGTTTTTGTTTTGTTTTGTTTTGTTTTGTTTTGTTTTGTTTACCTGCAACAGGAAGAGCTCCATGGAAGGGTGCTGATGGCTTTAGATCTCTGTTCAAGGAAACCTGGCAGTTTAGCACCAAAGGGAAGGAAGGGCTAGCCTGCAAAGGTATAATACTAGCCATGGAACGTATCCTCAAGCATGCTGAGACAGAGAGCATGATGCTGAGCCAGAGAGCATGCCTGACATGTCTAGGGGAGGGAGAGAAGAAGGGAGGGAGGGAGGGAGGGAGGGAGGGAGGGAGGGAGGGAGGGAGAGAGAGAGAGAGAGAGAGAGAGAGAGAGAGAGAGAGAGAGAGAGCAAGGGAGGCAGGAGACAGGCTCTCCTTGGAGCCTCCCTAAGCAACCAGCCTCACCAATGGTATAAGGTGACTCAGTACCAGACTGACAACCTGGTAAGCAGCAGTCAGCCATTAGACCGCGGTCACTGGCTCCTTAGCAGAGGGCCCTCCAATACTTGGCTTCAGGTGACCTAAGCAGAAGCTGGTGTCAAGGTCACAAGTGTTCCTTGGGTCTGGGTGGTGCTAATGGCATCCCCAGCCAAAAGCATTTCTCAGTGATTCCCAACTGGTACTGCTCTTACAAAAGGAAAGGAGCCTGACTGGGAGACCACAGGCAGAGGGGAGCAGATGGTCTACAATCTCCTTTTCTTTTCTCTATAAGGACATTTAGCACTGGATAGAGGGTCCACCCTAATCCAGGATAACCTTGTCTTGAGAGCTTTGCTTTAATTGCATCTGCAAAGACTGTTATTCCATGAGGTTCCATCCACTGGCTCGTGGGAGATGCACACTCAGGGATGACCATTTACCCAACCCCCTCCAGGCCACTGCCCCAGGTTGTGTGAGACACATGCATGCCCAATCTGATACTGGACTCAACGCTCTGTCACCTTCCTTGGTGACTTTATTCATCATTGTAGTCCTAAATCTTTTTCTGAGGGGTCAAAGGTGAGGAGTGATTTACTGGTTGGCCTCGTCAACACCTCTTCCCGGGACGTAGGCTTTACTATGAGTGACCTTTTCAAAGTAGCCCATGGTCTACATTCCCATGATTCTAGACTTTAATCTTTTCTTCTTCCAGTGTCAAAAGATGCTGGCCAGGATGAGGCAACAGGCATGTCGGCACCCCGAAATCAAGTCACAGCTGGCACAGCCCCTTGGCACATTGCTCCGTGCTTACAGAGCTGCTTCAACACAGGTCCCACTTGTAAAGAAATCCCACAGGGAGTATGAAGAGCAGCAGCACATTCAGGCAGAATGAGGCTTTACAACATCAATATAAGACCAAATGGTGGGAAGTGTCCAGAAGGCCAGCACCCCGCCATGCCACGTAGGTTACAGTTTACCCTCAGTATGCATCAGGTAGCTGGCTGCGGTGATCTGGACTCTTCGGTAACAGATATGTAGGGGTGAATATGCTCAAATCCCGGACCATAGCTATGGAGGGCGTGGGTCTCTGACATGAAACTGGGGCCACAGGCATTGAAGGAAGCTCTATTCATGTGTTGAAAATCTGGGGGACAGCTTTAAAGAAAGCTTCACTGTCTTCAGAAAAGGGGTGACATCTGTAACACAAGGCCAAACTTCTTAAGATTTTTACCTGCCTCCCTTTACACACACACACAAACGCCCATGCACAAACACACCCGCACTGAGTCTCGGAGTCTCCACTGTCACCCTGGTCCTCCACCGTCATACTCTAGCTCATGCTCAATGTAGGAGGTGCTTAGCTTCCTCGCTCATCTTTCTCTTCCTCTGAGATCCTCAGTACCAAGCCAGACTTGTTTCTGAGGTCACCCAGTCCCACCTCAGATAGATGCTCCTCCCTCAGAGGTGGGACACAGGCTGGGTAAAGTGGCAAGGCCTCATTCTCTTCATATCTTGTTCTCTCTCTCTGCATCCATCAAATGGAAGGAATGCCTCGTGTTTTGAACTGTGACTCAGCTGCTTCTGCCACGACCCAGCAAATCGAGAGAGTTCTGTCGTCTGTGTGCCCACTAGACTCAGAGGGGGAACCTCATGTCTGCCTGTGTTCTGGGAGGGTGGGGGGCTCCGGGGCGAGTGCTAACAGTGGGCTCCTTGGGTAGGGCTGGGGTGGGGTGGATACAGGATGGTTGTTTTACCCACAAAGATAGCACTGTGGCCAGTGAAGACAGGTGCTCAGCTGAGATCTTGCTGCCAGGTTCACCCAAATGCTAAGCAGTAGCCATGAGCCTGATGGAGTGTATCCCAGGCCAGGGACACGAATTCCAGGTACCACAGGAGGCTGTGGCCAGGATATTATTAGCTGCAATGCAACTCAGTATCTCTGAGTACAGGCAGAAAGGGCGACAGGCAGGGGCTGGACCTCAGGCTCGGGGCACCCCGGAGCCTTCATCTTTCTTCTCTGAAGTTAGTGCTAAGACCTACCTCCAGGCTTCTAATGGCCTTGATGACTGTGCTTTGCAGCTCCCGGAGGCAGGCTGGGTGGTTCTAAGCTGGCACCTGAGGTGGTCCAGCTATGCTCCCAGAACCCTTGCCTCAAGCCAGCCCTTTCTCAGCCCGGGGCCCTGTGCATCAGGATTTATTTTTTTTACTCCTTCAGACAGTGCCAGCACATCCTATTAACCATGGTACCCGACCATCATAGGTACAGAGAGAGGCCTGTCTCCCCAAGATGGTCCCCAAATCTGCGGTTCAGATTCAGAACCAAACCAGGAGCCCATTCTCAGCAGCCCCTGCAAGAATCTTGCTTATGGCCAGTGCCAGCTATCAGGCTGTGCCCATGGGTAGAGGTGCCCAGCACAGCTGTGGGTGCCAGTGGGGTGGGGCTTGGCACAGGACACACGCTGAGGGAGGGTCAGAGTTCCCACGGAGTGCTTCCAGGCCTCTGGCCCCCACGCCAGCTTCCCCATAGATGGCGTCATCTCCTTGTACCAAGCCACAGCATTCTTGGCCATGCTGCCGAAACCTGACTCGCTTCATACCTAACGGGACAGTGGACTTGGAGTGCTTATTTCCTGTGAGTCAGTTTCCATCCTCTGTCAGAAATGCAACTTGTTTATTCCTGAGATTCCCTCAGTGGTTTTGCTGATGGTAACTGAACACAGAGTGAATGTCTCCTCATCCCAAGCCTGTCCCAGCCTGTGAGAACATCTCTCTACTGGAGGACCCTGGAGGTCCAGAGACCCATCATGCAAGGGGCCAGGGGTAGACTACCTCTGCTCACAGCTCAGGGACCTTGGGTCAGCTGCTAATGCTCTGGGCCTCATTCTTCCTGTGTAGAAAGAGGAAGCTGGCTTTGAAGCTAGCATCTGAGCTTCTAGGACTCAGAGTGTCTCCACAGGGGAAAATGAGCAACGGGAGTGATGGAGATGATAGTGATGATTATGATGACGAGGAAGATGATGGTGATGGAGATAATGGCGGTAATGGTGATGCTGATAATGATGGTGATGCTGGTAATGATGATAATGGTGGTCATGGTGATGATGGTGGTGATTAACAATGATGATAGTTATAATGGTGGTGATGGTGGTAATGGTGGTGGTGGTGATGATGGTGAGGGTGGTGATAATAGCTACTGCCCAACATTTAATAAGCATCTACTATATACCAGGTGCTTTTGCAGGCATGACCTGAGTATTTGTAAGGCCTTCGCAACATAGAGAATGCTGTCCCCCTTTTGTGGATGAGGACCGTGTGAGTGAAAGGATGACCACAGAGTCACAGAGCAGGTGGCATAATGGTGCAGCAAATCTAGTAGTCATTTAGCATGCAGCCTCAGCTCAGGAGATAAAGGTAGACACATGAATGGAAGCTGCCCTTTGTTGCTCCATTCTGAGGGATGGTATGTGAGCCACAGCTCTGTCCCTAGATGTGGCAAGACAAATGGAAGGGATTTTTTTTTCTGCCCCAATGCTCACTAAGTTCAGGGCAACTCAGGCCTCAGCCATCAATACCACTTTTATCACTGTCATCATTATTGTCACCGTCATCACCAAAGGAACATAGAGCAAAACTGGGAATAAGTCTCCCTGGGGCTTCTACATCGCTGGTTCTCCCTTTGAGACAGCTTGTTTAGACAGGCGCTGTCTTACTGTGCCTGTCGGTCCCGAGCCTGAGCCTGGCAGAAGCTGCGGCACCAGTGGATGGGATGGACGAAAGATCCCTGAGAAAGGAAAGCACCACAGGCTTCCACCTGTCCCGGGCCTGTGGCTTGCCACAGCCTCAGTTTCCCCTCTAGAAAGCCTTGCCTCTGCCTCTGAGGACTAAGAGAGGTGGAGTCAGTCACCAGGAGGTGCTGAGCTCCAGCACTGCTGTGACTCCTGCCTCCTCCTTGGTTTGGCCAACTCTGCTTGGGGACCAGGGGTGAGGGTAGAAATTATGGTTGGAGACAAGATGGAGAATAGCCACAAATCAAGGGGCAGGCTGAGGGCTCCCCACAGGCTGGGCCTCATCCCAGTGTCCCATCCCTGAGGCCAGTGGTGAATTCCTAAGTGGGTACATCAGTCCTCGGCCACCTCCAGCAATGGGTTGGCCAGTGTCACACGGAGAAACAGGGGGGTATGGAGGGTAGCAGCTAGGGAGTCCTGCGTTCCCAGGGAGACAGAGCACATGGCATTCTTGATTCTGTGAGGGTGTGTGTGGTGGTAGTCCTGTGGCTAGGAGATCTTGAGTGAGAGAGATGTCTACCCACTGAGAGTATTGGGTGGCTAAGGGAGCCAGGCTCAGATTGGGTCCAGGATCCAGTTCCTGAATCTTAGCTTGGGGCTTCTTGGGATGCTGCCCTCTTGTGGGCTCCACTTACCTATGACCTCTTGAGGTCAGCTATTGGCTGAGAGAAGGATCACATTACCATGATCTCTGGTTCTATTCTAGCACCACGAGGCTGGCCTGGGGTACACAGCAAGAAGACATTCCAGACCTCCCACTGTAGCTCAGGGACCCAGAGGTGACCAAGAGGTGAAACTAGGGGAAGAGAGTGGTCACCCCAGTATAGATAAGCTCTTCATAGGACATTCTGAAGGGCAGACAATCCCAAACAAGACAGGGCAAGTTCCTGAAAAGCTGCCTCTGCCAGGGCCTGGGGTACCATGGGAGCGTCAGGGCAGATTTGGAGCTATAGGTCCAGGAGGAGCACCAAGGGCCACACCATGCCCCGCCACTCACATTGCCAACACCTGCCATATAGCCCCGCCTCCATTTACTGCACCTAGAGTTCCCACCTTCCTCTGAGAGACAGGGAGACCAGTCTGGGTCTCTGCAAAGCTCCTGCAAGGACAGGACAGCAGAGAGATTCCAGGGGACCCCAGCAGCAGAACTAGGAAAGGGGGCCCAAAGAGTGAATGGATACATGTCTGCAGGATGTGTGGGCAAGGTGGGACACCTCTTTATCGCAATGTTGAAGCCAAAGTTGATCCAGCCTATGAGTGGTTTATGGGTGCCAGCCTGGCTCAAATGAGGATGTGACATGGATTCAAGGAAGAGGCCAGGCCCCAAGGTGGGTGATCTGAGAGGTGCAGCCTACGGATTTTAGAGGTGGCACCTGGTACAGTGTCTGAAGGGCTGTTCAGAGCTCCTAAATTCATTGTGAACTCTGTGCCCTCCGAGCTCCCCTAGGACAGGTAGGCTGATTCTCCACATACACTTGGGTTTACCAGTCCATCCTGGTTCTTCCCTGAGCTCTGGGGAGACAGAGGCAACTCTTGAGGATGTAGTCATGTGGGAGGGGACCGGTGGGCAGCTCTGGTACTCCTCAGAGGGCTGGTCATGGGAGATTTAAGACCTGGCCTTGGGATTTGAATTCACTGTTGGTAGAAGTCTCTAGGTCCCTAAGAACTCCTAAAACATCAAGTGGTCCAGGAATGTACTCCTGATTTGACATAAACCCCGTCACAGTGCTAGCTGGCTTTCTTGCCCAAACTGCTGGACTGGTCTTGAATTATATAGAAATCCAAGGGACCCCAAGTAGCCAAAACAATATGGACAAAGAAGTACCCAGTTGGAGACTCATACACCCCAACCTCAAAGCTAACTCGAAATCTGCAAGAGAAAGATGTGTGTTGGTCCATGAACTGGGGTGGAAGAGACTGAGGGTCCAGAAATCAACCCTCACATGCGGTATACCAGCTTCAGCAAGGCAGGGGGCAGGCCCCCAGCAGAAGGCATGGGGTGAACCAGTGCTCTACATGTCACAGGATGAAGTGAGACTCCTACCTCGTGCCATTTACAGATGGTAACTCACAATGTACAAGGGCTAAATCATAACAGACTTAGAAAAAGCAGGAGTGAATCTTGTAACCTTGATTTAGCAATGGCCTCTTATATAAGGGCTCAAAACACACATGGCAACAGGGCTTCCCTGAAGCAAAACCTTTTGTATCGAATGATAACGCTAAGAAAGGGCGCGAGAAATGCACTTTGTGGGAGAAAAAGGTTTGCAAATTATCTGACAAGGGTTGAGCCTAGAATACACAATTCTCCTCCCCCCTACCCACCCATCCCCCACCTCTCCCTCCCTCTCCCTCTTTTTTCTTTTTTTTAGACAGGGTTTCACTACATAGCTCTGGCTAACTGGAACTCACTGTGAAGGTCAGGCTAGCCTCAACTTTACAGAGACCTGCCTGCCTCTGCCTCCCAAGTACAGCATTAGAGACATGTACCCCGACACCCTGCTAGAATACATAACTCTTAAGACAATAAGGAAAGGCAAAAATCCCATGAGAAAACTGGCAAAGGCTCTCACTGTGGTCTGAACGTGCAATGTCTCCTGTACGCTCGTGTGTGTGAACACCTGGTCCACAGCTGGAAGTGCGGTTTTGGAAGGCCATAAAACCTTTAGGTGGTAGAGCTTTTCTGGAGGAAGTGGTCACTAGGGGCGGCCTTGGAGGTTTTGTTTTAGATTTATTTATTTATTTATGAAAATGTCTTGCCTGTCTGTGTACCAAGCATATGCCTGGTGCCCTTGGAGGTAAGAAGAGGGTATCCAATCCCCTGGGACTGGAGCTGCAGACAGTTGTGAGCTACTTTGTAGATGCTGGGAATCGAACCGGGGCCCTCTTCAAGGAAAAGTGCTCCTCACCATTGCTCAGCCAATTCTCCAGCCCCGACGGGCCTTGAAGTTTTATACTTGGCCTTATTCCTGGTCTGCCCCAGCTTCCTGACTGCAGATGCCATGTGGCCAGCTGCCACACACTGTTCCCACCATGACCTCCTTTACCATTATTGGCTATGTCCCTCTTTAAACCATGAGCTGGCGGGATACCCCTTCCCTTCCGTAAAAGGCTTCCACCAGGTATTCTGTCAGAGCGACCAGAGAAGCAACCAATACAGATCTGAATGCGCATTTCTCCAGAGAAGGTGGCTGGTAAGGGCATAAAAAATGGACAGCACCGTTAGGCATCAAGAAATGCAAACTGCAACCACTTCACACCACAAGGTCAGCAATCACGAAGACCGACAATCACAGGGAATGGCGATGATGGGGAAAACGGAAGTCCTCCATGCTGCTGGCAGGAATGGAAAACTGGGTCACCTGGTATACCGCTCTGGCCATTCCTCAGAATGGTGAATCTAGAGCAGTCATGTGACCCAAGGACTGCATCAATAGATCTACACCCGAGAAAAACGTCCATCCACCTAGAAACTCCTACACAAATGTCGGCGGCTCACAACAGCAGCAGGGAGAACTGTGAGGCCTTCCAGCAGTGGAAGGGAATGGCCAGCACAGTGTGGTCTCTCACGCAACACCATCGCTCAGCCGTAAGAACAAACGCAGAGCTGACTCATGCCACAGCACTTTGAAGCTTGCTGAGTGAAAGAAGCCAGGCCCACAAGACCACATGCCGCGTGGTTCCGTTACATAAGATGTCAAAAAAGACAAATGTATGGAGACAGAGAGGAAATTAGCAGCGGCAGGAAGGGAGGAGCCTATGGGTGTGCTGAGGGCTATGGGGGTTCTTCCCCAGGGAGGAAGGGCCACTCTGGAATGAGAAGGCAGGATGGCTTGTCTAGCTCTGTGAATACGTCCACTGAGCTGGATGCTTTTGGAGGGTGGATTTTACAGTGCAGGAGTTACAGCTGAATACAGATGTTCTAAAGAACTGCCTCACCTCCTTGCACCCTGGCTAAGGTAGAGACGGAGCAGAATGTATGTATGTTCAAGCAGAACCTGTTCAAACCTACTCCTAAGAGCAAAATCCTGGGGCACTCTGTCTCCATGGCATGGAGGTATCAGTGCTCACAGCCAGCTGAGTAACGTTGGATGTCACCTCCTAGGCAACTTGGCCACGTGGGATGTTAGGGCCACCCAGTGTCTACAGATGCTGTGAACAGGGGACATGTGGTGGTTGACCGCACAGAGGGCATTTTACCTGGTGTAGGCAGGAGTATGGGCAGGCTCCTCACAGTCCCTTAGGTGCCTCGTCAGCAAAGGACACTCACACGGTGCCTGCTTGATACTGAATGCAGAGTGCATGGGTCACAGCCCCTGGTAATGCTGGCGACTGGGCAGGAGGCTCACTTTGTATGTCCCAAAGACTCCTCCTTAATCCCATGACAGAATCCTACTTCCCCTGTTGGGGTACTTCAGGGAAGCTGGCAACAGGAGTCTTATCTTCCTATTTCCTTGTAAGTGCACATGTGTATATTGGCAGGCATGGGGGGGGGGGAGTGTGAGGAGTGTATGTGCATGCGTGAGCACAGGCATTGTGTACATGTGTGAGAATGGGCATGGTATGCAAGCATGGGCACATGTGTGAGTGTGCATACCCTCCCATTTCCTAGATGTGCAGGAATTTCTCCAGTGTGGCCTGCCCTGGTACCAGGCATGCCCTCATGGAAGGATCAGGAGGTACTGGTGCCCAGGTGTGTTCACCCAGCATGGCTGCCACAGATAGCTCTGGACTCAACAGGGCTCACACTACCTTACAGGGTAAGGAGGGCAGGGAGCTTCTAAACCAACCAGCTCCTTGGTGGACCATGAGTGTGGTTTGGAGGGCCCGGAACTCAGAACTGGAGACAGAGGAATAGAGTTACTACTCAAATCCAAGCAGGAGTCCTAGTCAGTCCCCTTGCTGGGACCGGCAGCATCCTGGTCCTCAGTAACTTGTGATTTCTATCTTAGCGAAGGAGCCGAGTCCAGGCATTGGTCTGCAGCCTCTAGCTACAGATGCTCCTGTGGAGGGACAGGGTGCCGACAGGATGCTGAGGACGCTTTAGGCGGGCACCTTCCCTAGCCGTTGCTTGGCTTCTACATTCTGTGTGTGGGGGTGGTGTGTGTATGCCTGTGTGTGCACATGTGTGTGCAGGCGCTCACTGTGAGCATGTGAAGGACAGAGGCTGACATCAGGTGTCCTGCTTTAGCGGCGACCTCTGCTTTCTGTTTGCTGCTTGGGTGGACGTTTTGAGACGAGATCTCTCACTGAACCTGGAGTTTGTTGTTTTGGGGTAGACTGGCCGGCCAGGGAGCCCCCCAGGATCTTCCTATCCCTACCGACCACTCCCACAGATGTACACTGCTGCACCACCTGACTTTTACATGAGTTCTGGGAACCAAACTCAGATCCTCATCTTGCACAGCTCTTTACTCAGCCGGCCATCTCCCCAGCCTGGCCTCCATACCCCTGAAGCTGAAGATGCCACAGGGACCAGAAACAATGTCTGAGCCTTGCTTTGCACATTCCAGAGCTGCGTGGAGGAGTGTGGGAACATGCTGGTCCTGCTCATGGCTCCCTGGGGTGACGGGTGACTCAGGCACCGTGAGTCAAAATGGTCCTTAGCACATCCTTGCTGACCCCTCCATCCTGGCCTCTTGTCATTTCCCATCTCCAGATGTTTGGGGCTGCTGGCACTGGCCCTGTAAACTCGGCCATGGTGTGGGAGGGACTGCCGTGCATAGAGTCAATATGGATTCCTTCAGGTTTATTGTCATGGCCAGTCCCAGATAAGATAAGTGGCTGTAAATCGATGGCCTCACTCCCTTCCCAGGCCTCTGCTTACAGCCTGGGATGACTTTCTGGAAGAATTAATTCTTCAGGGAAATCTCAAACTGCTCCTAAAGTCATTAGAAAGAGTCTGAGCAGGCACGGAGTTTCGGCTCAGCAGCCCCAGAGCGGCCTGGTTCCTTAGGGGGCTCCTGCTTCAAGCCAGCAGCTCTTCCTGTCCTTGCTAAGCATCTCTGCAGAGGAAGCAGGGCCGTGCCAGGCAGCAGCAACAGCTTTTCCTGCAAGCAATGTTTGAGGTGAGTAGAATTGCTTAGGGCCTGGAGTGTGTGTGTCCAACCCATTTCCTACTGGGCTCCAAGCTAATGAGTCTGGGCACTTGGGAATGGGTCTCAGGAGACCCGCAGAAGGCATACCTTACCCCCTGGTCAGAGAACTACTGAAGAAGAGACAGGCTGGGCTGGGAATCTTTCTGAAGGTACCCATGCCCAATATCACCAAGCATTTGATAGGACTGTGCGCCACCCTGCAGGAGGTGAAGCCATTTGTGAGCAGAATTCAACTCAGCAGCAGTTCTGTAACTTCAGGCAAACGTCTCAAGGCAGCATCACCATGGAAAGAGGAGTGTCACTAAAACACACCACAGGTGGCATGCGCCTGCTCCAGAAGCTTCCGAGAGAGAGAGCAGGAGAGGTAGCGTCTCTGAAGGTCTAAACCACATTATGGGACAGATGACTGGCAGTGACCAGCTTGTAGGCAAAGCCTGAACTTGGTTCTTCTAACTACAAGTCCAGTGTCCATCCAACGGTGGAGCGCTCCAGAGGCCAGAGGCTCCTAGAGAGGAACTGGCTTTGGTAAGCAAGAAGTGACCTCCACTAAGGGAAGTCGCCAACGCAGGAGGGAGGGGTTGATGATGGGGGACTCAAATTTCTTTCCCTCAGGTCAGGTAATGCAAGTCAAATTGGGTCAGGCAGACAGATTAGGTGGGACTTGTCCCCTGAGCATTCAGCCCTGGCTCCTTCATCAGCTGATGCCGCCAAGAACCACCCTGGCCTGGGGGCCCTTCCTCTGCCACATGGTGGGCTCCGCAGGACAGTCCAACAGCAAGGGGAAAACTCAGAGTGGTAGGACCCTCGAGGTTTGGGCAAAGGCCCCCTTACCCTGAAGATCTCTCGTCAGGGCAAGGTTGCAGGGTTGGTACCCACTTTGGAAGGGTTCACAAGATCTTGTCCTTCAAAGGTGCCCAAGAACACAGAGGTCTTTATCATGTAAACATCACAGTCCCCATGGGGTTCAGCTTCTGGCTCTGATGGTCACAATTTCAAGACAAGTCTCCAGAGGCCCCCAAGCCATGTTTCTTCTAGACTTCCATGGCGTCCATCCACTGCTACCCAGTTCCCTAGGAACAGTCTGAGCTGATGGACCTCGACCTCTGTCCTTGACCCGCTTCAAGCCCTTCTCTTGGGAAGCCCTCCTGGCCTCTCTCTCAACTCCAGGTTCCTAGCCTGTCTCTCCCCTCCTCTGGCAATTTCCTGGCCACTAGAAAGCTGGCCTGGTCTCCACATCCAGGTAGAAAGAGCAAGTGTCTGTGAGACTCCAGCCACAGGCTTACCCCCACCAGGCTAGGGTGTTCACCAGGGGCTGCTGTGATACGGCAGGGGGATTGCCCTCAAGAGGAGGCAGGGCTAGTGGGATGGGGCTTTGGCTTTGAGGACAGAGAGCACCTGACACTTTTCGTTCACATAAGCGGATGCTGGTCTGCTGTCATGCTATGCTCAGTCAGGTTGTGGGCACACTTTCTGTGGGCTGGAGCCAAGCGAGGAGGGTGGGGTGGGCTCTGTGACCTTCCAGTATAGGACCGGCATCCTGGGAATAGGTCCATCTGAATTAGTGAGGCTGTAGTACGTCCACACCCTGTCTACGCCTTGTTAAATTTTCCTAATGTGGAAAGTTGAAAGCAAACAAGGGTTCCCAGTCTTGCCTCCCTCTGCTCAGCCTGGCTCGAGGGATCTGTAGCTGCCAGATTTGCCCCTGTAGGAACAACACAGGGAGGTCATCCAGGACATGAAGGTTAGGTGATGACTCCTAGCATGTTATTCTGAGACTGGCTAGCTCTCTAAAGCTCTTCCAAGGTAGCTCCCCACCACCACCAACACTCCCCCCTAAACACACGGGACAAATGGGTAATTGTGGTGTCTATTAGCATACCAAAGTGTCTTCTTAACCTCTAGGTTCATTCAGTACCTGTGGCTCCTCTCAGCACTTCTCACCCTGCCCTTACCTTAAACCTCTGCAGCCCAGGGGCTTCTGTTTCCTTCACCAGCTCTCTCTTTCCTAACCCCGCCATTTCGGCTCTGTGCCCTCTCGGTTCTCCTGGCTCCTCTGTTGCCTGATCTCGGCCTCTTTGCCCTCTTGGCTCTGTCTCTTCTTCCTCTGCCGCTCTCCTCCACCAATCCTCCCACGGCCCATTCAGTCTGCCAGCCATGGCCTGTCTACTACTTTCTCTCCCTGCTCTGGACTCTTCCAGATGCCTCTGGCTGTTCTCTTCCTCACATCTATGATGAAATCCTTCTCCTCACCACACCTTGGGTGGTCATGTTCTCATTTTCATTCATACCCCAAGGCAGAGAACCAGTAGGAGCCATGCTTGAGGCATTGTCTCCTCATGGACACACCTGTCACCTACTCCCCTAGCGGAGAACAGGACCTTTGAGGCACCTGCTCCCTTGGGAGCCCAGAGGCCCTTTCTTCACAGCCTCACTGGTGGCAGTGAACAGCGAAGGGACCCAGGAGTTTAGAACCTAGTACTTCCCCTCATGGAGCCCAGGTGTGTTCAGAGAGGTGATGATCTCCTGACCAGGACCCTCAAAATTATAGCATGCACCTGCTCACTGCCAGGCCCTCTGCTGGCTCTGCTGTACCCATCCCCTGACTTCCTACCCTTTATCTGTACCCTCCCACCCAACATGTTCACTCCATAGCCCATCAGTATTCTCTTTCTGGAACTCCTCTTCTTGGAGGCCTTTGGGGACCCCATCTATGGAGGCCCCCTCCCTGTGACCTGTCATCTATCTCAGGAAGCCTCTTCTAGCCTTTCTCTGCCTTACTTCCATCCATCTCTGAGTGTGCGCTAGGGAGTGTGCACAGACTGCTGGGTTCTCAATGTTTGGGACACGGTGCCTACCAGCAGCTTCTCTTGGGAACCTGTATCCCAGCAGTGTCTGGCCCTAGGAATTAATGAATGAGTGAGTAAACAAATGGATGAATGAACATGGGAACAAGTAGAGAGGATGTGATTCAGACTGCCTTTGTGTCCACCAAGCTCACATGACTCCTGATCCCAAGGGGGTGGCCTGAGAAAATGGGTCACTGGAAAGTGGCAGATCCATGGAACAAAGCCTCATGAAGATGACTGTGATACGTGAAAGGGACCCACAGGACAGCACCCTCTTCCACACCTGCAGACGTGGAGTGAAGGTGACATTAGTATCCTGAGGAGGTCCCCAGAATGACTGCACCTGCCCTCAGGCATGTGGACTCCAACACAGGTGTCCAAGGTGCCTGGTCAGTCACAGCAGCCAGGATGGCTGGGGCCACAGCAGCCAGGATGGCTGGGGCCACAGCAGCCAGGATGGCTTTGCCGGTGCTAGGGAAATCAGCCTTCCTCTGATCCATGTCATCATTCCTGTGTTGACACATTCATTTTCTCTAGTTCCTACCAGCTTTATGGGCTCAGGATTTTTCAAAGCTGCCTGTTCATGGTGCAATGTTGTCAGTGCTGTGTAAGGGTTTCCTGTCAGTCTTGGGGGCCAGAAGCATTTAGCAGCAGCTCTCCATTCAGGAGTCACAGGGAAAGACTGGAGCCACACAGTCAGGTTTCCATCTACTTGTGACTGATGCTGACAAAACTTCCCATCATGCATGCACATCTCAACCAGACCTGAGCTTGTCCTTGGCCATCCCATGACAGGTCACATACACATTTGTAATCTCTACAAGAAACTTCTGGAATGGGTTGGTGGTGACATGAGATCCACAGCAGTATTCTGTGATTCTTGTGATAACCCAAACCAAGGCTTTTACCCGAGCAGGCTCTTGGTTTCTAAGAGAATGGCTCCCCCTTATTTTTAAGGTTAGTCACTGAGAGAAACCAATGTAAGAAAGATTTATTTCAGCTCACACTCTCAGAGGGTTCAGTTCATGTTCTCTTTGCCCCGCCTCTGTTGGCATGGATGAGGCAGAGAGAGCATCATGGCAAGAGGGTATAGTGAAGTGGGGCTGCTCACCTCTTGGTGGGAGGAAGGGAGAGGAGGAAGGACGGACAAGACACCCCCTTCAAAGCCGCACACCCAGTGACCTATTTCTTCCTACAGGCCCCACCTTCCACTTGTTGATCAGCAATGACGTCATGAGCGGGTCATGTGAGTGCCCCCATGATCTACTCACATGTCACTAGCACCACCAGCTGGGGACTGAGCCTCCAATACACTGGGACGGCTCATACCCAAACCATGATACACACTAAATCCTCTCCAGAGATCTGACGTAGCAAGTGGCTGAGGTCCAGACTATCCTGGGAAGCTGTGGGAAGGCCTGGGTTTGGAAGCTCCTAGCAGGCCGGCCTCGTCAGCTCTGATTCTTCTTCCTTTCCTTCCCCAGAGCCCTACTCCCTTCCAATTCCAAACCTCAGAGGGGTTTCCAAGGACAGGTCGGGCAGCCTGGCAAGTGGGGACTGGTGTCACATGCTGTGTGTCATGGGCTGCTGGGGATGACAAAGATGACGGAGGCAAACATCTGGCCACATCTGCCATGATGGTAAGCAAACAAGTAAATTGAAAGCAGGACCTGGGGCATGCAGGTGGAAAGTGGATGTGGCCAGGTAGGTGGGGCTGGTCTCACTGTCCACCAGTCTGTGACTCGCTCCTCTCAAACTCCTTGTTCAGGAGTGGGAAGTGAGTCCGAATGGAAGCGAAGACACACCAGCCATTCTGGGTGACAGATGGGATCAGGACCGCCTTGTCTCCAGCCCACCATTCTAGCTGTGCCAACACTCCACTTCGCCTGCTCCCTTCAATTGATGGTCGCGGTCTAGACACCTGGGTTGTGGTCCAGTGGCTAATATGGCTGGCTGCGTACTGGACACTGAGTCAGTTTCTTTTGAAGAGATGTTGCTCTCAGGGTCTGGAGATTATGAGATGCTGAGAGATGAAGTTGGACAGACCACTCAGGCTCCATGTACATCGTGGTCATCTGACATGACCCTTGCCAAAAACAGCCCTAAACAATGAGCCACTCTATAGCCACCATTTTCCTGTCTTGTGTGAGGTGGCTTCCCCTCCTTTCCATGGAGTACGCACATGCCCATTAGCACCCATGCAAGGATGGGGTCAGGAACTTGTGCCTGTGAGGCCAAGCCACTCCCACACAGCATCTGGGGTCTAGAGTCGTTGGCAGGAGAGCGCCAGTGGCTCCAGGCTGATGAATCTCATCAGGGTTTCCAGGGCTGCAGTGAAAGGGAAATTGCTGTCGCAGGGAAGGATCCGTGCAGGAAGGGGCCTTCTCTGTGAAGTGGACAGCCTGAGGCTGCGGCTCATCAAAACCAGACACTGCTGGGCCCGTCTTCTCGTAGTGAGATGTGTCTTGTGTCATAGTGAGATGAGTCCTGTGGCTTCCTCTCAAGAAGTCCCTGTGTCTCCGGCTGAACGCAGGTTCTGAGGTGCCCACCAGGGGCCACGTGTACATCACAAGACAGCATTGTTCCAAGTGTACAGGGACTGTAGGTGGGTCTTCAGAGCAGCGTTGTCCTGAGTGTGCAGGGACTTTAAGCAGGTCTGTAGACCAGCGTTGGTCTGAGTGTGCAGGAACTGTGAGAGAGTCTTCAGAGCAGCATTATTCTGAGTGTGCAGGGACCGTAAGCGGGTCTTAAGAGCAGCACTGTCAGACCTTGTTGGGAGGAAGAATTCTGATAGAACCCAGTGTCTGAGCCCTGCATTGCATGACATGGTGACAAACCAGAAGCTCTGTCCCTTATCTCCTTGGTATCTCTGTGTGTGCAGAAAAGGATGTGGCCACCTTGAAATGGGCATCTGTGACCCTCACAGGCAGGCTAGTGCTGCCAGGTAGCCCCTCCCATGGAAACCATGACACATCAGAACCTCACATTCCCTCTAGTTAGAGGGGTACACTGAAGTCACAGAAACCTCTGAAGACCCTGGGCCTGCCCATCCTGGCTGCTCATGGGCACAGGTCATTCCTGACAGTTCTTCTGTTACAGGAATAACCTTTGGATGATTCCCAGGCCCTACCCTCAGTGCTGCAGAACCTTCAGAAGTGGCCTTCCCCATCCCGAGTGCATTTATACAGGCCCTGCTGCATCATCAGGGCATTTGCTAGACACTGGGTCACAGAGACAGCAGAGGCCAGCCTGTAGGGTGAATGACCATGGTCATCAGGAGGATGATGGTGCCAGCTTTCAGTGGCTAGATGCAGAGATACCCAGGGGAAGTGGCAAATTCCGCCAGGCAAAGGCTTCTTGCATGGGGCAACCCCTGCCTCTGAAGAATGTGCGCTCCCTTTCTCTCTCCTCTCTCTCTCTCTCTCTCTCTCTCTCTCTCTCTCTCTCTCTCTCTCTCTCTCTTTTCTTTCTTTCTTCCTTCCTTCCTTCCTTTCTTTCTTTTTTCTTTCTTTCTTTCTTTCTTTCTTTCTTTCTTTCTTTCTTTCTTTCTTTCTTTCTTTCTTTCTTTCTTTCTTTCTTCACTTTGAGCCAGTGTCTCACGTTGTAGCCCACACTGACCCTGAACTCACAGTTGTCTGTCCAAAATCTACCAAGGGTTGCGGGGCGGGGGGGGGGGGGGGGGCGCTCACAAATGACAGCAGCACACCAGGTTACAAGTATATATTTCCCTGCCAGTGTCCTTGAGCAGACTGGGAACTAAGTGGCTGGGGATCCAAACCTATTCAAGGGCTGGGCAGGAATGTTGAGTGCGTATTGAATGAGAGGGTTGCAGAACCATGCAGAAGACAGTTTAGATACTCCAGACCTTACAGGAGACAGTGAAGCAGCTCCAGGAAAGGATGCAGGAAATAAATGGGGGATTAAAGGAGACAGACAGGAAGGGAGGGAGGGCGGAAAGCTTGGACTTCATCTTGGGAGCAGGACACGAATGTAGGACGCTGTCTCCAGCAATGTCTGGATGGCACATGGGTCAGCCGTTAATTCTGATGCGTGTTCCGGTCTGACAGTTTCTCTGATCTTTGTTACTACTGCCGCGTGTTTCAGCCCCAAGAAGCTTTTGTTCACAGAGGAATGTGAGCCAGAGCTTCCTGGGAGACCTGGGAAGGAATCTGGGACTCTCCTGATGTCACTGAGCCCTCCCTGCATGTATTCCTCTTAGTATGGACCACCTGTCACCTCAGTCCAACTTCTGCTTCAGGACGGAAACCAAAATTCAAAGTCGCCATCCCTAACCACAAACCCATGGCCTTTCCTGCCTTGTGACCCTCACCCAGACCCCAGGACTTCACACACCCACCCTGATTTGATACTGTAGCCTTCCTTTAAGGTTGATTGTTTTATGCTGGTCTCCTTGGAGAATCAAAGACAGGCTTTACTAGGAGGAAACATTTAGGCTGCGAGGCAAACAATGTATCCTTTGATGCTTTGAGGAAGAAGAAATGGCCAGTACTGAGGCCTCAAGAAGAAAAATGCTCACACAAGCACGGGTAATGGATCATCATTGCCTACTTTAGCGAATGAGTCCATCCATCTGCCATCCATTCATCCATCCATCCATCCATCCATCCATTCAACCACCTATCCGCCCACCATCCATCCATCCATCCACCCCTTCATTTTCTCATTCATCTCCCATCCATCTACTTACTGATCTATCAACTTACCTATCAATCAATGAAACATCCTTTACAGACTCATTAATCTACCCTTTCATTCATGCCTAAGCCATGCTGCCACTCCCCTATCTGCTAATACAACAATTCACCCATTGATTTGTCAGTTAGTTGACCAGTTTACCTATCCATTCATCTATCTACCTAGTGTGCATCTATCTAGTGTGCATCTACCCACTCACTACCCATCGATCCCCCCATCAACCACCTCTGTTGACTTAAGAGAATGGAAGGGAGGTAGATTTGTACTATGATGGGGATTTGCCATTTATCTCCATCTATCTGTATAGAGGATGAGAACTATGTTCTCAACTCTGGGGCATTTAGGCTAAACCTCTTGGAATTATGCCCCAGAAGGGACGTTCTGGTGGACCAGTGTCAGGTAAGGTTCCAGAACATAAGATGTAGAGTGAGTTGTACACAAATTAAATTCAGCCAGAAGGAACTTTATAACCTGGCCTGGAAGAAGCCAATATGTGGAAAAAGTGACTTGAGCAAGTGCTGGAAAGGCCACTGGCAAGTGACAGCCTCAGTCTGTGTGTCGCCGCAGGAGGGGTAGCGATGGGCTCAGCCTTCAGCCAAGTGTACTGAACCCCGGTTAGACTGCCCCCTCACTCCACCCAGCTCCCACTCTGTTCTCCCCTTCATGTCCGGTCTGCACCATGGTCTGTTTGGCTCCTTCCCATGAGCCTCTCCTGCCACGGAGCTTTTCAGGGAAGTGTTTCCATGAGTGATGGCTCCCAGTCTTCCACTGCAGCCCTGGCCAGCCCTCCCTCACGGAAGGGATGGCCGAGGCCTGCAGACACTAAGTCACCACTCTGGGAGCGAGGGAGGGATGTACAGTCAGGCCTCCTGTCCAGTGTCCTGCTGTCCATCCCTGGGCCTCTCTGGCTCACTGCTCGTGACTCGGTCCAGGGCATCCATCACTGCTGTCTCTGAGCCACAACTGTTGCATGTTTACTCTGCTTGTGCCCACATAGGCGGAGTTCCTCCGGCTCCACCACTGGTCCTGAGACTCCTTCTCTGCTCTGTCCCTTAGATCCTCCCATGGCACTCCTTGTCCTCAGCTGTGAACACTAGACCTAGATCCACTTCTTACTCTCCAAACCAAGCATCCACTGGTAAGCCTGGGTCCCCAAGTACGACTTGTCTCAGGATGGGATCCTCATGCCCTTTGGTGCCAACCCCTCACAGGAGGATGCCAACATACATGGAGGCCAGTATCAGCTCCTGGGGCACACGGATGAGCAAATCTTAATTACCCATACCAGCTACCAAAGGAGAGGTCCTTTATCCCAGAAGTGAGGCTGAGCATAGCTAATGCATCTTCCCAGTCACCAGGTCTAGGAGCCCCATGATAACTCTGTTCTCCTGCCTGCCTATTCCATAGCCAACATGAGCCATGAGCAATGCCAAGTGTCTCCCACGGGCCCTTCAGGTCTCTGCCTGCTGTGGGAAAGGACTGCTGGAGAGCTGGCAGGCTAACCAGGAAGGCAAGTTGAACCCTGACTCCATTTTTTATTATGGAGGCACCTCCAGTAAGTTACCCTACAAAGCTGAGCCTTGGTCTGCTCATCTCTCAAACAGGAAGACAGCAGCTGTCTGGAAGGCTGCCAGGGGACCCAGCACAGTGATAAGACAAGTACGTGTGTGTGTGTGTGTGTGTGCGCGCGCGCGCGCGCGCGCGCGCGCATTCAGGCTAGAGGAAGATACTAGCTGTCTTGTTCTATCACATTCCACTGTAATCCCTTGAGACAGGGTGTCTCACTGAACCTGGAGCCAGGCTAGCAGCCAGAAAGCCCCAAAGACTCTTGGCTGTATTCTCCTACCCCCCAGCATTGGGCTCACAGCCACTCCTGGCTTCTGACGTGGGTGCTGGGGTTTCGAAGTCAAGTCCTCACACTCTCAGAACCATCTCCCCAGATCTCCAGCTGGATTACACGCCGACTTCTTATTGCATGGGAAGCGGCTCCCAAACCCAACAGCCCAGGATTCTGATCCTTTGGCAGATCAAACCCACCATGCAGCTGCGGGTCAGAGTGCATGACAAAACTTCCAGGGGACAGCATCAGGTGAACATCAGGCTCCCAAGGGACATCTTGCCCTGAAGCTGGGAGCTCTGCTGGCCAAAAATACAAAGCCAGGGCAGGGAAGAGAAGGGAGTCAGCCCCCCCCCCCCCCCCGGTCTGTAGGTAAGCACATCTTGGCTCACGTGGAGCCACTCAGCAGTTACTTCCTAGGTCTCTTCCATGGCAGGAGCCATCGTAGGCAGGAGTCAGTGACTAAAATTGATGCCATCAGGTCCAGGCAGTGCCCAGTGCACTGGGGCAACATAATGAAGTTACCCATCCCAGGACCATCAGACTCGGCATCTGGGTGCTGACCCTAAGGAGGACATCGAACTGAAACACAGTTGGCTTGATGCCATAAGGCCATATTCAATAGGATCATGAACAAGTGAGTGCCTATGAGATGTGACTTCATTCATTCACTACTTCTTTCACCCATTCAGAAGACTTGAAGTGGAAATACACAACGCAGGAACTGGTGATGAGCAAGTATATGGTTGAGTAACACCTGGCTTAGCAGGGACTGTGCCCAGAGGAGGGGTTAGATGAGGAAGTCGACAATGCCAGTGTGGTGTAGTGGACTGGAGTCAGGCTACTTAGCATCTCAATATTAACTTACATATCCCTGTAAAAGCAGAGAGCCCTAGACCTTTAAAGGGCCTGTTCGGAACCCAGTAACTAACACACAATTGAGTACACTGCGGACTGGGGCTCTTAACTAATCCCGTGGAACCAAATGTGGCCCTGAGATAGATGCCATCACCCTGGGGACAGCAGACACGACACACTGGCTCCAGAAAAGGGACATCCAGCACAGGGATGAGCTGCTCTAAGAGCTAAGACCCACGCCCTTCTGCATACAGCGTCTCCTCGTGTCCTTTCCCGGTACAGCTCTCAAGCGAGAAGTCCCAGAGGCAACATTGAGAGCAAGGGCATAGGGAAGTCCTTCAGTCCAGAGGCCTTGGCAGCACATGCTAGCTCCAGCGGGCGTGAGTCAGCGTGGTGCTGTTGGCCCCTGGCTGTGACTGCCTCAGCTGGGGTCGCCCTGTGGGCAGCTCTGTCCGTGGGAGCTACATGATGGCAATGACTTGGGAACAAAGAGCTTTCCCAAGGAATGTCTGGGAAGAGTCTCTCTTCCACGGGTTGTGACACAGCCCAGGCTCCAGACACTCAGGAATGCCCGTTGCTCACACGGACAGTGACAACCACCCCTGGTTAGGTGGTGTTGCAAGGAGCTCCCTCCCACAACCGCATAAAGCCAGTCAACAACAGATGCATGCTTCAGAACTTTTGGATCTGGTCTTTGAATCAAACCACACGCATTTGCCAGTCTGAGAGTTTCTGACCTCAGTTACTGGGGGGGGGGGGCGTCAGGCACACGGTGCAAGAGAGCTCAGGAATGCACTCCCTGGGGTCTGGTGCCTGGGGCAAAAGCTGATTACTAGCTGCCTTCTGCCTCTGTGTTGGCTTCTTCATGAGGAGAATTCCTCTTAGACCTTCACAGAGCCCAGTCTTGAGTGGTGCTAGCATGGTGGTACACAATAGGCACTCAGCAACCAATGCTCACCCACTGGTGCTGCTGTATTATTTTTCTCTGTTATTATTACTGCCATTACCATCACCACCATCATCATCCTCACCCCCATCATCATCATATTTCCATCACCACCATCATCATCCTCACCACCACCACCATCATATTTCCATCACCACCATCATCATCCACCACCATCACCATCACCTCCATCATCACTGTCATTATCACTATCATTGTTATCACCATCACCACCATGACCGTGATCTTCTTCTTCATCATCGTCGTCATCATTACCACCACCACCACCACATCACTGTCACTACAGAATCACTAAGAACATTGAGCTCATTGAAATTTTGTCTTCTCACGGCCTTTTCTAGTCAGTAGGTCCATATGCAGTAAATGCTCACAAAATGGAGACTGGATTAACGAACACATACAGTGATGTGGGTGTAATATGTAAGTATTATAAAAACTAGATCAGAGGTGCGATGGGCAAAGGATTCAGTAAGTCAGGGAGGCTTCCTGGAGGAGGTGTTATCTGAGGTCAGCCTCATGACCAAGATTCCAGCAGGTGGATGGGAGATCATGTTCCAGGCAAGACAAATGGAGTGCACAAATACACAGAGTCAGAACCAGACCTTGCCATGGTCAAGCAGACTATGACTGAAGAGAACAAACACTCGGGGGACACACGGGCCTTCTCAGATGTCCCTCCTGGCCTTCTCTCTTGGGAAGCTACCAGGGGACGTGCCCCATGAATCAACACACTTACAGCAGTATCTGCCACAAAGAAGAGGAAATTACAGGAGGTGACAGGACTCGGTTCCAAGTCACAGTGGCATGAGCATCAAAGACAGCACAATGGTGACCACCTCAGTGCAGACACAGAAGTCCCTGTGGAGAGACCTCCTGAGCCACACACACCAATATCCAGGACAAGAGATCAAAGGCCCAGGAACCAGGTTGAGCGTAGTGATGGTGAGGGACAGGAAATGAGGGTGGAGTGGATCTGAGAGGGGGGGGGTGTCCCATCACCAACTCTATAGAACTGTTTGAGAAATGTCCACTTACAATAGTCTCAAGAAGCCAACTTCTAAAAGATGCCATTTTGACACTACTAGACAGAAAAAGAAAATGGAGACATTAGCGACAGCTAATTACAGCGCCTGCAGCTGCGGGCACCCTGTAACTACTTCTGCTGGTAGTTTCTGTGGGCACACACACGCCCTTTGCCCCCAGCAGTCACGCACACACGGGCCTCGGAGAAACCTCTGTACACTTCTACAGAGCCTCAAGTCGTCACAGCAGCTTAACACGCAGCCCTGGAGACTCCCAAGACTCAGGATAAGAGTCTGTGAGCAAGCTGGGCAGAGTTGGCGCACGCCTTTAATCCCAGCACTTGGGAGGCAGAGGCAGGCGGATCTCTGTGAGTTCAAGGCCAGCCTGGGCTACCAAGTGAGTTCCAGGAAAGGTGCAAAGCTACACAGAGAAACCCTGTCTCAAAAAACAAACAAACAAACAAAAAAAGAGTCTGTGAGCAGAGGGCACTCACATGAGGGACTGCTACCCAGCAGAACAGAGAAATGGCCCTTGGGCCTTAGACAACAGCCCAGATGTAGGAAAGTGAACATTCCAGGAGGTAAAGTGAGACACCTCCCTGAGACATTATTAATAAAATCCAAACCCAGGGGAAAGCTGTGTGCCATGCTTAGGTCTCTGCAGGTAGAGTAAGACTATATGTATGTATGTATGTATGTATGTATGTATGTATGTATGTATGCAGAATGCAAAGCACAGGGTATGGCTACCACAGGGGAAAACACTGGCCTTTGCAGCTGGATTCTGACCTTAGGCCTCATAGCTGGATCCCTGGCTCCATTTGAATACACTATATATACTGCACTGTGAGCAAGTTAAAAAATAAACCACAACAAGAAAACCAGAAGGCAGCCCAGAGGGCAGCCAGAACAGTGCCTTCCCTTGGCTGCTAGAACACAGCCTGGCCAGACATCTCTTTCCCATGGACCTATCCTTCCCAAAGCTCAACCTCCAGGAGCCACGGACCCCGACGAACGCAACATTACAGATGCAGAGCCCAAAAGAGAAGTGACAGAGTGCAGAAATACAGAGAACAAGATGAGGGAGCAGGTGGGGCCTGGACAGGGGCCAGGCAGGCGGGAACCAGGCCCAGGTAGCACCTGTGTTACCGACCACATGCAGAAGTGGAAACGCAAATCAGATTGCGGAGCTCTGGGGTTGGGCAGCACCTGTCACAGGTCCACACACACAACTGGGGGCACACAGATATTTCCATTCAAATGTTCAGTAGCTCACCTGGGCCTCTTCCAAGCCAGCCCAGCTGAGTGATGGACTCTTGTCACAGAGAGCCCAATTTGATCGGTCCCTTATTTCCCTCTCATACCTGTCGACAGAGCCCTGGCGGTGGCCCAGGCCAGGTGAAGGGTTGGGAGGAGAGGACAGGTCATGTCCTCGCTTGATGGCAAACGTCTCAGATCTGTGGCCAGAGGATAGCCCAGCCCCGGCTCCTGCAGACAGATAACAGGGTGCCAGTGTCTGGCTCTCCCACAGCAGAGGGGTGGGGTGGGGCAGGAGAGGAATATGGCAGTGAGCACATGGCCACAGCAGGTGCAGAAAACCCCAGAGGCACCTGGGCACTGAGCCGCTAACACAGACATCAGCAGGCAGATATGGCTCTTGGAAGGGTGCTGAGCAATTTCTGCCACCCCATCCTGTGGGCCCTAACCCATAAGGGACTCTGTGGGGCTTTGTAGGCAAGACCCTGGAGGGAACCTGTCAGAACAGGACGGCACACACTATCTCCAGGGGCCAATGGCATGGACCTCCAAGGACAGATGCCACTGTGTGGGTTAGCTGGAAACTAGTGAGACTTTGCCCAGTGGTAGGAGAATACTTCCTACATGGCTCTTGGTCCCTGCGGCTTGTGAAATGGACCCCAACTAGATGTATATAGCCCCCTGACCATAGGCCATACCACATGTGTCCAGACCTGGTATATGGTGATCCCTGGGCCCTGTGAATCCCAAACATTAAGCTGAGGCAGGAGAGGGAAGAAAAGAGAATCTTGAAGGTATCGTTTGACCTCAGAATTCTTCAGTACCTAAGCTCTGGGCTACTGAGTTACGTGAATCAATAATAACTCTTTTATAGCCAAATGCCACACAGTGGGGCTCACAGTCATCAAACTAACCCCAGGACTTTCAGGGCAGAAGTTGTGGGTTCTGGACCCAGTTCTGTTTGGCCCTAGTAACACTGTAGCCAGTCTCTGACTGTCCACACCAGGACGATGACCATACCTCCTAACTCTGTGAGTAGTTAGTTAACAAGATGGTTACCTGGGTTCATGAAAAAAAAAAAAAAAAACAACCCTCTTTAGATTTGGGGAAGAAAAACAAAAGGAAAGAAGAGGAAATATAACTATTTCTGGGGTGTGCTGCTCAGAAATGAAGAGTGCCATGAATGATGCTAGCTGCCTTGAGGCTTCTGCCCCCATATCCTGTCCTGTCCTGAATCTTCCTGTTCAAGACAAGCTGGCGATGAAAATAAACCTGCAGGAAGAAGAAGAGACTGTGCAGCCATGTCACAGGAAGCCCAGCCACTGTGACTCACCCATCTTTAAACAGAGCATGTTGTTCAGGGCAAGCCCCCCTGAGCCAGCAGAAGATGGACCAGTGATCAGAAAAGATGGTCCTCTCTGTGCACTGCCCTCTGGCAGATGACTGAGCCCCAGGGGATGAGCTTCATCCCAGAAGGACAGGAGCACACGGTAGCAAGAGGTCCCTGCAACTGCTGGATGAGTCCAGGGTTGCCTGAGAGGCGGCTCTGCCACCTACCTGGTTCTCAGCTACAGGCACTCCCCAGACCTCCACATCGCCCTCTGGTGGCACAGCCCTGCCTCACAGTTCAGAGGGAGGACAGCCACGTGGCCTGCTTCAGTCAGTGGCCTCAGTGGTCTATAGACAGGAGTGAGTTGAGCTGAGACATATCAAAGTGATCTTAGTTGGCGTCCCTTTTTAAGTCAGGCTGAGGGCGCTGGTGCTGCCAAGGCCTCTGCTGGTGATGGCTATTACAAGGCCTAGAAAGACCCGGCACACAGTGGGAGCTACCCTGAGGCCACACTGAATGCTTCAAAGTCCCTGAGATGAGGGGTCACATCTATGTGTGTCTATGCCCTGAGAGAGCCCAATGCCACCTTGTCCCCTGAGAAGAGAAGCCCAGCTTCCCCTGGTCCCCCGGGTGCAGCTCTAGCCCTAAAGAGGGCTCCTGATGAACCCTCCTTGGTGGGTGCTGAGCCTGGCCTGGGAACTAAGAGGCAGCTCAGCAGACCCAATGGAACGTTCTTCCCCCCCAAGAAGGAGCACACTGTTCACAACCAGCCAAGGCATCTGAGCAATCTCTGGAAGAACGTCTTCTTCCACAAGAACTCAGGGTCCAGAGTCCCCGCCACCTCCTGCACCCCCACATTCAGGCTCTTTCCACTCCCTCTTCTTATGGGCTCAAGTCTTGTCTAGGCACCCAGGTCCTTAGCCTCATCCACTCCACCATGCCAGTGGGGCCTGGAAAATTACCTGACTGCTACAGGCCATCTAAATTGTTCTCTAGTTATGTTACGAGGGAAACATCCACACGGAAGGGCCAGGATGGCACAGACACTCCCACCTCGTCTCAAGCACACATTAGCTCCGCCCACTTCCTTCAATACATAGCCACCCCTCCATCCTGCCACTTCTCCATCATTTTTTATTCTCATCATCTCAGAGGGAATGACAGACACTATCTGCACCACCTGAAGCCTCTGGCACATGCCACATTGCTATAACACTCTTGTCAGGGGCCCAAGTCGATGAGATTGATAGCAGTGGCCCTGGGTGACTCCGACGCTCCCAAAGAGAGAAGGTTCCTGGCACCCTTTCCAGAGGACCTCCCCACCCCCACCCCCACCCCCACACCACACTGAGTTGCTCTGATAAATAAATATCAACAACCAAAGCAAACAGTTTATACAACAATGTCCCGAGCCATCATGGGGCGTGGCCATCTAGGCTGGCAAATGTGAGGACTCTGACAGTCATTCTGATAGGTCTGCACCATTCCTTCACGGTCACCAAGGCCTTCGGGACACTCACTGCACGTCCACTCAGAGTTAGAAGCTCCCAGGACAGCCCCCCTTCTTAGGCCTCCCTAAAAATGAGCCTTTTAAAAAGCTCCATTGAGAGGCTGTTTTATAGATGCAGCACACAACTTATAGCCTGCAGAGGAGTTGCAGATGTTACAGAGGCTGGTGACAGGGAGCACCCAGGATGGCCAGACACATCCCCAGGTTCCCAGTGCAGCTCATGGCACTGGTGACACCCTGCAGGCCACAGTTACAATTTGAGGAGTGGCTTTGAGTTCCATCTGAACTCTTGGTATCCCAGCCATGTGGGGGAGTGTGCAGGTGTCCTGTCCAACAGCAATGGCCCCCTCCTCTTACATATGCTTCCTTCTGGGCACATTAGTCCCAGAGGTCCCTGTGACATCTTCAGCTAGCATGCGACATTTGAAGAATGAATCCCTTCCAAAAATAAACTAGGACACATCACATAGCCTGAGCAAACACTTCTCTACAGCCTTGCGGGCTCAACACTAACCGCCCGAGCACTAATTTCAGCATCGTACTAACCAAGTATCTGTGTTTACTCAGGACTCACTCGGGCACTAATGCCACTGAGTAGTAACAGGAGCCACAATGACTGTGTGACAGAATCCAATCCAAGTTCCTGCAAAACCGGCAGGAACTGAGTCCAAATCAACACCGGAGAAAGAGAAAGCCACTCTTACCTCTGGATCCTTGGTCACATCTGACGTGTCCCCTCCAGCGGAGAGCAGGCCTGTCTGCAGGGCTCCCGCACACAGCTCTCAGTTAGCACGGACTCTGTCAATCACACACAAAACATTAGAGCCATGTGGATATTGCCTGTCACCAAAACACAGCTCAGTGTAGACCCCAGGGCACACAGTGTGGTAGCTTTGGAGGCCTCATTGGGGAGAGGGGCCTGGCTCAGGGGTGCTGGTCTAAAGGGCTCTGGTTCCCTGCCACACCTCTAGGAATGCTTCTCACATGCCCCACCCATATGCTCCCATGTTCACATTTAGACCGTCAGGGTCGTTCTATACATGCCCATCTACCCTGGATGCACTGAGTCTTTCTATTCCAAGGCTGCCGGTGCACCCTGTGTCCTGAACGTTTTTGGTTGCTGCACAGAGTCCCAGAGGGGCTGCTGGCTGTCTGTGCTGGGCTACCTAGGGGATGCATAGGGAGGGGCCTGGATGCTGAGGCCCAGGTGGGCTCACTTCTAAGCACGCCCAAGAGCGGCCCTTGATTTTCACGAGTCTATTTCTCCGTCCTCTGCTGCCTTCATCTCCATTTCCTACGAGTCTAGATCTCACCTTGTGGTCTGAGCCAGCAGCGATGATCTGAGGATCTTGCCCTTCCTGCCTTCTGGCCCCTTGTTTGGGTTCTCTGCCCTCTGACTAGGATTTCCTCTGCTCCTTCACCATGCAACCAGATGCTGAAAGTAGCCAATCTCTGCCAGGGCACTTCCCTCCCGACTAGGGTCCCGGGAGGCATTTGGGGAAGTGAAGAAATAGACTCATGATGCGCATCCTTTTAGAGGCTGTGCTGATTTGGAGACCAGAGCTCCAGGCTGCAACCCAGCCAGGCCACGAGCTCAGCATCAATGCCTCCCCACGGCCCCTAAAATAGGAAGAAAGACACATGTCTTCTTCAGCCTTGTCAGGAATGGAGGATACAATCACTAGAATCTTAAAGCTTCGAGTGTCTCTCCCTCCTCAGTGTGTTCCTGGAGCACCAATGGCCACAGTAATCCAGACTCTGAGGTTGTCAAGTAAACCAATTCCTTGTGACTTCACAGAACCCACTGGTTACTGGAACCAACTCCAGAGTCACACGATCCCCAAAAACACATCTTCTTCCCTGTCCTGGAGATACTGTTCATTTAAAAGGACCAGGCTGGTGGCTGGGGTCCTGTGCACTCAGCTGCATGCATGCTGAGTCTGGTTTATCCTCTCCAGGTGCTGCTGCCCCCACCCACCGCATCTCATTGTGAATTGCTTAGACTGTCAGCAAAACATAAAAACAGCTGCAGCCAGAGCCAAACTCACGCAGCCTCCTGTCTCATCTGCCCTCCAATTAATAGCTTCCAGGTCGCTCTGGCCCATGGGAACATCTGTGTTCCATCTCTTCAGCCCACAGATGTGTGTTGGGGGGCGGGGTTGTTCCCACTTTCTGGAGACACCATCTCAGGAACACTTTATCTTTAAAGTGAATGCATTCTCCCCTAGTCTTCTAGTGCGATAGTGTGTGTGCTCACACTTGTAATGTAGCTTGGCTGTGTACCCCCGGAGCAACTTCCGGCATCTGTCTGCAGACCACATGGGGCCCATGAAGAAATTCTCATGAGCCGCATGGTGATGAGTGAGGACTGAAGTCCATATGGTGAGTCACATTTGAAGCCGCAGAGGGGGTCAGATCTAAACAGCAGAGCTGAGCTGTTTTTCAAACTTTTTGCTGGGCAAAGTGGCGCACACCTTTAATCCCAGTACTCAGGAGGCAGAGGCAGGCTGATCTCTGTGAGTTCAAGGCCAGCCTGGGCTACAGGGTGAGACCCTGTCGTAAACAAACAGTTTACTTTCCCTCAAGTAGAGGAGGCATGGGGCAAGGTGAGCCCTGACCAGTCACGAGCCTGGCTCCCACGGCAGAGTGAGCGGCTCAGCTTCATGTGTTGTATGAACAGAAATCAGGCAGCTTCCTTTATTTAACCTGGTTTTTGTGAGAGTCATCCTTTTTAAAAGTTCTAAGTGTGGGGAAATACACATAGGATTTACCACTTTTTAAGTATATTTGTGGTGCTGTGCAGTCCTCACCATGGTCCGCACACAGAACTCTTCCCATCTCCCCAGCTGAAGCTGTTACGTTAAATGCCCCGGCACTCCCAAGCCCCAGCTCTCCTGGGGCTCTACTTTCTCTGTCTTCTGGTCTGATGACTCAGGAACTGCACTGAAGTACACTCACAGCATTGTGTTCATTCTGCGTGCGTGCGTGCGTGCGAGTGTGCGTGTGTGTGTGTGTGTGTGTGTGTGTGTGTGTGTGTGTGTGTGAGAGAGAGAGAGAGAGAGAGAGAGAGAGAGAGAGAGAGAGAGAGAGACAGACAGACAGACAGACAGACAGACTCAGGGACTGCACTGAAGTAGACTCACAGCATTGTGTTCATTCTTGTGCCCACCTCCTCCCCACACACACCTATGTGTGTGTGTGTGTGTGTGTGTGTGTGTGTGTGTGTGTGTGTGTATGTGTGTGTGTATGCACCTCAGGGACCACACTGAAACAGATTCACAGCACTGTATTCATTCCCATCCCCCACCCCTGTGTGTGTAGACGAGAGGTCAACATTAGATGTCATTTCCCCAGACCCTAGTATTTTATGACTGATGAATTCCCTTAGTATAACCCTCAAGGCTCATCCATGCTGTGGCATGGGGTTGGGGCATCCTTGCTTTTACAGGTTAACGATCTATATGAGTAGATCACAATTTGTTCATCTGGGAATGGACAGCTGGCTGGTTTTATGATTTTAGCCATTTTGTGAGCACCAAAGTCTTCAGCACTTTGAATCTGTATCCAGAAATTGACTTGATGGTTCATAAAAGTAGCTCTGTTTTCTTGAAGGGCATCTGAACTGTCTTCCATAATAGCTGGACCACTTTGTACTCCCACCACAGTGCATGAGGCACCTGACCCCTGTCTTCCCAACTGTGGTGGTGTTGTGTTCCCCAAAATATTGTGCACCCTAATAAACTTATCTGGGGTCAGAGAACAGAACAGCCACTAGATATAGAGGCCAGAAAATGGTGGCACACATGCCTTTAATACTAGCATTCCAAAGGCAGAGATCTGTCTGGATCTCTCTGAGTTCAATGAGGACTCAGAAGCTTCCAGTCTGAGGAACAGGATCAGCTGAGGAATTGGCAAGGTGAGGTGGCTGTGGTTTGTTCTGCTTCTCTGATCTTGCAGAGTTTACCCCAATACCAGGCCCTGAGTTTGTTTTCATTAATAAGAACTTTTAAGATTTTCTACTTTTGGGAATTTTCTACTTTTTGAGGTTAGCTCAGCTGGTGCATGTCTCGTTGGGGGTCTTATTTGCATATCCAATGATGAGAGAGATGGTCTTGATTGTCAACTTAACTGAACTTAGAATCAGGATGGGAACACACCTCTGGATGTGTCAGTGAGGGCATTTCTAGAGAGCTTTGGCTGAGGATGGAAGACCCCCCCCTGAATGTGAGTAGCACCATTCCATAGGCCGGGATCCCAGATGGAATAAAAAGGAGCAAGCAAGCTGAGCACCTGCAATCATCTCCCTCTGCTTCCTGGCTGTGGCTGCAGCGTGCCCAGCTGCCTTATGTTCCTGCCGACATGCCTTCCCAGCCTTGAGCGATGACTGGAGCTTGAACTAAATCCTTGCTTCCTTAAATGTGTTTTTTTTTTTAAATAGGAATTTTGTCACAGTAATGAGAAAAGTAACTAAACAGCTGTTGGTGCCCAGATTTTTCTCACATGTCATGTTGAATATGTTCATTTTATTTTCTGGGTGAGCCTGGTGTATGTCTCTGTACCACTAGCACACAAGAACCCACAGAGGTAGTAAGAGGGCATCAGATCTTCTGGAATTAGAGTTACAGGGAGTTGTGAGTCACCATGTGGGTGCTGGGAACCAAACCCAGGTCCTCTGCAAGAGCAGTAAGAACTCTTAACTGCTGAGCTACCTCTCCGGACCCATCATATGAGGGTTTATATAAATGTATTCTGCACAAAACCTTTTGCCTGATGGGTGTAGATTGATGGCACTGTAGTGTGAGAGATAAAGCAGGACTTGGCTGTTCTTTTCTTGGTATCCCACCACAAAGACTGTAAATGACTTCCACTTGCATCTCCATCCACCAACACCTTCTACCCTCCATTTACTACCTATCATCCACCCATCCACTGATCATTCACCCATTATCTACCTATCCTTTATCTTCCATTGAACCATCCACCTGTCCATTCCACCCATCATCCACCCATCTAGCCAGCCAGCCAGTCACTTATCCATCCATTCAAATATCCATTCATCTCTCTCTCTTTCCATTCACCCACCCACCCACCCATCCATTCATCCACCTTTCAACTCATCTGTGCATCATCCATCCACTGATCCACCCACCTACCCATTCTCCATCCATTCACCCACCCACTCACCCATCTACCCATCTATCCATCTACCCACCCACCCATCCATCCATCCATTCACCCACTATTCATCTACTATCCACTTGCCTGTCTATCATCCAATCTGCCCCATCCACCATATATCATCCATTCACTAGCCAGATGTCCATCACACCCACCGAGTCCTGAGAGCATCTGTCATTGTGATCCCAGCCCATTCGTCTCCCTGTTGAGATCACTGACCACTGGCTCCTGAAGATGCTGATGGACTTTTTCAGGCCTCTCTCTCTGGGTTTGGCTCTTAAGAGGACTATGATCACAGTTTCCACACCATCCCTCTCTCACTCCTTAACTGTTCTCGTTTTAGACATTGTGCAGGCCAGCCATTCTACATTCCCTTACAGCCTGGCTCCAGATTCAAAGACATGGGGTCCTCTGGACTTCACACCTGCTGGTGCTGTTCTAGCAGAGCCTCCTTCCTGTGAGTTGCCCCAGGACCTCCTTAGGGAGGAAGTGCCATAGTGACCTGTCTTCCATGTACCTCTTTTCTCTGTTAGCACAGCAGCAATGAGGACTTGAGGATGGGCATGGGCATTTCCCTGGGAAGACACCATGGTAACTCACTGAACCCCCAACAACCCTGCAAACAGGTTCTGTGTGTGCGTTCTCTCTCTCTCCCTCTCCTTCAGATAAGGACCTGTGAAACTCATAGAGCAAGTAGGCTGAAATCTCACTGGGATTCCTGAACACTGACCAGCTGAGACCACTAAGCTCAACTGCCAGCCCGGAGTGGGGACCCACACCAGTGTGGTCCTCACATCCCTGAACTGAGAACAAGAGCATGTGTGAGTGTGTGAGTGAAGGCTCCACCAGCAGCTTAGATGGAAGCCGAGAGGAAGTCCTGGCAGCTACCCCTTATGGAAGGGCTTCTGGATCCTTCACAGATATGATGCTCTCAGGACCAGGCTCCTCTCCCTGGAAACAGCAGCGGCAGGAAGACCAAACACAAGTGAAAAGCAAGACAGTATGGAAAACAGCCTAGGAATCCCCCACCCCCAGGCATTCGTAATTACTTCAGCTGATTGGAATTTAGACATGGCCCGAGGAGTGTCAGGGTAAGAGTCCGATTTCTATGCTGTGGTCGCCGGAGTCACAGGGGCCATCTAGAAGTATGGAGTCACAGGGGCCATCTAGAAGTATGGAGGAGCTCAGAACTGTGACACACAGCCAGGCACTCTTCATGAGGGCAGGCCTCAGGCAGCAGGTAACAGATGTTAAGAAGCTGCTGGTCTCGCTGAGAGCTACTGATAAAACACCCATCTCTCCATCTTTGCTGATGAAAGGAAGGTACTAAGCCTGGGAGGCTGGAGGTTGGGGTGCTGGGCTGAAAGTGGGTGGGGAGCAGGGCCACAATTGTTCCCCTCCCCATCTCCACTGAACCTGACATCTGGCTATAATCTGTTTCCCTCTAAGGAAGGCAAAGAGCCACCCGCAAGTATCACCCTCTGTCCCTGAACTGGACACCAAGTCTTGGCTTCCTGGAGCCTCCACCATGGAAGGTGCTTGATTCACCCAGAGGCCCAGCCTTATGGAAACGGCCCACAGTGTCTGTTAGAGCCAAGGACTGGGCAGCCCTGTTCCCTGCCCCTGTATCCTTGAGACCATCCAGGGTGTCGATGAATTTCCTACCTGAGAGGTGAGGTGGGGAAGGCTGGCCCAGATGTTTCCACCTGTGTTTTGCTATGGCAGACACACAAGTACAGTGCCTGTCCCCAATGCTGGGTGACGCCAGCTCTTCAAAGTAACACATTAAGGTTGAGGATGTAGCTGGCTCCATTGGTAGAGTACTTGCCCAGCATGCACAAAGCACCAGGTTCCACCCCAAGCATCCCCATAAAACATAATCCCAGCACTTGGAAGCAGGGGAATCACCATCAGTTTATATAGAGAGTTTGAGGCCAGGCTCGGCTACATGAGACCCTGTCTCAAAGGTGGAGGAGACAGATTCAAGTTTAAAAGTTGATGATATGAACACTTGTAAGCTTTCAGCTGGAGAAACTGCAAACACTGGGGACATCAGTCACAGGTGGCTTGTGAGGTTCTGAGGTCTCTGTTTATGTCCTACACAAGGAGGACAAGGTACTTTGAACACGAGAGACCACATCAGTGGCTTCAAATGCACTGGACCCCAACAGATATTCTTGAATATTTTAAAAGCACCTGGAACCAATAAGAAAAGCAGCAGAGCTTTGTGGGAAAGCACAGGCTATAAGCAGGTGGTTGAGACCCGGCTCCTAAGCACTTGAACTCGGACTGCCCCTCCTCCCAAGGAGGGAACTGCAAAGTGGCCTCTTCCAAGCCACAGAGCTGCAGTGAACAGGATGGTGTGGTGCTGGGGAAGGGACAGAGCTCAGATGCCACCCCACAGCATGACATAGTTGTTAAGTCAACTTGAAATGGACCATGAACTAATGTAAAATGCTGGAAGGTGGCAGCAGAGGACACACACATGACCTTGATGTTCCAGTGACCATTAGGCAGTACCAAAAGCATGGCCCCAAAAAATGGAAAAAAAAAATTGAGTTTTATAGACTTCAAAATTGGCTTTGAAGGAAACAGAAAGATGGTCCATTGACCAGGCAAATGTTTACAAATAATATTTCCGAGAATGGACTTCTCTCACACAGCACACTTAAGACTCAGCAACAAGAAAATAAACCAACCCACTAAAAAATGAGGAAAAGATCATGATGCTATGTGCACCTAGGGATGTCCCCAGGCTCTGTGTCCACCTTCCAAGGACATCAGAAAGAGAAGGACATCCTCCTGGTAGAAGCTTCCACCCTTGGGCCCCTCAGTCTTGTGGCCTCTCTCCATACCGGGACAGTGGCCAGGGCAACCCCAGAGTGGAGGGTCCTCAAAGGTCAGAAAGGCCCTGGTTTCTACTCCTGGTTTCTTGGACTATCTCCTCCAGTCATGTCCTTTTGGGGAGGACCCTGGGTTACAGGGCATTATATGAGGTCACATGTGGGTTGCTGGAAGATGGATGGGATGGATGGGAGGCCACAGGTCGGGCAGGCAGCACCTTGTCCTCAGGCTGCAGCATTTTGAGCCAGGGACCTTGACAGGATGCTCTGACATGGTGGCCGCTGAAATCTGCATAGTTTTCCTCCCTACTTCCTGATACAGTGTCTCCGAGGAGTCCATGGAGTGGGGAGTCCTGCAGAGGATGGAGCTCCAGCCCCATGGTGCTGATCGGTCCCTCACATTGACGGCCACGGTGAGGAGGGAAAGCCAGGTGAGGCCCTAAGTTCATCATTAGTTACTTCCTGTAGCTGTAACAAAATACCTGTCACAGTTAACTTTTATGGAAGGAGGGGGTTTAACTCGGCTCACAGTTCGAAGGGACACAGTCCATCATTATGGGGAAGACATGGCAGCAGGGGCGTGGGGCAGCTGGTTACGCTGTACCCACAGTCAGGAAGCAGAAAGATGGATGCTGTTGCTCAGCTCACTTTCTCCTTTTAATTCAGTCCAGGACCAAGCCCATGGAGTAGTGCCACCAACATTCAGGGGGGTCTTCCCTCCTCAGTTAACGTCCTCACAAATACACCTAGAGGTGTGTCTCCTAGGTGGCTCTAAGTTTACTCAAGCTGTGGCTCAGTACTGTGCAGGATTGGCTTCTCCTGTTCTGCCACAAGCCCCCTCCCTGCCCCATGGGTGGAGTCAGCAAAGTGACCCTTTCTATAAAGGCAGCCCAGAGGCACCCGAGAAACCCTGAGGGTTAGATGTGACTGAGGCACAGGAGTGAGAGCCTTAGGGCAGAGGACTGGGCTGGATAAGCAGCTCCCAGCAGGGGCACCAGGGATGATGCCTGCTGGAGCTAGGATGTGGAGGACCACTGTGGAGGGAGGACCACTGTGGAGGGAGGACCACTGTGGAGGGAGGACCACTGTGGAGGACCACTATGGAGGACCGCTGTGGAGGACCACTGTGGAGGGAGGACCACTGTGGAGGGAAGACCACTGTGGAGGGAGGACCACTGTGGAGGGAAGACCACTGTGGAGGGAGGACCACTGTGGAGGACCACTGTGGAGGACCACTGTGGAGGACCACTGTGGAGGGAGGACCACTGTGGAGGACCACTGTGGAGGGAGGACCACTGTGGAGGACCACTGTGGAGGGAGGGCCACTGTGGAGGGAGGACCACTGTGGAGGGAGGACCACTGTGGAGGACCACTGTGGAGGACCGCTGTGGAGGACCGCTGTGGAGGACCACTGTGGAGGGAGGACCACTGTGGAGGACCACTGTGGAGGGAGGATCACTGTGGAGGACCACTGTGGAGGACCACTTGGAGGACCACTGTGGAGGACCACTGTGGAGGACCACTGTGGAGGGAGGACCACTGTGGAGGGAGGGCCACTGTGGAGGACAGGTGGGAAGCCCAGAATGAGACAGTGGGTTTGGGGTGGAACAGATGGCACTAGAATGTTGGGGCTAGGGCTGGGGCCCATGGCCATGGGGGAGCTCAGAGAGGGTTGGACAGAGAGAGGGTATGAGGGTGGGGGGGTCAAGGGATGGGGAAGGACAGGTCACAATCCTAAGGACAGAAGAAAGGCAGGAGCCTTCACAGACCTCAGACCAGCAGAGGTGACCAGGTGAGAAGGGCCATGGAGGTAGACACGAGCACAGGATGGCCCAGGTGCCATGGAGCCCACAGAGGCTAGGTGGGCTGGGTGGCCGGGGGTGGACCACAGAGAATCCCTTCCTCTCTGCTGACTCCTCTGGGGAGAATGCAGGACAAAGCCTTCTTAGGGGTAAGGGCCTGAAGTCCCTAGAGCAGCGTGACCTCAGAGCAGAGTGACCTTCTTAGGACAGTGGGACCTTCTCAGAACAGAGTGACCTTCTCAGGGCAGTGTGACCTTCTCAGGGCAGTGTGACCTTCTCAGGGCAGTGTGACCTTCCAGGACAGTGTGACCTGTGGGACAGTGCTATCCACTGAATGCATAGGAGACACCCAAGCTAGCCTGCCCACAGCTAGGAGGGGCCCCAGGCTGTTAAATTCATGGTAAAGGTCCAAGCTCTGTGAACACTGACCAGGGCCTCCCAGAGAGCTGAGGAGATGTGGGTAGCCTGGCCTCCTGCCTGCTCCCTAAAACTGGGTGACAGGCCCTGCCCAAGCCTGGGGCCACCACTATCTTCTTCCAAAGGGCCTTCAGCCCCTGTTTGCAAGGACCACATTTCATGGCTCATGTGCTGCTCCTAGGTGGAGAAAGACCTGGAGTGTTCACCCTAGGAAACAGAGTGACACCTGTGGGTAGATTTTAAAGCCGTTGAGTCTCCAGGGCTTCCTGGCAGACTGCTGGTCAGTGTCCCCATCCAGGACTCATGGCCACATTCCATGTCCAGGTTAATAGGTGGGGAAGGGGCATGGTGACCTAGCTAAGGAAAGGGGACTTCCTTTTCTTCCTAGCAGCTTTGGGATGGGTGTGGCCGCTGGGCCAACTGGAAGATTTCCAGATCATCAGACAGATCCCAGACCTGCTCTTGGGAGGGCTGTGTTAGCTGTCTGCTGCCTGAGTTCTGGAACCCCTCACAGCTACTGGCAACAGATTCAAGTCCAAGTTCCCAGGATAGTCCATCCCCTCCATCCATCCATCACACAGGGGCCCAGCTCCTACCCACCCACAGGGCTCTCTGCCAATCCCGCCTCTGCTTCTCTGGGGTCCTCCACGAGTCGCATGAGCCACAGGTGCCTCTGTTCAGTGAACTCTCACACAGTAAGACCAGTGTGGGGCAGTCTTGGTAGGGGTGAATGCCTGCCACGGGTACCCTCCGTTCTGCAGAGGGCTCGTGTCCTTTGGGTAGCTTGTCAGGGATATTTGGATATGACTGTAGACAATGTCTATGATCTCGTTTGTTTTCTGGTCCACAGAACATTTTGTTGATGCTCGGGAGGAGCACAGTTGACAAAGCCTGCCAGTGAATTGCTCCCCCGGGGCACCTTGACACAAATCCTCTCACGACACTACCGTCTGACAGGTTCGGTCCTGATTGTCCCATGCTGGTGACGATGTCACATCTGCACCATCTCAAACAGTAAGGTCCACTGTCCCCCTTGGCAACATGTCACCAGCCATGTTGGGTGGTGACTGTCCACACATGGGAAAAGAACCAGCCACATAAGTCACTGTCACTGGCGGCCTGACAAGCCTTCATCCAGCAAGCTTACATCTCACTGTGCTTTGCACGATTCCTGACATACGGTTCTGGTTCTGGCAGCTCCGAGCCTATGTTACGAGCCACGTTGACCCCGAAGGATGTTTAAAGGTCATCCAGTCCCTGCCCAGTGCACCTCAGAAATCCCAGAGCAACCAAATCCAGGGAGGCCTGTCTGGTTCCTAGGGCCCAGAGAAAAATGCTCCTTCTTGCCCAGGTGGGAGAGGGGGTTTGGCTCCTCACCAAATACAACAGCTTTCTTTCCAAAGTGGGGCTGGTCCAGTCTCACCAAGTCAGTTCATTATGCAGCTGAAGGTGTATCTGAGGTGGAAGGACGCTACTATCCCCTTAGCCAATCCCGAGAGGGTCCCCCATGCCAAAATGGAGTGAGGGTGGGCAGCCAGAATGGAAGGGGCAAAGGCTGCTGGGGATGGTGAGAGTCTGAAAAGACAGGTAGAAATGAGGCCCTTTCTCACAGGAAAGGGGGTCTGTGAGCCACCATAGGGATGGGGCAAAGGGGGAGGCCCTTTTCCTCTGTATCACCAGAGGCATGTCACATGGGGCTGGTCCTCCATGTCATTCCTCAGCCACTGGGTCTTGAGGAAACTGCTACAAAACCCCCACCGACCCAAAGCTAAGGGCTGAGCTCCAGCCCCCACTCACTGGACTGATGTTCTCTCCAAAGCCCTTTGGAGCAGGCCCAGTCCTTTTGTTATTTCAGGTTTTATTTCCAGCAGATTTCCATGGCTAGGGCCACAGGATGGAAAGGGCGTTTTCTGCGACTCCAGCAAGCTCAACACTGACTCCTTAAGCAAAGCCGGGTGCAGTTTTGGGCAGAAATAGCCTCCAGGATCCCAAAGAATGCAGTGGTGTCCTTATGTGGTTGGAAACACTAGCACAGCACAAGCCCACCCACCCGTGGTGGGAAGACGTGTGTAGGCCACGTTCACCAGGGGCAGCACACTCCAGAAAGGGGCTGGTTGAGAGGACTAGATGTCCTCGAGCTCACTCACTCACTGCAGGGGTATGCAGAAGCAACAGGAGCTGAGGCCAGCACCAAGGCCTTGGCTGCTGCTTTGTGGTCTGCTAGGGGTGTGTAAAGCTTTCCACCGGCTGGAGAGCTGCCCAAGAATCCTGCCTGGGAAGCAGTTATCAGGGAACCCCAAGAAATCTGGGTCTCTGTGGTTGCTCCCAGCCTGTCCTCAGCCAGAATGACAGGTAAGCCCCAGGGAAGCTGCTGGCTTGGACAGACATGTGGCAGCCAAGACTACCTACTCAGCTTCCTGGCCTCAAAGCCGATCGAGGCAGGCTGGGAAGATTTGGCCACATCACAGGCAAAGATCACCTTTAGTTCATTAATTTTGTCCCTCTGGATTCCAATCTCATCAAGTCAGTTCCTTACGCAGCTGGAGAGGCAGCTAGGATGGGAGTTACCATCTCCTACCTCATCCCAAGAGGGTCCCCAGTGCCAAATGGAATGGAGGCAGCCAGAATGGATGGGGCAAAGGCTGCTGGGGATGGTGAGTGATGAGGACACGGGGTGGTAACAGCCCTCTTCTCACAGGGAAGGAGCCTGTGAGACCCTTCTGTCTGGGACCCTCTGCCTCCCTGGAGCATGGGGTCCCTCCAGTCCCTCACCTGCCTTTGTAGGCCCCTGTGACCTAGCTGAGAATGCCCAGGGTCCCCATGACCACAGCACCAGAAAGTATCTCCAGCTGGCAGAACCAGGACGTTCCTGTTGAGCAGACCCTTGGGTCCTTAGCCTAACTGTCCCTCTCTCTGTGCAGCTCCTCGGCGGCAGGTACGCCTCAGCTGGACAAGGCCTCAGCCTTGCTTTTCTTCCAGGCCTCTTAGTTCTCTCTGCTTCTCTTTGATGACACTGGTCCCCACCCCTTTCAGATTCAGAGCCACCCACCCAGCAAAGGAGTACTAATCCAGTTGCAAATCTTATGGGAACGCTGATGGACGTGGGCTGGGGGCAGAGGGTCTGGGGTTTGCTACTGGAGGGAGATGTGATGGCGTCTAGCTTTGTGGAGCGAAATCGGGGGGACCACCGGGTTCTAGACGAAGTCAACTGCAGAGCTCCTGACTCATCCCAACCCACAAATGTCCCCATAGGTCAGGTCATTCCAAAGGTTTCCCAGAAGGTAAAGAGGGGTGGGGAGAAGCCCCCAGGCACTGTAGGGAAGACTTCCCACAAGCATGTCCTAATTGATACATAGGGATCAGTTCTGAGGCCCCAGCGAAGGCCTATGGCTCCCTCCTTGGAACCTGACTTGTGAGAGACACCGTCCGCCAAGTGGATGGAGCAGTATATACACCCGGCCTTGTGACTCTCTCAAAGAGTCCCTAGTACAGGTGAGGTTCAGACAGGCCCCAGGAGAGAGGGCACTGCCCCAGGCCCTCCAGCCCAGCATTGTCCTGGTATGACAGATGTTGAACAGCTAAATTGACATGGGAAAACCCAGTGCCTCTGCCTTTGCCTTCCCCTGCCTTTTTTTACTGAAGGTCACCGGCTGATTCCATGCACAGGTCAGTGATCCCTCAAGAAGGGCCTGTCAGCCCCACCCCTCAAAAGCCAAAGATACATAGAGCAACTATGGCATCTTACAGTCCGAGTTTTAGGGTCCTGCCTTACACCCAGAAAAGGCGCCTGAGGGTTTCCAGCCATTGTCTTGAACCAACTGTGACCTTGGGTTGTGGGAACAAGACCTCCTTTCCTTCCTGGGAACCTTGGGAAAGTGTGTGTGAGAGAGGAGGAGCTGGGGGGAGGGGGGGAGCCATGATGGAAGGAAGCACAGGAGCCTGGAGTGAAGAGATGGGCGGAAGTACAATGCTTGGGAGGCAACAGCGTCTTAGTTAGGGTTTCCATTGCTGTGAAGAGACACCATGACCACAGCAACTCTTATAAAGGAAAACACTTAATTGGGGTGGCTTACAGTTCAGAGGTGTAGTCCAGTGTCATCACGGTGGGACATGGCGGGATGCCAGGCAGACATGGTGCTGAAGAGTGACACTAGGTGGTGTGTCTTGAGCATATATGAGACCTCAAAGCCCACCCTCACAGTGACACACTCCTCCAACAAGACCACCTCCTCAGAGTGCCACTCCCTGTGAGATTATGGGGGCCAATTACATTCAAACTACTACAGACAGACACCTCAGGGCAAGAGTACTGGGTTGGGGGAGTTGGGGGTGGGGTATCTAGGGGTGGGTAGGTGGTTCAGGTAGCCAGCTTTCCTGTCACTGTGACCAAACACCTAGGAAAGATAACTTGAGATGAATAAAATACTTTGGAACATGGTTTCAGAGTTTTTAGTTCACATGGTGAGCCTCACCTGCTCTAATTAATGAGTGTTCTCCTTTTATTCCATCCAGCTGCCTATGGGATGGCTTCCTCAGACACACCCAGACTTCTAACCTAGGTGCTTCTCATTCAAATAAGACGACGAGATCAATGAGAGGTCAGGAGGACCCGGGGGTAGGGAACTCTGAGAGCCATGGGGTTCTGAGTATCCCAGACACTGAGGGTCTTCAGCAGTCAGGCAGATTCTGAGGGTCAGAGCAGTGGGCCTCTTGGAGGCAGGAAAGTCCAGTCGCCTTGGTCTTGGAGGTTTGGAATATTTCTTCACACCACGAGCAGGGCTAGCACTCTCTAGAGTGGAGAAAGCATGCAGAAATATCTCAGTCTAGAAAAACTCCAAAGTGGAAAAACCTGTTGTTTTTCCTGCAGACTTGAGTGGACAATGGTGGTTTTGTCTTGTAGCCTCCACCAAGGATCTGGCTGTTTTCTCTGCCCTGAGCTGGCTTCCTGTGAGGAAGGGGCTGGGTGGGGCAAGGAGGCACTCAGGGGAGGAGCTGGAGCATCTTCTCTTGAAGCCTGACTTCCTCAGGACACCCTTGCAGCTTCTGGGGTGCACAGGCCTCCATGGTCTGAGGAGAGATGTCGATGTCAGCATGCAGACATTCTGGGAGTCGGAACATGAGTGAAGCCTTGCCTTTCCTGTGCTCTGAGCCCAAGGTTGGTTCTCCCTTGGGAGAGTCTCCTTCAAGAGACAAGACAGGTGGCATGCTCTCTGGAATGCTCAGTTGTGTCCCCTCGGCAGGCAGGCTACACCCAGGTGCCACTTTTACCTGCTGTGACCATAGGGCAGGTTGTAGACATCTCTGAGTCCAGGTCCTGTGTTGTAGGGTCACTGGGAGAAGCACTGTGGAGGAGCATACCTCCTCTGCCACTATCACAGCTCCTTGGGGCTTGGCCACTTTCTCCACTTGTAGCCTTGTGCCTCTGTTACTTCTTTGGCTGTCAATTTCACACAAAGTTTCTAAGAGTGACAGCGACTTCAAACTAAATGTTATGATCCTTAGTACCCTTAACTGGACCCACCCACAAGCAAGTCCGCCCCTGATACAATGGCCCCACACAGTAAGCCCAGAATCTTGAATGAAGCCAGGCTCCTTTTGCACTGGACTTGTTCTGACTGATGTCCCCTTCCACTGGGGAGGGCCGAGCTTGCTGTGTCTTGTACCCAGACTATCCCCTAAAGGCCTCTCTCAGGCCTGTGTTGAGTGCTTAGACCCCTGGCAGGTGCTGTTGGCAGTGATGAAACCTTTAGGGAATGGGGCTCGGTGGACGGAAAATTAGGTCATCAGGGATGGTTGGACCCCCACACCTTTCCTGCTTCTCTGTTTCCTAGCAACCATGAGCTAGCAGGCTTCCTCTCTACCATGAGTTTCTGCCATGACACTCTGCCTCATTTCAGACCCAAACTGACAAGGTGGACAGAGGGACCAGGACCCTTCTGAGACCGAGAGCCAAACGGAACTTTTCTCTTGTAAATCGATCTTGTCAGCTGCTCTGTCAGTGACAGGGGCTAGACAGCATGGGGCATCTTGATACATGTACATGTGCACTCATGATGTGGGGGAGCTCATTATGACTAGAGACATTAGAAAAGCAATTCTTCGGGGTCTTCTCAACCTAATTAGCAACTCTGGTAGGTAGTTGGTGCTGTGTGGTCAGCTCTCTGTAGATCCTGGTGAGGTCTCAACTGTGAGAATACTGTGCTAGGAAACCCGGAGCCTTCCCTGTTGGGGTGACACTCCTGGACCTTCCATACCCCCTCCTCTGGGGAACCTTCCTTGACTCAGTGGTTCTTTTACACCAGTCCCTGAGATTCTCAGTATCTGTTTCTTTATCTGTTCTCCCAGGGTCAATTCCACAGCAGGCACATAGCAAATAGGTGAATGGGTGAGCTGCTGGTCTTACTCAGCCCTTCCTAGGGTGGTGGAAAATGGGTAGAGCTGTGTCCACCCTGGGATTGCTCTGTACATTGAGGGAAGTAAAGGAGAAACGGAGCCTGCGCCAGAACTGACAGCTGCAGGGTGTAGACTCTCTGGGTGACTGACCCTTCTGACCCCAGGAACCTTTGCTTGGTGCCTGCTCAGACACACCTGACCTGCTGTAGCTGAATGAGGCAAGGTGGCCCTCATGGCCGCTAAGCTGAGCTGGGAGACTCCCTGGGGCCATGCAGCAGCCTCTGTCCCTGCGGTCTGGTCACACTGCAGTGGACACCAGGCCACACGCAGACACACTTGGTGTCTAGAAGCTCGGCCCTCTTTGGGAGCAGAGTGTGGGAGGCAAGTTCCCAGAGAGGCTTTGAAGGGGAATGACCTAAAAATAGGCAGTGAGGCGTGACTCATGAGCTCTGCAGGCAACAAGGAGAATGGTGCCTGGGGACAAGAATTCCCCTCCTCAGGGTGACTTATTTGTGGAGGATGAGGAAGGTGACCATCACATGGTGACTCATCTGGGAACACAGAGGTCAACCTTTGGTTGTTCCCATGCAGCTGACCTCTCTGCCTCAGACTTGTCTCCAGGACTACTGAGGGAGATGACAGTGTGACCTTACAGGGGCCATGGGAGGACACAGTCCAGGAAGGCAAAGCTGGGAGCTGACGCATCCTCTCATCCACTGTTCTTGAGTCAGACTCCAACAAGAAGCAGGCATGAGAAACAGCCCTGCTACCCAGGCAGCAGACTGAGTCAGGATTCTCCCCGCTGCTAAGACATCCTCAACGTCCCAAAGTTCTCACAGCTGTCTGCCTTCAGTTCTACATGTTACAGGAGCTTGCCCGAGGCACCTACAGGGGAGGTGGTTCATCAGAAGCATGGTCTCCCAGAACACCCCTTTACACAGCCTGGACCACCCAGAAAGCCATCGTATCACCAGACTTTGCCTCTGTCCCCCTGCTGGGATCCTGCAGCTCAGCAGTGCTGGGGCTGAAGGGCAAGCTGAGTCTTCTGGAAAGTCCAGTGCCCAGTCTTGCCTGGAGTAGTCATTTCCTTGCCGCTGAAAGTAAGATTCCAGCATCCTGCGGACTACTAGTTTTCTTGTTCTCCCAGATCACGGCCTTTCTGAGGCACACAGGACGCTTCAGCTATTACAGTTAGGTGACTGCTTTATTTCCACCCATCTGTCTGTCTACCCATCCACCATCCTCCATCTATCCACCATCCATCATTATACCTACCCATCTATCTACCTACTCACCATTTACCTACTCATTCAACCATTTAATCCAGCTAGCCAGCCAGGGAACCACCCATCCATCTACCACCCATCTACCATATCTATCCAAAGAACACATAGGACGTGCCCATTCCCTGTACCTGCACTAGGAACATGGCCTGGATGAGGTTCTCTGTTCCCTGCTTGCCTGGGAACAAAGCCCACTGAGATGGGCCACTGGCCTAGAGAAATGCCGTCTTGGGGGGGGGGTCCCATACCAGGTGACTGCAGAGCAGAGGATAAGTGCTCGGGTGAACACAGCTATCCCCCTACGATTCTGCCTGAAAGATCTAAGGAAAGGTCCAGAAAAGGTTATGGGCATCTTACAAACCACTCAAAGCCAGAGAGAAGCCTTTTGTACAAAGGACGCTAAGCAGGATTAGGGTGCACATGGATGAACAGGGTCACAGAAGCTGGGTACTAGTGTCCCTGGTGCATACTGGTGGCCTCGGGTGGGTACTGTTAGATACTATGTGAGTACTGATGGGTTGCTTCAGGCAGAGGAGAATTCTTGGGCAACTTCCTAGACCTATCTTTGGAGTGTCATATGGGGGCTCAGAAGCCACTCTGATTGTGAATGACCTACGGACTTGCCTGCAGAGCACCTTGACTCAGCTAAGGGGTTGAGTCCCAAAGGAACTTGGGGTCTAGGGAGAAAAGGTTTGTGAATGGAGAGCAAGACCAGACCACACAGCCCAGGGCTGGGTGTGTGCATGTGGCCTGCAGGCTAGGCCCATTCAATCAAAATGGGGCAGGTTCTTAGGATCGAAAATGGTCATTTCAGCAGACAGGGTGAGCTTGAGAGATGGGACTTCTCAAAAGATCTTTTCAAATGAAAGAAGACTTTACCCAATGGGCTGAGCCTTGTTCTCCCAGGGTCTGCGCCCATCATGGTCTTTCCAGCTGCCATGACAGAGCCCTACCCTACGCTGGAGGGGCTTCATGGCCTCAGCCACAGAGGGGCTGATTCGGGTGTCAGGAGTTGGATGTGGCATCCTGGGCTGTTCAGAACCCCTTTCCCAAGCAAGGTGCTGCATGAAAGGACTCACTGTCCTAACTAGCATATCCTCCTGGGCTCTCAGGAGCCAAGGACTTCAGGAGGAAGGGGATAAAGGTGTCTCATCTCAGTCTGGTGTCTGAACCAGCCAACTTCAAAGCTCCCGGGTGTCTTTGGAAACATCTTCCTGTTGGCACCCACACAGTCGTTTGGGAGCAGATGGCCCGTTCTTAGTACAGAAAGTGTACTAAGTGCCAAGAGAGGGCCTGGGCAGAGGAAAGCTAAGGGGCTTCAGAGCTGCCCTCAGCCTGGGTGGGCACTGGAGTGTGACCGTCAGGGAAGGCCCCCGGCTCTAGTCTCCCCCTCGTGTGACAGCAGCAATAAGAATGTATCCAATGACAGCAGAATCAAAGCGAGGTGCTGGCAGTGCCACCCAGGTTTCTGCTCTTATCTGGGGGCTGCGAAAGTTCAGATTTATTCCTCTTGGGTTGCAGGAGTTGCTGGGGTATTTATGGAATGTCCTCAAGGGCCTCTGGCTGAATCTCTTCTATTCAGAGAAGAAAGCGCAGGCTGCCCAGTCCCTTTGGCTGTGCAGAACCTGCTGCCGAAGGCCAGTGAGCAGTGGCCTTTCCTAAGACAACTTGCTAAAGATGGTGGAGGGTGGCCCTTGCCTGTGCATCTGGGGCTGTTATTTCCCAGATATGCTTGGCTCCTCAGGTCCAGCCTTGCCCAGCCAGGCTTATGGTTTCCCATCAAAGGCATGGGACTTGACATGGGCCCAGCTGCCTGGGTATGTCACAGGCTCCCTCCTCCTGCCTGTCAACAGTGGCAGAGGCCAGCCGCTGCATCCCCCCCGCCCAGTGCAGTGTTGCTAGGGTACCCCTCTGGCTCACCATTTCTGGACCTCTGCTTTCAGGACGGTGGTCCCTCATCCTGTGGCATCTGGCTCAGCCAGCCCCACTTTCTCCTGTGTTCTCATTTTCATCTCAGAAGTGGTAGCTCTGATCCCAAACCCCTGTGGTCCTATGGAGAGGCCACGAGCACTCAAGAGGATGCGGTAGTGACATTAGACACATATTGGGGACACTGACAGGACCACCACGCCGTGCTTGGCAGATGCCTGCTGTGACCCTCAATCTGTCCTGTGCTCAAACAGAAGACATCAGCCACCATGTCCAGCATGCCAAGTTTCAGAATGCTGTGCTCGGCTTGGTGTCAGGTCCTGGGCTGTGATCTGGGCCCTGGTGCCATTTGGGTTCAGGTGGAATTAACAACTGCAGACTCAGCCAAGCCAAGCCTGGGCTTGCTCTCTTGAGGCTCCCAGGCTCCAAATCAAGGAGTACTTCAGGTAACAAGAGCCTCACTTTAGCCTTCATTACTGCTCTGTGGGTGGATCTACAAGTATGAGGAGGTGCAGCCCCACCAGGCAGTGGTGAGCATGAGCAGAAACAAACACTCCAGGCTGTAAAAACCAGGTAGGCAGGGCAGCAGGAAGACCAAGTGTCCTGGGGTGAGTCTGCAGGTTTCTTGGGTATCTCGCTCCCACTAAGAGGGTCCACAGTACGGCCTGGCATGTATTGAGGTCACTGGTATATGCTGGGGAAGGACAGAAGGACCAGGCATTTCCACATCATGAGCATCTTTTTCTCTAGCACCCTTGGGCCACCTAGAAGGCCAGCTATAGTGGTGATGGTTGATTTCACTGTCCCTGAAGCTTCTGGCTCCTCTCCTTGAAAGGCTCTAGAGCCCCTCACTGCCCCATGTCTGTTGACCTTCTGTCCCCTGAGTTCTTTGGCCAATGCACACCTGTGCACATCTTTGTACAGTCATCCACATATCCTACTTGGTCCTAGGACATGGTGGGTACTGGATGGATCACCTGCACACAATGGCTGACTTCCATACAGCTTGGAAAAGCCTCCTTCCCAGCCAGGGCAGTGGCCTCTCCCCTGCACTTTCCCTGTCTCTCTCTCCCTCCCTCTCTGTCCTCATTACACAATTATTACAGAACTGACTTGGATCTGTCCTAATGCTCCTCAAGTGGGTCATTTCTGATGATGAGAAACAGGTTGCAACACTCTGTGGGATGGGTGGGGGCAGAGCAGGCATTGAAACCAGCGCCTGCCCTGTGAGCCAGGATCACCTGGCAGGGTCAGCAGCCAGTGAGGCACAGGCTTCGACTCTTCTCTATATAGGGGAGGACAGTGTAGGGACACAGGGCAGAGGACTCCGGCTCCTGTAGTCCCAGCAGCCCCCTATCTACGCCGTCAGGTCATGAGACCGGTCTGGCCCAGAAGCAGCTATGAGAACTTCTGTAAAGATAAGAGCTGGCAGAGTCCACCAGCAGCCATGGTCACCACCACAGAGACCATAGGAAAATCCACATTCAGGTCAGGAGGCAGGGGACATGGGAGATTTGTCTAAAGCAAAGCCATGGGTGGCAGTCCAGTGATCCCAACACCTTGCACATAAGTGACTTTCTGGTCTGTGTCAAGAATGTAAAAACTAGTCACGTATTTTAGGCATGTAAGGGGACAATTAAAACAACTTGACTGTTCACTTTAGTCTAAGATTATGTGTACTAGCCCGCAGTTCTGGGTTACGGAATCAGCATGGCCTACAGAGAAGCCCAGAGAGCACAGGACAGATGGCAGAGCCCAGGGCAGAGGATGGCCTTGGCTCCTGGCCCACATCATAGCAGATATGTCCAGTCTCTCCAGAACATGGACTCAGGTCTTACACATGTCACTCACGCCCGATCTGTCCAGACCCTAACACAGGTCCTCTAGACCCAGTATTCCAGGGGGTGTTACCAACTCTCCCCAGACAGCTCGCAAGACTAGATGAGTTATCCTTCCCTCACTTGACCTCAGCAGCTTAGGTCAGACATAAGAGTGATTCATAGGCCACTGAGAGAGGCTGGGCCATGCTTCTGCTGTCCAGCAGGGGGCCACAGAGGGTGTGCACTGGGTTCTGTGTCAGGACAGGGACAGGGACTCCTAAGTGCTGGTTCTTCAGGCAGTCATTCCACTAGGAAGCAGAATGATTACCCCTTTGGCTGAGAGGCAGTGACGCTGGCAGATCTGGTTGATTCTGAGCCATGGGTAGGGCCCAGATTCCCCCTCTGTTCCATTAAGAGGCTTGTAGTGGGTGGAGAGGGGAATGCCAATCATCTCACTGTGTTCTGGTCCAGAGTCTCCTTAATTTTAATTGTGAGGGCACACGTGCATGCGTGCATGCGTGCGTGCGTGTTGTGTGTGTGTGTGTGTGTGTGTGTGTAACTGCAGGTGCCTGTAGAGGCAAGAAGAGAGCATCAGATCCCTGGATCTGAAATTACAGGCAGTGAGGAGCTGCCTGGTGTGGGCACTAGGAACTGAATTCAGGTCCTCTGCAAGAGCGCATTCTTAACTGCTGAGCCATCTCTCCAGCTGCAGATACATACATTTTAAAGTCTAAATTAAGTCATTCGAACAGAGACACGAAAGCAAAGGAAGCCATCAGTTTCTTCAGGGGATGCTATGCAAACAGGGTATCTATTTAGGGCTCAACTCTGACTTCAGGATGGTCCCTCATCCAGCCCCTTCCCTGTAGCTTCTCTCTCTGTGGTCTGTCCTGGGGTGACCACCAGCTCTGAGAGGATGACTCCTTTCTCCTTCTCTTTCTCTACCCCACCCAATAAACACAGCTGAGGCAGCTGCCACGTCTCCCATGCTGAGTGGGAGCCCCTTAGCATGTGGGCGGGACAGACCCTCAGTCTGGGGAGGGTCACAGAGAAGCCATGATGGGAGCTGAAAGGAGGCAGTAATCATTGTTTTACTTAGATTTTCTTGTTATTATATCAAAATAGCTGTTAGTCAGAAAGGCAGTTTCTCTCTCCAAAGGGCCTACCTTGAGGATGTGGGTGTGTTAGAAAAGAAGCTGGGGCCAGACAGTGGTGGTGCACACCTCTAATCCCAGCACTCGGGAGGCAGAGGCAGGCAGATCTCTGTGAGTTCAAGGCCAGCCTGGTCTACAGAGCGAGTTCTAGGACAGCCAGGGCTACCCAGAGAAACCCTGTCTCAAAAAACCAAAAGAAACAAACAAAAAGAAAGAAAAGAAAGGAAGGAAGAAAAAAGAAAAAGGAAGGAAGGAAGGAAGGACGGAAGGGCTGGGCGGTGGTGGCGCACGCCTTTAATCCCAGCACTCGGGAGGCAGAGGCAGGCGGATCTCTGTGAGTTCGAGGCCAGCCTGGTCTACGAAGTGAGCTCCAGGAAAGGCGCAGAGCTACACAGAGAAACCCTGTCTTGAAAAACCAAAAAAAAAAGGAAGAAAGGAAGGAAGAAAGGAAGGAAGGAAGGAAGAAAGGAAGGAAGGAAGGAAGGAAGGAAGGAAGGAAGGAAGGAAGGAAGAAAGAAAGAAAGAAAGAAAGAAAGAAAGAAAGAAAGAAAGAAAGAAGGAAAGAAAGAAAGAAAGAAAGAGAAATGAAGCTGGGACAGAGCCTTTGAGGTCCCCCTGGAACACTGTGATGTGGCCAGTGGAAACACTGCTGGAGTCTGCCGTGCGGGCTTCAAACCCTGCTTATCAGTTGGCTGCTGGTGGATTCTATTGTTGGGAAAACTGGGAGGCTCAGGGACCCTGGCCCAAGGCTGGGGGTACACGCCAATGGAGCCTGTGTCTATTGGTACCCACGTCCTGGGCTTCAGTGTGTGTTGGGTTAGGGGTAGGGTGCAGAGAATTCAGAGAGAAGGAAGGAACTGGGGGTACCAGGTCCACTCTGAAGCCACCTCTTAGGGTTTGAATCTGCAGGCCCTCACAGGCTCATGTTTCCACACCTGCTTTACACCTGGTGGTACCATTTTAGGAACCTCGGGTGAGGCGTAGATGGAGGAGGTGGGTCACTAGGGTAGCTGCTAGCCTCTAGTTCAGGCCTCATTCTCTGGTCCTCTGTGGTGTGAACAGCCTCGACCCCCACGCTCCCCCAACACGATCCGAGCTGCTCTGCCTTCCCTGGTTGTATCTACCTGATCACAGTCTTGTAAAAATAACAAACACACCAACCTTGACCCGTGACAGATGCAAAGGATCGAGCTGTTGAAAAGGAGAAAGACAGCCGGGCGGTGGTGGCTCAGGCCTTTAATCCCAGCACTTGGGAGGCAGAGCCAGGCGGATCTCTGTGAGTTCGAGGCCAGCCTGGGCTACCAAGTGAGTTCCAGGAAAAGGCGCAAAGCTACACAGAGAAACCCTGTCTCGAAAAAAAAAAAAAAAAAAAAAAAAAAAAAAAAAAAAAAAAAAAAAAGAAAAGGAGAAAGACAGATAGCAATGTGTGGATTCCACATGGGGCAGACACACAGAGAGAACATGCAGCTGGAGCGTCCCCCGGGGGCAAAGGCATGACCAGATGGGTCACTCCTTCGCTGAGGAGCCTGGTGCAGAACATGGCTCAGGAAGATGACACAAACCTAGACACAACTGGAAGGAGAGCACCTCAGTTGAGGAACAGTCTCCATCAGATTGGCCTGTGGGCATGTTTGTGGCACACTTTCTGGACTGCTAATTGATGTGGAAGGGGTCCCAGGCCACCGTGGGCATTGCAATCCCTAGGCTGTTAGGCCTGGGCTACATAAGAAAAGTAGCTGAGCAAGCCAGAGGAAGCAGGCCAGTTAGCGGCATTCCTCCATGGTCTCTGCCTCAGTGCCTGCCTCTAGGTTCCTGCCTCAAGCTCCCGTCCTGGCTTCCCCTGATGCTGGACAAGGGCCCTGTAACCAGATAAACCCTTCCCTTCCTCAAAGTTGCTTTACCCAGTGTTTTATCACAGCATCAGGAAGCAAACTAAGGTGACGCTGAAGTGTATTTAAGGACCTGAGCTGGATCCCTAGAATCCACATATAACACTGGGTGCAGCGGCACATGCCTGTAATCCTAGCACCGAGGAGGTGGAGATGGGAGGAACCCTGGAATTTGTTGACCATCCAGTCTGAACAAATTCTGAGTTCCATGTTCAGTGAGCAACCCTGCCTCAGAAAATAAAGGGAGCATGATCGTCACCCTATGACCTCCACACACATGTTCACACATATCACATCCATTTAACACTTGCATACATGTATACACACACACACACACACACACACACACACACACACACACATCTCCACACACTTCCAGACAGTGGTCTCAGTGTCAAGTCCTGTACAAGGCCTGCTGCTGTCTGGGTTCCTGTATGGCCCTTTGCTTCCCTAGACGTGTGTGGAGAACCCTGGCCAGAGTTTCCGGCCCTGTAGGACCCAAGAGCTCAGCCAATCATCTCTCAGGTCATGGGGCATTTTCTTAAACATGGACACTTGAATGCCTGGAGTGAGGAAGGGAGGGCTGGAGGAGCCTTCTGGCTCCCTTAGGACCCACTGAGCCGGCCCCTGTAGCACCTCAAGGCACTGTACAACCACCCAGAGCCCAGGAAGTTCCAAGGAAGCTCTGGCAAGTTCTCATCACATTCCTTCTTAGCCAAGCAAGCGCGTGGGCCTCTGTCCTGACCACCTGGCTGGCACCTAAGTGGAGCAAGGCTGACGGCTGGGGCTCATGGCTGGAGGGTGGCTGCTGACTACCACTCCTTGACAAGAAGCCGCCACCATCTGCAAGCAGCTGTGCCCCCTTTTACAGACTCTTGGGTGCTCCCGAGGCCAGAAAACTGCAGTGTCCAGCTCCCTGGAGGCTGCGCTCTGACCTCCCCTGGCCCATTCTGTAGAATAAGAAACACTAGATAGGCGGCCAGCTGTGACCCAGGGTCCTCTCCACCTTGCCCCCAGCGCCACCCTTTGCTCTGAGCAGAAGCCTCCTCCCGGACTCTTGGGAAGACTGCTTCCGCTGAGGGTGGAAAGTGTGGTCCCATGGATCCACAGGAAGCTCACAGAGCCCTTGGGAGTGAGGCAGAGGCTCTACAGTCTGTGCACTAGAAACTGCAGCCATCTCAAAGGTCAGAGTTCACATTGATTGCCATGGCTTTCAGGAGTGTGATTCCCAAGCTATCCTTGGAGCTGCTCCTTGGGGTCCCTCAAACCAGACTGACCAGTGTCCACAGACCTGACAAAAGTCAGTGAACTCATGCCGGGCGGTGGTGGCGCACGCCTTTAATCCCAGCACTCGGGAGGCAGAGCCAGGCAGATCTCTGTAAGTTTGAGGCCAGCCTGGTCTACAGAGTGAAATCCAGGACAGGCACCAAAACTACAAGAAAAATGGTTTCGAAAAACGAAACAAAACAAACAAACAAAAGCCAGTGAACTCATTCAAATAGGACAAAAAAAAAAAAAGTCATGCTTTTGAAAAATACTTAAACAGCAAACGCTGATGGTGAAAACCACAAAAGTCACTGTCAATCAGACCAAACCCAGGCTCAAATGTGCAGATGTTTTAGACTGCTGCAGAGTGAGAGACGACAGGATTTCAAGCTCACCAACAGTGAGGCAGGGAGTCATATGCTGCTCACTAAACACGTGCACACTGCTTGTTTCTACACCCCCACCCCCACCACCACACAGTGTCCCTGCTGCCTCCTGAATGCCCCCCTCTGGCTCATCCCAGCCAGTGCATGGGGACCCCAAAACATCTGTTCCCTCCTTGATGAGAAGTGGCTGAGGCTGACGGCTCTGCTTTGTAACCAGCAGGCTCGGGGGCTTAAGCAGACTTGTCAAAACCAAACACTTCCAAATCCAACTGTCTTGTGTCTGGACATCTGTGAGCATGACCCTCCTTTCCCACAGAAACCTCTAGAACAAGGCATTGTTGCCTTCACGAGCTATGCTCAGCTTTCCACCGTGGCACTATACGCAGGTTTCCAGGAGGCTCTGAAACTTTAACATTGTATCCACTCAGTCTTGAATGTCTGGGTGAAGGCAGGGAAAAGGAAATGAACAAGCCTCTAGCCTGGGGGTGCCTTGTGCCAGCCACACAGCACAAACAGAAGCGAGAGTAGGAAGAAACTCTCTGGAGTTATCCCTTGGGCAGCAGGATGCCTGCCCACCGCCACCTGGTACCCAGTCCTGTCGCGGACAGCTGGCCATGTGATCCAGCTTCCCAGGCTGTGCATTCTCAGCTCCCAAGGGAGGATGCTGAGTTTTCGGAAGCCTTGCCCTTGACTGGCTCCTGGGAACTCTGAAGCTCAGGCAGAGGAGCAAGGTCAAGGGCTAGACTGTAGCACTTGGCAGGAGGCGGTAACCCAGGCCCACTCGGTCACCAGAGCAGGTGCTGTAGCCGTCTCTCCACTCCTTGCTGTGGCTGCCCGGAGAAGGGCTCTCTAGTGAGGAAACGCTCATTGACCTTGTTCAAGGATACATGAGCTCAAATCTGGGTATGTTTGCCAAATATCTGCCTGGCTGCCAAGGGGAGTTCCTGAGGTCAGTAGAAAAGCCTAACCATGAGCACCTCGGTTCAGCCTTTGGACTCGGGCAGCTTGTCGCCCTTGTCCTCAGACTTGGGAATGGTGATAGGGATGGAAAACAAGCTGCCTCCAACCGGTGTCTCATGCCTGCAAGGTACACAAACTCTGCCCATCTCCAGGCCTGAGTGGGAGCCAGAGATCTATCAGTGTCCCCCAATGTCAGGAAGGTTTGTTCCCATTTTGTGCGGGAGGAGGCTCTCAGAGATGCCAGGGCAGGATGAGGGTGTTCTCCACACAGCATTTATCTGACTGGCAAGAGAGCCTGCCAAACAGGTGAAAATGTTGACATCAACTTTATCTCTTTTCCCTGGCGCCACATTTTTATTTCCTTTTGGCTGGTTTGGTTTATTTGAGAGGCAAAATAAGCTTACTTATGTTTGAAGTTCCAAGGACCAGAATTCCAAGAGAGTTGACGGCTACCAGTGTCTCCTGGGCTGGCCTTGGGCAGTTACCGTCTTATCTGGATGACGGACAAAACACAGTGGCTGTCACCGCCACTGGTTCCCCCTGGCGCACACTACTAACTGGCCCTGTGGTCATGCCTTACATGGCACAACACTAGTCACTCCAGAACATTCTGACCCCAGGCTAGACCTCTGCATCTCACACTAAAAATAAAATCCACGATGACATTTGACTCTGTTGAGATGCCCAAGCACTGTATAAAATTGTTTTCTGGGACAATCTCAACTATTGAGACAATTCACAAGAATTTAAAAAGGGTCCAAAGCAAACACATTGAGATATGAGTTACAGCTGTCTTTGGGTGTCTTTTTGTTCTTTTATCTGCTTTTAAGTGTCTCCCAAATTTTCATAACGAGGACATGGTTCCAAAACAAAAGGCAAAACCAAAACCCAGACACTGCCATTTTTAGAAAGCTCAGTGGGAGGCTCTCCAATAAGCTGCACATGGGGCTGTGTGTGCATGAATCTGCCTATCCCCACCTGTGAGGCAGGAGCTTTCCCAATTCACTGAAGGTTGAATTGGTCGCCAAGGGACAATGTGTGTCCATCTGTCCCACAGCCCACACTGACGTGGTAAGGTGCACAGCATGTGCCTCCAAAAACTCTTTACCTGGGACCTCTGGCCTTCATTTAGAAGCCAGAGCTTTGCTGTTAGTTTAGATGAGATTATCCTGGGGTAGGGGCCCTTCATCCAGTGACCATGGTCCCCATAGACTAGAATAAAGATCAGTGAAGGCAGAAGGAAGGAGGTGGAGACTGGAGTGACAGAGCCACCAGTTGGAGACTGCAGGGCTCTCTATCAGAAGCTTCATGATACCTGAATGTCTTCCTCAGGCCCCAGCAGGAAGCGATCCAGCCTATGAGTGGATGTGGAACCTGAAAACTGTATGACTCTAGCCCCCACATTTGCCACGAAATACTGATGCCAAAGGCTGGGCAGCAACAGAGGGCAACCCTAAAGACCCACGTGGGTCACAGAGGCTGGTGCACAGATACTGCAGAAAGAAGGCCATGAAGGCTGGGGCCAGGCACAGCCAGGGCCCCAAGGTCTCCCTCCTACCCCATCCTGCCTCTCTGTATGGGATTCCTGATGTGTGTCCAGCATTGTCCCTGGCCCTAGGAGGGGGGCCAGCCTGGAGCAAGGCAAGCCTGGGGCCGGCCTGCCTAGACACACGTGGTGGACAAGTGTTTTTTTAAGAGACACAATCCCCCACCATGAATGTCTGAGCTGCAGGGCCCATGGGAGAGTTCTATGCCCCCGGCAGAATTCTCTCCAAGCTGAACCAGAGGACTGGAATTTCTACCCGCGGCCCTGAGACTGTGAGACCCACACCTAGTAAAAGGGAGAAGTGGGAACGGGAACCGGGACTGTGTGGAGACTCAAGGGTAAGAGAGTTGCAGGTAGAAGCCATTTGCACAGCAGGCTGGGAACAGAGCACTGTTTGACTATGGGCCAGCAGGTGTCACCAGGGAAATGTAAGGGCTGAAGAGAGGACTACACTCCTGGGTATCACCGCAAGGACTCCAAGCCTGTGGCAGAGACACCTGCTCATCCTGGTTTACTGCTGTATTGTTCACAGGGGCCAAGCTGTGGGGCCAGGGCGAGTGCCCATCAACTGATGGGGGGGGGGTGTGATAGATGTGCACTGTGGAGTTTGAGTCAGGCATAAAGGATGGAAGTGCATCATTTGCAGAAACAGATGCAACTAGAGATCATCATGTTAAGGGAAAGAACGTGGACGCGGCTACTCAAAGGCAGCACTGGGACATGGCTTAGGAAGGAGCACATCTCAACTCCAGACCACTCACTGTCTCTATAACGTCAGGGCTTTAACAAGAAGGGGATGCGTGCTCCTAACCCCCAAGAAACATGGCCAAGGCAGGTACTGTCAAACACCAGAGAAGCCCAGTGACAGGCACACTGTAGCCCCAGTGACCCTAATACCCCAGTGCCCCTAACCCACAGGACATGGTGCTACCATGCAAGGAGCAAGGGTTTTTTGAGGAGCCAGGCAAGCCCGACTGCCAGAGATGGCAAAGTGACTTGGGGAGACCGTCCTGGACCATGCAGGCACCAACAGGCTGGGTGGCTTGTTAATCACAGAAATACTTCTCCTAAGTCCAAGTTCTTAGATGTTGGCAGGTTCCCATCCCACTTCTTGGTTCATAGATGGGGCTTTCTTACTATATCCTCATGTGGAGGAAGGGAGGGCCTTTCTCGGGGTCTTCCTCCTATTAGGGCACCTATCCCGTTCTGAGGACTCCGTACCGTGACTTCATCACCTCCCAGAGACCCCTACCCCAGCCCCATTCCCTGGGGGAGGGGGCAGGCAGTGAGAGTTTCAACTCGGATGAGACTTTAGGGATACAAGCAGCTCCTAGTAAACGGCTCAGACTGGATCCTTCTTCACCCCTTAGCAACACCCTTCTCCCCTAAAAGTGGATCCCCTCCCCCACCTGGAGCAACTGTCTCTTTCTTCCCACAGGGACTCAGTGACTCAGGCCACGCCTGGATACTGGCTCATCCCATCAGAATGTGGGGCTTTGTCAAGCCCCTCTAAATGCCTCACACTACAAGATTTGAGGATAAGATGTGAAGTGTTTAACCCCGGGGAATCTGAACTGAGTGAAAGCGGAAGTCCAGCCAGAAGACAGAGGAGTCAGGCAAGTAGGACGGAGCTCTGGGGAAACCAAAATGACTTCTAAACTATTTAAGAGGGTTCTTTGTTCACCTGGCCATAGGCAGGTGGCCTAAGGAAGCTAGGGAGAGGGAAGAGTAGCCGTTAAGGACAGGGACCAGGGATGACAGGGTGTGGGGCTGAGCAGTGCTCAGTCTGTGACTCCAATATCAGTGTCCCTGCAACTGAGGCAATGGAGTAAGAAAGGGCTAGCCTTCTGTCCTGACTGTGGGGAGGTGGAGAGAACTGAGTGGTCTGTGGGATCCTGCAAACACGTGGACACTGTAGGGGAAGGGCAGGAAAACACTGCTCCTGAGTGCATAAACACTGGCCTGCTCCGCACACAGACCCATGAGGTGGCCTTTGGGGGCCCGCAGAAGTGGGCTATGCAGACATGCAGCCCACGGTGCTCACACACATGAACCCAGCATGCAAGTGCACACTCACACTCAGAGATATGCATTCACAGAGTCACTGATCTCCACCCGGAGCTGCTGCGTGCGAGTTTTCATTTCTGCACCAACGACCCACAAGGAAGGCCTCACAGCTACGAAGCCACTGTGTCACCCGGCACCTGGCACTCAGCACCCAGCCTGGCCCAGGTGCTCAGGTCAGAACTCACTTGTCACTGTGTGAATAAAGATGTGAACACAGGAAGCAAAGGCCGCAGGGCATGCTGGGTGTCCCCCAGAACAGTGGATGGGTGAGGATGACGCCTGATCTCCAGCCATGAGAACCAGGGATCCAGAGATGCCAGATGACCCACTTCTACTGGGCTGAAAACCCCAGGTCCCTTCAGGAGGAAAGTGCTTGAAGGGGCACACACACTGGGCTGGAAGGGTGGCTGTTGGAGAGCCACAGGTGGCAGGTGGCCTGGAGTCCCGCTTTCAGGCCCCAGCTGGGCCACCTTCTTGCTGTGTGACCTCGTCCAGCCTCACAGGCTCATTGAAAGCAGCAGGTCCATTCACTCCTGGCCTTGAGTCTGGCACCTGGCAGAGCATACTGTTCCACTCTTACTGCACCTTCCTCCAGCGCAGGGGGTATAAACAAGACCCCAGTTCACCTGACATCTACCCAGTAGTCACACCGAGAACCAGAAAAGGAAAACTCACTACTCACGACGGGGAGCCCCCGGGTGCCTGTGTCTTGCCGAGATCTGTCCCGCTGTCTGCTACCATGACTCCTTACTGTGGATGACCCTGGCCTTGACATGCAGGGTGACGACCTGGGGTCACTGTGTTGTCATGCAGCCTGGTGAGTGATGCTCTCCTGTTCCCTCTAGCCTCCTCCTTGCATCTGTCCCCAGGAAGCGCAAGGTTACCATCAGACACCTGCACAGAGAAAAACACGTGTCTTTTGTTTAATGTTGCTTCCAACATAGAAACGTAAATTTCAGTCTTCATGGATAGAAAATGGTCCTCATTACAGATAGCTGGGCAGCTAGGGAAAAGAATGAAAGTATTGGGAGCATCATTCATTCACTCATTCATTCATTCACGGCTGCTCCCTAAGCCCATGTAGGGACTGTGCCAAGCTCCTGGGCTGCGGTACAGTAACATGGTACAAGTGCCCAGCATTCAAGCCATACTCAGTAAAGGAGACAATGGATGGACATGAGGACCAGGAAGAAAACCACACCATGGCAGACAGAAATCCTGTGACGGGATGGAACAAGGCAGGAAGAGGAGCTGGGGCAGGGCTCCTTCAGGACACACTTTCTTCTTGTCTCTCCTTGGGTATCGGTCGTTTACTCACTCAACAAATGCTCACAAATGCTTCCTCCACACCCAGGACAGCCACCTCCCCGGCTTTGTCCTGGGACACACTTCCCTGTTTTCAACCTTTTCTTGCTACCACAAAGGCTTCGGGATACTCAGTCCTTGAGATTTTCCGATTCCCCAGTGAGTATGCACTCAGGTGGTTTCTACTTCCGGTTGTAAATACGGCTGCTGTGAACATCTTTAGACTGAAGGTTCCCCCCCTCCGGTCAGCCCTCTTTCTCAAATGCATGAGTCCCTCTGGGCTAGAACCCAGCACTGCCATATTGAGAGGCTCAGTCCTCATTAAAAAGCCTGTGGTACTCACTCCCCTGCAGGCTGCTCAGAAGCTGGAATCACATTAGTGAGCATGCGGCTGTCATTCTTCTGCAGAAGAAGGCCAGGCATGGTGATGTAATCCCAGCTCTAGGAAGGCCGAGGTTGCAAGTGGAGGCCAGCCTGACTTCTAGCGTGTGTGTGTGTGTGTGTGTGTGTGTGTGTGTGTGTGTGTGTGTGTGTGTATGTGTGTGTGTGTGTATGGGGAGGATGAATAGAACGTAAAAGGACCTTGAGTCCCATTTTAGAAGGTGTGCTCCCTCCTGGGAAGCTGCAACTTGAACAGTGAGGGTGGAACATATCGAGAGCTCATCACTGCAGAGCTCAGGAGAGTGGGAAAGCTTGCCGAGAGGAGGTGAGTGGTACCCTCCGAGGACGTGTCTGCGCTCGGAAACTGCGAGTGGCCTTATTAGGGAAAAGGGCCTTTGTGGTGCAATTGATGACATCCAGATGGGAGCGCTTGTGGCTAGGGAAGCCTCTACACTCAATGACAATGGTCCTCGGGAAGAAGGGCACAGGAAAAGCCCAGAGGAGAAGGCACAGACAACTGAGGCAGAGCCTGGGGCGAGGCATCTCCATGCCAAGGGATGCTGGAGAGGGAGGAAGGACCTTCCTGGGAGACTCAGGAAGGGAGTGTCCCTGAGACACCTTAATGGGACTGTGGCCTCCAAATGGTGAGAACTTGCTTTTACTGTTTTGTGTGTGTAAAGGGGGTGCAGGTATGTGTGTGGGTGCAGGTATATTGGGGGTACAAGTACATGTGTGTGTGGGATGCAGGTATGTGTGAGAGAGTACACATATAAGTATGTGTGGGTGAGGTATGTGTGGGGATGCAGGTGTATGGGGGTGCAGGATATTTGTGGAGGCTGTGTGTGTAGGAGTATGTGTGAACAGATGTGGGCAGATTGAGTGTGTTGGTATGGGTGTGGGTGTATATGTTCAGATGTAAAGGGGTTGGGTGTGTGTATGAGGTATATGTAGTGTGCAGGTGTGTGTGTAAGTGTGTGTGTAAGTATGTGTGTGAGCGAATGGTTTTGGGGGTGTACAGGTGCACGTGTATGTTTATGTGAATGTGTGAGGCCGGTAGTCCATCTCAGAGGTCCCTCCTCAGGCGCTGTCCACCTTGTTTTTATGACAGAGTCTCTCACTGACCTCGCGCTCACCAAGTGAGCAAGGCCAGCCATTAAATGGTTGCGGGAGTCCACCCACCTCTGCTTGCCAGCACTGGGGTTACACATGCAAACCACCACCTCTGTCTTTCGTATGTGCGCTCAAAGAATCAAACTCAGATCCTCATCCTCCTGCATGAGCCATGAGCCATCTTCCCAGCTTCTCCTCTGCTGTTTTCAAAAGCCTCAGTTTGTGGGATTTTGTGACAAAATCCTAACAGATTTCAGATGGACACATGCTGGAGAGCAGCAGGGCAAGGAGCCAGTGAGGCCTCCTCTGCCTTGTCTGTAAGACGCGTTCAAAGGCCTCCACTCCCCCACCCCTGAGACCACCACATTCCTGCTCCTTGACAAAGCCCCGTATCTTGGCCCTGCAGTCTCCTGGGGGAAAATATCCATGTGACCAGGGAGGCTTGAGCCGGATGGGGGAGCATGATAACAGCCCAGAGAGTGTCTCCCAGCGCTGAGGCATTTCCTCCCCTCCCTGTGTTATCTTACTGGAGCCCCTGACAGCCATGGGAAGCTGGCTGAAGGCCTCCATCGCTGAAGGGGCCAGGAAGGAACACAGCTCTGCAGCCCCACGAGCCTGTGTTCGCCTCCCCTGCCAGTCCTCATGCTCTGTCATGAACCCTGCTTGGCCATCAGGTGTGTGATGTCCCCTGTCACACATCCAGGAGTCCATAACACCTCCTGTGTGGAGCCGAGCTGACCTGGACAGAGCAGAGGAGATACTCTATCCGTGTTCTGTCTAATGCCCTCCCCACCTCTAGCCACGTAAGGGTCAGTTCCTGCTCAGGTAGGGTGCAGGCCACTGTGGGGCTGGGTGTTGGCTGTGAGGCTTGAAGTGAGGACCCCTGGGCAAGCGACGTGGCCTCTTCTGCCTCCTCGTCTTCATCAGCCTTGCCATTGTTAGGCTGAAATGAGAAAAATGAGCGTCAACTGGGGCCTCCCTCGGTGGGGTTGGAATAGGAAGCCAGCTGAACACCCAAGTCCCTGCAGGAGTGACAGGGCCACTTTCTCTCGCTTGCTGTCTGCCTCCAGCACACACTGGTGGGCCAGGGACCTGAGGACACGTTCTCTCACAGGGATAAGATGGGTTCACAGGGCTCCTTCCCACTGGTGTTCCAGATCACCCCAGCAGAGCTGACCATGCCGTGGCTTCCCACCCATGATTTCCCAGGACTGGCAACAATTCAGAAGTGACACCTGGCCCAGCAGCAGCATTTCCAGAAGGAAGGACACAGGGTGACCGGGGAGGAATCTGTCACTGTCACGGTGAAAGGAAAGGCAGCCACTGTGCCTCGTTCACAATGCTCAGCCACCAGACAGGAAGGACTTGGTGACCAAAACCAAGAGAAAGCACAGGTCTAGGAACATGTTCCAAGTGACCCGGACTTCAGAGCTGCAGGTGAACCTGAGGGATGGGCTCAGGGGAGCGGAGTAAAAACGACAAAGACCACTGAGGGAAGAGGAGCACAGGCCGGACAGACCGGAAAGGGAATCATGTGGCAGCTCGGCAGCAAGTCACCGAACGTGAGAGAAAAAGTGCTGGAAAGGACAGGGAAACGTCAGAAATGTGAGACCGGGTCAAAGATCAGAGAAGAGAAAGGATTGACAGAAATAAACTTTTTAAAAGAAATTACATTTCCCTCAAGCCCCACAAAACCAGCAGTGTGGCAAGGAGAGGCCCTCTGGGCAGTGTTAACGTTTCTGAAAACCAAAGACAAAATCACAAACGCTTCCAGAGAAAAGTACAGTAGCTTCAAAGGAGCGAAACAGGACTGGCAGCCACCTCAGGGCAGCTGTGGGAGGCGAGGTAGACACTTCCCCAGGTGCAGAAAGGCCCAGAAACAAAAGGATGAGATAAAGATGCTGCCGGAAAACCTGCCCCAGGGGCTGGTGATGTGGCTCATTGTAGTGGGTTCCGTCCTCAGCACCACATAAACCAGCTGTGACTGTGCACATCTGTACTCTAGGCACTGGGTGGGGAGAGGCAGGAGGGTCAGAAGTTCAAGGTCATCCTCTCTCTACTTCATAGTGGGTTTGAGGCCAGCCTGGGCTACATGTTGAGACCCTGTCTCAACACCACCACCAACAACAAAAACATCTTTGCACTTGAAGAAGAACTAAAAAGGGCCTCTTTGGGCAATTCCAAATTGACCCCAGAGAAAGGACAGGTTGATGGGGGGAGGGGAGTAGGCAACAGAAAGAACAGAGGTGGGCAAACCAAGAGGACATGTCCCCATACCAATTGCAACAAAGAAATGACCAGCGGATAACTGGAACCCAAACTGAGGCCACAAGGAATCCAGTGGTAGTGGTATAAACTGGCTTCTCTGGAGTTTCCACAACCCGTGAGTCTCAATCTGAGACTAGGCTTAGGTTGTAAAAGGAAAAGTGCCCTTTTCACGTCCTGAAGTCACCCCTAGAAGATTAGTAAAAATCAAATGAGAAAAGAAGAATGCATACACACACACACACACACACACACACACACGCACACGCACACGCACACGCACACGCACACGCACACGCACATGCACTGACCTAAGGAAAGGGAAGGAATGAAAGGGGAAATAGAAGTGATGAATCAGAGAACTGGAGAGAAGGCTCACTGGATCACTCACTGATCTTATAGAAGAGCCAGCTCACAACTGCCTGTAACTCCAGTTCATGGGCATCTGGCGCCCTCTTCTGACCTCTGCGGGCACTGCATGCACATGGCCCACAAACTCACACAGGCATGCACACACATGCACACACAAATAAAAATAAAGAAATCTTTTTTTTAATGAGATTATCAGAAGAAACATTTAGTCACTATAACTATTTAAAAGTTATGTTAAATGCAAATAGATACTCTAATGAAAAGATCATTATAAGCTAAATCTTAAGATTAAAAAAATCATCTATATATTGATTTTGAGACATTTCTGAATTATGAAGCAGAAAGCTTGAGAAAGAAAAATAATGAATGAAACTGGGTAAGACAGCTCACACCTATAACCCAGGTGCTCAGAAGGCTGAGGCAGGAAGATAAGCATTTGAGGCCAGCCTCAGCTACACAAGACTCTGCTTCCAAGAACAGACAAAACAAAACTAAAAAGAAGAGCTGAAATCTAATTTAAGTAACTGTCAAAGGGCAGTGGAGCCTACTATGCTCACACTAGAAGAACCCCGTTTAAAACAAGACTTCTTTCCATAGAGGTTAAGAGGGACAGTCTCTAATAATAAAACAGTTAATCCCTGTTTGCATTTGTTCAACAAAAGCACAACAAAAACAGAAGATGACAGCTCTCCTCATGATGGGGACAATAACATGTCCTTTTCCAGAAACTTCATATGTGGCCAACTGGCTGGTCCTGGAGAGCACCTGTTCCATGACATCCTCATTGCTGCAAAACGAGGTGGGTGATAGCAGAAGTGTTGTGGGATATTCAATCACACCGTGAACCCTGAGTTTGCATTTGCATTAATTAAATAAAATCAACCTTGGGTCAGGAGCCAGCAACCAGTTGACAGAAAGTAATCGTAGAGAGTCAGAGTGAGTCTGGAAGAAGGATAGAGAGGCACAGAAAGTAGTAAGGATGGGCTTTGAGTGGAACAGAAGGACATTGTCTTCCTGAGATGCAGGTGAAGAAGGAAAGTCTAGTTGTTCCACAACTCTCAGAGCTAGTAGGTTTTCACCCCAGTCTGCAGTGGGTAGCCATTCCAGCTTGGATCTGGAAGTTCCAACCCCCATTGAGACTCTGGCAACTGTCACGCCTACGAGGCGGGGCCAGGGGAGGTACCTGGAGACCCGAGAGCTGGATGGGCCAGCGCTCTCTCTGTGCCAGGACGCTGAACATTGGAGGTGGACCGAGCAGAGCTCCAGAGAATACCGCTGGACTGCAATACACCTTCCCCAGACCCTGAGACCTACCTATCAGTTAATTTGTGAGTTACGCCATTAAATAAATATCCTTTTAACTACATGGAGTGGCCAAAATAATTTCACCAATATCAGCCTCTGACTCCTGGGTCTTAATGATAAATAGAATGATAGAGATTTAGTTAAAAACTACATTTGGTGGCAGTGGCAGGAGGCGGGTCCAAAAGGATCACTCTGGGCTGCTGCCTGAGAAGTGAGCCAGTAACTGCAGAGCCACAATTATTAGATGAAACAGCAGTAGATTCTGGTGCAGCCACTGCACCAGAGATAAACAACGCAGCAGCCTTGCATGTTCTGGTGAGGAGGCAGTCCCTAAGACCCTCCTGTGAGAACATGTCTTCCCTTGAGCAGGGCGGGCAGGAGTGGGCACTCTTTCCTCTTATTACATTTGTGTGCCTTGAGGCTTCCCAGGCCCTTCATTTTACATTACAAGGCATTTCCAAGGGAGAAGATTTGGGGTGTTGTTGGGATTGTGTAGGGGGAACCTCTGGAGGGAGCAGCAGCATGAGGTGGGGGTTGGGGTGGGTAAGGGCTACTGACATTCAGTCACCCAGCACCCAGAATTGAGTCTGCAGAATAGACCACTATTGTTGCAATGACCTGAAGACAGCAAAGCCAATCTGGGGTTCTCAGGGGGAACAGGAAACAGAAGCCTGGGGTTGATGTATCTGGAAAGAGGGTGTCCCCAGCAGGTGAGAAAACCTTGGAGGAAGAGCATGTTTAAGATAGGACTTCAGAGAAGTCTCTGGGATGAGGAGGTGGTCCTAGAAGGTCAGGACTTGGGGAGGAAAAGGAGAGGTATATGGCCCAGAGATGGGAACAGGGTCACAGCATAAAGGAACACACCCCTGCCAATGTCTGGAGAAACAGACTTGGGAAATGAGGGCCTACCAGAGGAAGCTGACTGCAAAGTCTACGTGATGTATCTATGACAGGGTTCAGGACACAGTGGAAAACAATTGGACATTCAAAGAAACTTGAATGCACCCCACACTGTGCCCACATCTTGTCTGGAGTACCCACCCACCCTCTCTGGATGCACTGGCTTTGCAGAGATGGAACCCACTCAAATCATACAAAACCATGACCCTGCCCAGGTCCCCTGATCCCTATCTTCTGGTTGGAGGAGGAGGAACAGAATGGGCAGCCTGTTCACAAGCAATACCCAGACTAGGACTGATGGGAACCTGTTTACAAGAGCAACACACAGGATACATTTAGGAATACATTTGAGGAATGTGGGAACAAAAGCATTTGAGGAAAGCTTTAAAACAACCCAGAAAGACACAAAGCAGCCAAACAAATGAGAAGAAAGCCTCATTCTTGACTCTGTGGCCCACAACACAGGAACTCCATTCTCCCCAAGTCCATTCATCTGGTTGAGGAGAGACAAACAAGAGGCCCGGGGCTCTTTTGTGCACTGCCAAATTGATGCGCAAGTCTGAATGAAAGATAAACACGGAGGAGTTTTGAGGAAACACTGAGTAGAATCCAGTGGGTGCAGGCTGGGAAGGAGAGAGTGTGCAGCAAAGAGCAGAAAGGCGGAAGCAGGCAGGCAAACGCTCGGGTTTTTGTTTTGTTTGGGGTTTTTGTTTCCCTTTGTTGAGACAGGGTCTCACTATGCAGCCAAGGCTGTCTTCCACTTCCTGAGCTTGGGATGCCAGGCGTGTGCCACCACACCTGGCATTAGACGTCGTAGACAGTGGAAGTGGCCTTTCAACTCCAGCAGGATGAACTCTCTAACACATGGTGCCGGGCCAACCTGCTTGGCCACTTAGCGAAAGATGAAATGTGAGCCACGCCTCATGCTGTACACAAAAACCAGCTCCAGATGGACTGGAGAGATCTCAGCAGAGCCCTATCCCCATGGATGCTGGAAGAACACTCGGGAAAACTGTTGGAAGATGCTGCACGCCGGCCGCCGTGTGAGAGAGACCAACAGACTCAGAGATACAAAAATAGAATTTTCCAAAGTTCCAAAAAACACTGTAAGAAAATGCAAAGACAAATGATAAATTGTAGAATAGACTTGAAGCATATGTCCACGCCATGGTGAAAAACAAATCCACGGTGCACGTGCTCACACAGGCATATATGTACACACACATGCACACACACACACAGAGGCACAATCACTGCAAACTTGATTGTAAAGGCAAAATATTGGAAATGGCTGACATGGCTATGGCTAAGTACTACGCAGCTGTGTAAAGAATGAGGAAGCCCTTTACGAGCTCACATAAAGTAATTGCCAGCAAGGGTTGGAACTGAAATACACGAAAATGGCTCTCTCTAATACACCAGCTTGTGGGAAAGGGTATGAGGAAAAAGAGTGTTTCTTCCTTGTAAAAGAAACAGGAAGAACAGAGCAGAGACGGGACGGGGTGGCGGGGTGAGTGGTGTCCCCCCAAATGCCCTCGCGTGAAGTTTCGCTGATGTGTTACATACTCAAGGAAAGAGGCAGGAGGGCTCCACATGGACCACAGATAGAGACGGACTTCACCATATCCCTAAAGAACAGCCCGTGGGGAGGGACTGAGCACAAAGGAGGACTCAGCCCCGGCTAATGGATTTGTTTTTCACCATGGTGTGGGGCGGCCATCCCCAAACTGGTTTCTGTTTATTCTAGGACAAAGAAAATAAGTAAATAGATGGGGATAATGGAAGCCAGGCTTCTCACTGGAGGAGGCGGGAGCTTTGAGAGTGGAAAGGGGACACAGGAGAAACCGGTGGCGATGGAGTGGGGTTGAAGTGTTGGTGCAAACTCACGGCTCTCAGTGTGTATGTACAGCGTGAGTGTGTCCAGTGCGAGCGAACACTGCAGGTGTGTGTCTTTCCTTGTTTCTGTCTTCTTGTCTTGTGTTTTTTCTCTCCTTCCCTCTTTCCCCCTCCTCCTAGCCTTCCTCACTGGAGACCCAGAAAGGCCCAAAGACTGTACGGTGGGAGTGTGCCCTCTCCCGGGAGTCTGCCTCTGGGAGTGTGTCCCTGGAGTGTGCCCCCAGGACCATGCCTCCACTTCTGGCAGCAATATGTACTTCAGCATGTAATGCTAATGTTGCTTTCTAGACGATCTGCACCCCAAGGAAACTTTGGGGGCGGGGAGAGGGGGAACAAACCAGGCTAACAGTGGCTCACACCTGTCATCCCAGCGCTCGGTGGGTAGAGGCAGGAGGATCAGAATTTGAGGTTATCTTTGGCTACATAGTGACTCTCAGGCCAGGTGGGGATATGAGAGTTGGTCTCAAAAACAAAACACAAACAAACAAAGCCAAGGCAGGCCACAGGGGAGCCTGGAGGGCCTCTTGGCACCTCAAATAAGAATGAGGGTATCTGAGAAACACAGACGTCAGCTTGAGCAGAGTCCCTGTGGCAGCATCTTTGAGTCTGCAACAACTGGGCCATCAGAAGTCATAATGGTGCTAACAGGTCACTGCCTGTGAAGTAACCCAGAAATCCATGCACACGTCCACATGACCCAGATATGCCAATGAAAACAAAGAGATGAGAATACAGTTCCACCGTCACAGATGTCCACAAACTCAGAGAGAGGAAACGAGAGACCCACAATTCATAGCTCACCAGCCCTGAAATTAACAAAGTGAAGTCCACTGACAGGAGCTTAAAAGTAATTACATGGCAGACTAAATAATAGTCTCCAAAGACTGTTTTTGCAAAAGGACTTTCTTTATTCCGTGCATGTTTGGGTGCTGGAGTACATGTGTGTACAGAGGTCAAACTCAGTGCCCTTCAGATGCCGCGCACCTTATTTTCTGGGTCAGGGTCTCTCACTGGAATGGAATTCACTGAGTCAGCTAGACTGGCCAGCCAGTGAGCCCCAGGATTGTCCCTTCTCTACCTCCCAGCACTAGGATAAGGAGTGTGTCCCACCACACCCAGCCTTTTATGTGGGTTCTAGGACTGGAACCCCAGTCCTTACTTTACCAGCTAAGTCATCTCCCCAAGTCCTGCAAAGGCATTTTAAAATGAGGTTCCAAGGGTCCCTGGGAGCCACACAGACAGAGTCACCAACCACATAGAGGAGGGACAGAGCCCTTGAGTTAGAGATTGAAAGTGATGTGCCATATGCCATGGAAGCTGGTAGCCACCAAGTCCAGAGAAGCTAGATGCTATGACCCCCTTCCAGCAGATGTGGATGTCCCTTTGAGTCCCACAGTGATGCACAGCCTGACAGTGCCACGCTTTTGTCCCTGTGAGATGGCTCTGAACATCCGACCTGCAGAACCATCTTGGGCTAAGTCTCGGCTGTCCAATCCTCCATCTGTGGTTCTTTGTGAGGACAGCTCCAGGACTCACTGGTCACTTTACAGTGGATAGACTTGATGATCACCTCACCTGGTTGCTCGGGAATAGACCTGCTGGTGTGATACTGTGGGGCCAGAGGACACTGCGATCTTGCAGGACCTCATGCCACCTGGCACCTCTGACCTGGCCCAGACTCTGTGTCCTGCTGCTCCATCCAGGAGGGCTCATGGGGCACCTCATTGCCAGGAAGCACCAGGCAGTCCATAACCAAGAGCCTCCAGTCCCTAACCTGGCCTGTGCCCCAGGAATACTCAAGGGTAAGGGAAAGAAAGCCACACGTGGCATGGCCACTTTTATGGACAAAGAGTAATAAGAGGGCTCCTGATTTAGACAGAGACACCAGCTTTGCCCTAAAGGCCGAGGCCAAGGCCACAGGCAGAGTCTGAGAAAGGTCATCTCTAATGATGCTGCTTTACTGTCAACTCTCTGGCTTTAAAGGGTTAACCCTAGTTATGGAAGAGCCACCCACGTGCTGGGGAAATCCATTAAGTATAGGGAGGCGGGAAGAAAGAAACAAGCCGTAGCTGGGCGGTGGTGGCGCACACCTTTAATCCCAGCACTCGGGAGGCAGAGGCAGGTGGATCTCTGTGAGTTCGAGGCTAGCCTGGTCTACAAAGCGAGTTCCAGGAAAGGTGCAAAGCTACACAGAGAAACTCTGTCTCGAAAAACCAAAAAAAAAAAAAAAAAAAAAAAAAAAAAAAAAAACAGAAACAAGCTGAACTTCCATCCAAAGCAGGCCCAGGCATCCTCAGCCCAGGCATCTTTAGCCCTGGCTACCCTCTAAGGAGCCACTGTCAAGAGCGTAGCCTCTGCCTCCTGCTCAGGCAGCATTCATCCCCTTGCTCAAATCTCAACTGCCACTTGGATAAACCGGGGGCATCACATGCTAAGAATCAGCACCGGGAACCTCTCAGCTTTTCCTAATGTAGCTGCCCGGGATGGTGTCAAGAGCACGGAAAACCCTGGATCAGCACAATGCTCCCTGCTCTGGAGACAGGCCAGCATTTTCTCCCACCACAGAAGAGGACTAAGATCTGCTCCACACTTGCCTCTTCCCTGGGCCCATCTTCCCTCTGGGACCTTCCATGGCTCCCCAGTTCTCCACTCTCACTCAGAACGATTCCTGGGCTGTCTTCCCTGCAGACTCTCCGTCATTTCAGGATTGTGTTCCATATTCATGTTAAATCCATCATTTTCCTGGCCTGGGCGCATCCTCTCCTCCCCACCCCACCCCACAGTGGCTCTCAGCGCCGGGTTCCCTCCTTGCAGAACTGTCTGAGGAGACAGGGCGTCCCTGACACCTCATTGCTGAGTGCTGGGAGGTGGCTGCTGTGTCCCAGGCTCTGCCGTACTATCTGTGAGGCCGGCTCGGGGGTGTTTTCTTCTCTGGAGAGTATTTTCATTGCAAATTCCAGGGTCACTTCAAGATCTTTTATTCTGCCTGCAGGGTTGCCTCGCGGGGAGCCTGGCCCATTCAATCACAAGTTCAAAACAACGGTGAGGTCGAACACTAGACTTTTCATGGGGTTGGGTAGAGGATTAGAACTCTGAAACCCAGCCAAAACGGGGAACTCTGTCTGGGCCTGAGGCAGGTCCCTGAGCCCCGCTGAAAACCTCTCGGGACTCTCCAGTCCTCGTGTAGGCAGGAAGGTAATGAGTCGTAAGATACCAGCTTTCTGTCCAGAAATATCTCCGCCATGGTTTGAGGTCATGTATTTGGATATTATTTTCCTAATTCCCCACTTATTTTCCTAAAATAATCAGCTCCCGCGGATTCTTGTGGCAAAGAGCTTCCAGTAATGTCTGGGCGGAGGTGGGGTGTCCAGATTCCAACTGCGTGGTTTAGGCCAGGTCACCTCGAGCAGGAAAGCCTGACACATCAAAGCACGGGAGGCAGGCCCCCCGCTCTGGGGCAGCTTTACCGTCCTCTGCTGATTTTTACATTATAAACACAAGAGCTGGCGGGACTCAGGTTTCTGTTGGATCCTTGCAGCACTTTGCTTTCCAGCTTCCTAGACGCTGGGAGCTCGGTTGCCGGCACCCGGGTTGGAGAGCTCAGACCCAGTTTTCCATATGCAGGGGGGACAGGGAGCAGGTCCTAAGGGGTGGCACTGAACTGTCACAGGCTTCTCCAGTAGCCCAGCCAATGCCTGCCACACCCTGTTTCCAGGAGGCCAGTGAGGCCTTAGGGGTATGATGGGGGGGGGGGGGGGGGCTAAATGTCCTGGAATGCCCTGCACCGGATGTGTGCCCTGGCCTCCCCGGGCTTCTTCCTAGAAGGGTAGGGAACCTGTATTAGCCAAGGTGAGCTGCCATCCTGACAAGGCCCCTTTCCCCTGGCAGGAGAGAGAACCCTTCAGACTCATGGCTGAAGCTCTCTCTGGAGGATTTTCCACAGACAGTAAGGAGGCAAGGATGGCTGGGGGGAGGGGGGGCTGAGGTTTTTCAGCTCAAAGTGGCACTGGAGGCTGAAACGCCCTGCTTTGCCAGTCATGTGGCTGGCACCTGCATGGCTCCTCCCTGTTCAGAAACTCGGAACCACAGTTTCACCCATTTCTAACCAGGCTTCTATTTAAAAAAATAAAAAATAAAAAAAACCATAAAACCATTTCTTATTTCAAATTCATGATTTTTAAGGTGAAATAGTGTCTCCTCCCTTAAAAACAGGTTGAGGTCCTGAGCCTGGCACCTGTGTGGCCTTGTTTGACCATGGCATCTTTACAGATAGGATTCATGTCAAAGCCATACTGGGGTAGAGTGGCCTTGATTGATGAGGGCCGTCCTTGTAAGAGGAGGAAAGAGACAGAGACAGACACTCAGCAAAACCCAGAAGATGGAGGCAGAGGGGCTGGAGAGATGGCTCAGCACACAAGATCGTTGGCTGTATGAGCATGAGGAGCTGAGTTCAAATTCCCAGAACCCACCTGAAAAGCAGGACATGGTTTAGTATGGCTGCCACATCACCACAGAACACAGGAGGCTTGTAGCCAGCGAACTGCACTCCAGACTCAGAGAGAATTTCGGTCTCAAGACAATAGGGTGGAAATCGATACAGCAGGACAACTCTAGCCTCTTCATGTGTGGCCTGCACACACATGGGCACACATACCACACACATACATAACACACTCACACATACGCACAAAATTAAATGAAGAGAAAAAGAAAATGGAGAGATGGATGCAGAGGTTAGAGCTCTGTGGCTCTAAGTCAAGGGACACCTGCAGATGCCACGCCCTCAGAAGTGGGAAGGAGCCTCCCTAGAGGACACAGGTCACTGCTCCTCTCTGACCTCAGACTTCGAGCCTGCAGACTGCTATGCCAAGGCCCCAGTGTGTCTTGTCTTAGCTGTCCGGGACACAACCCTCCCCCCCCTCACCTCTGCTGGGCTCCTGTGAGGATTAGTTACAGGACACAACATGCCAAAGATGTGCTAGCGGCGGAGGGAACAAGGCCAGGGTAGGAACCTAGGCTGAGTTCTGAGGTCCTAATCCTCCCACACTCAGGAGGGCAGGGAACTCAGCAGTGTCTGAGGTCAAAGTTCATGGGATGGAGCTCCCAAGAGCAGCTACGCGGGCCTCAAGCTCCTGGGCAGGCTGCAATATGTTGGGCACACCCCCATCCTAGCTCTTCCTGGTCCTAGCCCCTCACTACCCTTGTATCATCATCCTGACCGGATGTTACCTCACATGTCACTGAGCATCCTCTGACTTTGGGCGGGGCGGCCCGGCCTGACAACAGTCTCACTGCAGTGAAGCTGGGACTCCTGCTGGAGACAGGTGCTCTTGACAGGCACCATCCTGGTCCCAGGGGCTGGACCTGGCCTTCACTGTCCGCCCAGAACCCTGAAATCCTCAACCGCTTCCACTCACTCACCTCTGCAGCCCAAAGTGCTTGTCCCGACAGATGCAGGGAGAAGTCCTTGTGGGAGACTGAGGCGAGGTGTTCGCAGTCATCAGAAGAGGCAGTCAGTCCCTGGTACAGCCTGAAGCCTCGGCCTCGGGAGTGTTCTACCTGGGTCTATGTACGGTGAAGATGTCTATCTGCCAGGGAGTCAGCCAAGTGGCGAGTGTGTGTGTGGCCTGGGGGTGAGGAGTCTTTAAAGAAGACACAGGACGAAGAAGGAGCAATGTAAATGTATTTACCACCTGACTCTATACATGAGGTTGCCACCTCTTATTTAATGGGGAAACTGAGGCAAAGAGCGACATGTTGGACTGGCTGCAGGTGATTGGGCTAAGAGAAGCTTCTGGGGCCTGGTGTGCATGTGAAAAATGTGGGTCCAACATGTTCTTACTTCTGCCTGGGGTTCCGGCCAGTGGGGCAGTGTCAAGTGCAGCCATCTGCCCCACTCAGCACAGGGCCCACAGCAGGCAAAGCCAAGGTCTCCAAGGACAAGCTGCCAGCCACTTGTCCAGACCATCCAAGCCTGGTGTGGCCTCCTGTCCTACCTCCTGGCCTGGCTATGGCTTCCTATTCAGTTGTCCTGTGGTGATATCAGCTGTGGGGTAGCATAAACCAGAGCAGGTTGACACCTAGCCGACACCTGCTCACACAGGCCGTCACCCACCAATGACAGACACTTGGCTTTCTACTCAGGCGCAGCTGAAGGCTGGCTTCTTCTCTCTGTCCAACTCCCTAGTGCCCATCTCAGTCTCTTCTCAGACGCTGCCTCCTGCGGGAAGCCCAGCAGGGTTTAGAGTACACAGCTGTCCGCCTACTTCTGCACTGTGTTCTCTGAATATGTAAATCCCCTTCATTCCAGCCGTTGTCTTTTCCACTGAGACATCCTGGTTCTCGCTAATCTGACTTTCCCCGGTGCCTGGAGATGCCACATGAACACTATCTGAAGGCCTGGTGGTGGAGGGCAGGCATGGAGCCCAGGCGTATCTGATGGCCATTCTGGACACAGTCTGTGCTGAAGCTTCCCAGGGCCCAGCCTGGTCCTCATTGTCCTCAGCCCCACAGGATTCCCAGGGCAGAGACAGGGGCCTGGAGTCAGACATGGCTTTGCTGTGAAATACATGGGTGGTCTGAGCTGGCTAGGTCCGGTGAGAGACTTGGGACATTCACCAAAGAATGTGTAAGGGGAGTGGAGGGGCAGCAGCATTGGCTGGGTCCACATCCTTCTAGTCCTCTGAGGCCCTCCCTACTACAGAAGACAGGCACACTATGACTGGGAATTCTGCTCATGGCCACCGTTCTCCCTGACACATGCCTGGGTCCTAGCAGGAACCTTCCTCCGCAAACACCTTTTTGATAGCTGAAGGTGTTATCTTTCCCTAGGTCTCGTGTCCTGAGGTGCTTGGTTTGGTACCAGCAGTCCAGAGAAGGCCTGGGAAGCAGCTCCCAGGTACTAAGGTCCCCGGGAAAGCTTATGTCTGTCTCCAGATCCCAGACCCAGGGGCCATAGCATTTCTGGTGCCACCAAAGCCTGGAGAGTGTGTTCTTCCCACTGGTTGCCTATCTGAATGACCACCTCAGGACTGGACAAACTGCCCCAGAAAGTATCTGCAGTTTCCTCAAAACCCTCCAGTGTGCACAGAGAAGGGGAAAGGGATCCCAGGAAATGTGTCAGAGGGAGTGAAAGGTCAGATTTGGTGGTCAGCACTGGCTGGTGTACCCCAAAATTCACCAGGAGGACTCTAGGCAGAACTTGACCACACAGATCACAAGGATTGCATAGGGCAGCGGCGCTATGCCCTGCTGAACCAAACCACCTTGGCTTCCATGGCTCTCGTCTCTGGCCACTGGCTGGGCCACCTTGAGTTCTGGCCTCATGAGTGGGAGCGTCTCTCTATCTCACCTTGTATTTCTTGGCGTCTTGAGAAGCCAGCACAGCCACCGTCCTGGTAATAAGCTGACCTGGGGATTTTTCTCAAGGCCACAGATACTAACAGCACTTAGACTCGGGTTCCACACCTTAGGGGTTGTCAATCAAAACATCTACAGTGGGTAAGGACTTACAGAGCAGGGGTAACTAGTATAGTGGGTAAGGGGCAGGCAGTTACACAGCAGGGATAACTAGTACAGCTGGTAAGTGGACAGTTAGACATCTATGGATGTCTAACCAGCAGGAAAGGGGTGGATGGTTACACTTCTACAGATGACTGGTCCAGCAGCTAAGGGGGACTAGCTATGCATCTGTGGATATCCAGTACAATGGCTAGGGGAGACTGGTTATACAGTGTTGGATAACTAGCCTGTTTTGACCTGTGATGCTTCCATGGACTAGTACAACAGGTGGGAGATGGTTTTGAGGCTTTCACCAAATCCAAATCTCATTGTGTCCCTTGGAGAGGACATGTCCTACCTTTGAGCCTGAGTCCCATAGGATAAACATTGTTAAGTACCTACTGTGTACTCAGCCCTAAGAATACATTAAAAATCTGACCAGTGGGACTTGGGTGGGATTCAAGAGTCTCAGGTAACTGTTCAGAATAGCTCCTAGCCTCTGGCAAGTAGCGACCCACATCCCACTGGGAGGCAAGACCTGGACAGCGTACTCCGCACATTCTAGGCAGAGACCAACATGGCAGCTCCCTCCAAGCACACCCTCAGGGCCATGACCACCAGCTTCTCCTATGTGTGGCCAAGCCCAAACCTAGTGAATCGCTGCTAATAGGCAGGCACCAACTATGAAGTTCTCTGAAAAGGGCCAGTAGCAAAACCAAGACAATTTTTTGACCACTGAACAGGATGTCCTGGTGTCAGGGAGCCCAGGTGGGACCCAACCCAAATGAGAAGTAACGGGGTTTTCAGAGCACACTGTCCTTCCTGAACCCTCCACAAAGGCACAGGCTGTGCTTGTCACTCCCCCACCCCCACCCCGAGAGCAGCAGAAGCCAAGGCTGCAGAGTGGCTACGTGAGCTCTTGGCCTGTGTTTTGGATCCAGCAGAAGTGGGCTCCAGTCACCGCTCATGCCCTCCCCCACCACAAGTGTTCCAGCCACAGCAATGAGGTGACATCACAGAGCCAGGGGGCTATAAACTGGATTCAGACAGAAGAAGAAAGCGAGGGAGGGAGGATGGCCCTCAAACCCCTACTTCCTGTCCCCTTGTTCATCTGGTGAGGCCATTCACTGTTATTCCTGTGTTAAATTCAGTCCCCCACACCCCCAGGCTTTCCTCCCTCCCTCCCTGCCAAGCCACATGCTCCCCTCCTCCAACATACTTGAGTGAGGCCGCGGCAGACGCACCAGGCCAGGCCCTTCCACCTCCTAAAGAATCCCAGCACCCTCTCCCCGGGGAGCTAGTGTGGCCTCTGGCTTAGCTAGCCACAACCTGCAGACCACCCCAGCCTGTCCGCAAAGCTAGTGGCCCACAAGGGCAGGTGCCACCCAGACAACGTGAGGCTGGGAGTCAGGGTGTCTGCCTTCTGAGCTGACATCACATTGTCTGCATCATTCTGAGCCATCCACAACCTTCTCTGAACCTGTCTCCCTAGCTGCCAAAGGAAGGGGTGGGACCTGCCTCTGAGGCTCTGAGGCTCCAGACACAGATGGAAGACAGGGTGAGTCAGAGCTCAGAGCAGAGGTCTCACGTGAAAAGAGCTAAGCTAATTTCACGAGAAGCATAGCACAGTCTCCTCCCGCCGAACAATTCCAGCTTCCCAAGTTCATCGCCATGGGAGCGATTATCTGGCTATGGACCATCCTGCCTGCCCTCCTCTTAGCTCCATCCTGTCTTTCCCAAACCCAGAGGAACCGCCTCATTTTACACAGATCATCAATTACACTGGGGAAGATTTCTGTTTCGATAGCTGGGCATAAAGAAACGAAGAGGCCGGGTGGTGGTGGCGCACGCCTTTAATCCCAGCACTCGGGAGGCAGAGCCAGGAGGATCTCTGTGAGTTTGAGGCCAGCCTGGGCTACCAAGTGAGTCCCAGGAAAGGCGCAAAGCTACATAGAGAAACCCTGTCTCGAAAAACCAAAAAAAAAAAAAAAAAAAAGAAAAAGAAAAAAGAAACGAAGAGTCACTGAGGTTGTTCCCAACGTGTCCAGCCATTCTTCTGTCTCTGGGACACTGAGGCCTCAGTATCACATCCCACTTCTGTAATTTCTTTTAAAATGGCACACGCCATTTTTTTTTTTTTGTCATCCTTCCAGTGAGGATGGTCCCCATCTTTCCCCACCAAGCTGGTTTATGTGCTAGAGATATACCCCAAGAATTCTGCAACCTCCTACTTGGACCAGAGATGGCGGAGGGCATGACCTACAAATCCAGGCCCTAGAAGCCTGTCAGGTCATCTCAGTCTTCCCACAAAGCACTCACTCATCCACACAGCCTCAACCGCTCAGAGTGCACATTAATAAATCGCGGATTTTCCTACAATCCCTCGGCTGCTTGAGAAAATGACCACTGATGGTTCCACAACCCTGGTTCCTTGGCTCTAAGCCATTCCAGCCATAGACCCAGGCCCTGCTGCCCTCCACGGGCCTCCTCTCCTTCACAGCTCTCCAGGCTGGAGGTTCATTTGTCCACACTGCAAAAACTGCTCATCTGACAGCACGTCCAATGCACATGTTATTTATTGCCGCGATCCATGTGATTACAACACTGCCCAGCTGTGTTCTGACAACAGGCAGTTTGCAAGCCACCGGCCACGCCTTGAGTCCATTGCATTCTCGCCCAAGTGTGTTCCCCATTAGATCTGAAAGATAGCACGTGAAGAGAGAGCAGCCTATCTGTCAGCCCACACCTCTGGAGCGTCCAAAGCCTGGAGTTCTCCGAACTTGTCCAGCACGCATTGCCTCACAACCCCCTCTAAGGCTGAAGTCATGGAGAAACAGCGTTCTCTAGGAGAGCAATGAGGATTGTCTCCAAGTGAAATGTTCTATAAATGTCTGGGAGTCCCTCACCTCCCGAGAAACTCCTCTCACGCCGTGTACTTGGCTCTCGCCAGCACTGTGGAGCCCAGCCCTGCGTTTTTCTCACTGCCTCCTAGAGACGGAACATAGACATTTCCCTCTCTTGGCCGGCGCTGAGCTGGCATGGGGAGGGGCTGATTTATACAAGTCAACTGACATGTTGACAAACTGCTGGACAGAAAAGTAAAGAATGGCATCAATCTACTCTGATGCAAGTCACCAGGGCACGCGAAGGAGAGCCAGCAGTGTGGAGGACCAGACCCAGGCTGCCTCCGTCCCAGGCAGAGATGGGGAAAAGTGGTATGGCCATGCTATTGCTCCCTCCCTGGGAATGAATCACTTCCAGATGCTGCCCCAGCACCTGGTGCCCAAAGCCACAGGCCTGATATCTGGGAGAGCCTCTCTGGGCAGAAGGCACAGTTAACAAAGGCCATTTCTCCCATCATGTCCTGTGCCTGGCGTGCTCAGAGAAACAACTCCCCAGCAGTGGGCAAGTCCTCAGACAGACCTCAATGGTGAACTCCCTTGTTTGAAACAAACCACGCCCTTCATCTCTCACTGAGCTGATCTCACAGGGCACTGAGGCCATGGGACTCTTGTGGCCATCACGGTGCAGAGCTGCATGCTGTCTGTGTGGCCTGGGCCTCTAGGTTCTTGGTGGCAACACTGGGGTAATCGATAGTGAAGTCACAGAGGTGCTGGATGACCAATATGCCTTGGAGCCGTGGTCAAGGACTTATAAAGTGAGGCTCTTGCTGTGGTCTGATTTGTGGTCTTCAGTTCCTGTGTTGAAAACCACCTTTCAAAGTGATAATATCAGGAGGGAAGCCTGTGAGAGATGGTAGTGGTGTGGGTGGGACCTCCTGAGTGGGTTAGTGTCCTATAAGAAAGGATTTAGAAAGTTCCTTCCCTGCTTCTACCACATAGAGGCCAGTGAAAAGGTAGTCATCTATTTAAAAAAAAATGGCACCTCACTCAACACTGAGAATAATGGAGCTTTCATCTTGGACTTCTCATACTCCAGAACTCCAGAACTGAGAAGAGACAAACTTCTGTTGTTTACCAACCACTCAATGTATGATATTTTGTTATGTTGGGCCAAAGGGACTAAGATGACCCCTCCTCCTCTTCACCTCTATCAATACTGCTCTTATCTTCATGGCCATCACCATCACCACCATCATCTACATGGTCACCATCATTACCATCAGCACTATCCATGACCATCACCACCATCATCTACATGGTCACCATCATTACCATCAGCACTATCCATGACCATCACCACCATCATCTACATGGTCACTATCAGTACCATCAGCACTATCCATGACCATCACCACCATCATCTACATGGTCACCATCAGTACCATCAGCACTATCCATGACCATCACCACCATCAGTGCATCACCATTACTATTATCACCACCACCACCATCATCACGATCATTATCATCATCACCATCATCTTCATCATGCTCACCATCAACATGATCATCACCACATCAGAATCATTAGCATCACAGTCACCACTGTCACATGGATAACTCAGCTCTCTGTTTCTCCTCAGCTGGTCTAAATTCCTGGGCTTTGGCTCCTGAAGAATGGAAGTAGAGATCCAGTACAATGGCCTAAAGACATTGTCACTCTTAACCCTCTGGGATCGATTCTGACCAGTGTGTCCCCATTGTCTCTTCTTTTGGCAGTGTACTATGTTTCTGAACAAAGTGGTCAAATCCTTGTGCTAAAAGTTCTGAAGGAAATACTTATAGATGCCTGGTCTTGCTTCTATCATGCCATTGTAAGTGCCCAGGAAGGAGTCCAAGCTCTTCCAGCAGCCAGACACTCTTTGCACCATCCTCTTCCAGGTCTGCATGCCCTGGGAACTCTCTCTGGGTGTGGTGGCCTCTCCACCACTGGTATGGACTGAACAAACACTCAAGGCTGCATGAACAAGTTCCTCTTAGCTCTGGGGCTGAAGTCCAAGATGGAGCAGAGTTGGATCTTTACGGGACTCCTTGACTCACTTTGTCACTGTGTCCTCACAAGACACAGTCTGACCTTGGGTCTTGCCCTCTTAGAAGGATGCTGATGTGTGGTGATATTGTGTTCCCCCAAAATATTGTGCACCTTAATAAACTTATCTGGGGTCAGAGAACAGAACAGCCACTAGATATAGAGGCCAGAAAATGGTGGCACATACGCCTTTAGTCCTATCACTTGGGAGGCAGAGATCCATCTGGATCTCTGAGTTTAAAGCCACATTGGAAACAGCCAGGCATGGTGACTCACGCCTTTAATCCCAAGAAGTGGGCCTTTAATCCCAGGAAGTGAGGGCAGAAAGCAGAAAGGTATTTAAGGTGTGAAGACCAGAAACTAGAAGCTTTTAGCTGGTTAAGCTTTTAGGCTTTCAAGAAGCAGTTCAGCTGAGATCCATTTGGAGAAGGACACAGAGGCTTCCAGTCTGAGGAATCAGGATCAGCTGAGGAATTGGCAAGGTGAGGCGGCTGTGGCTTGTTCTGCTTCTCTGATCTTCCAGCATTCAGCCCAATACCCAGCTCCGGGTTTGATTTTATTAATAAGAACTTTTAAGATTCCTGCTACACTGATGTCATCACAGGACTTCACTTTCATGACCTCTAACCATGATCACCTCCAAGGCCCATCTAAGGAGTATCAGGGCTCCACTCTGAGAATCTGAGTTTAGTTCATGGTGGGGACCTTATTTGGAGCTCCATGCCTTGCTCGGTAACCCTTAGATGTAACTGGTGGCTCTCAGAGCCAACACCCCAGGCCAGCACGTGTTGTGGCTCCCACTGCCCTTCACAGGCCTTAGAGAGAGTGAAGATGGCTATTATTTGGTTTCGAGCTCTCAGAATGACCTGTTACCGTCATTGTCTTTGCGGGGGGAGGGGAGTTGAGACAGGGTTTCTCTGGGTAGCCTTGGCTGTCCTGGAACTCACTCTGTAGACCAGGCTGGCCTCGAACTCACAGAGATCCCTGCCTGTCTCTGCCTCCAAGTGCTGAGATTAAAGGTGTGTGCCACCACCATCTGGCTTTTGTTACCACGGTTTGATGGTTGAAGACTAAATACTGAATGAATGATGAACCCACCAACCAACTAAAAACTCTGTCAACTCATTCCCAATAGTGAGACGAGCATAGCGTCTCCGCTGAAGTACATGCTGTCTTCTTTGGCTGTCATTCCCACGTTGCCTGGCCATCCCCCTCAGCCCTTCTTTGGAATTCAGAGGAGAACGGTACACTGAGTGTACTTCCAAACACTTTCTAATGCATCTTGTCATTTGGCTGCTGGTGGCCCAGTGGAGTGAGTGGTACCGTTGGGTGCCCCATTTGCCACTGTCAGTGGAGGACCAGTGGATTTAATTTAGATGTTCAGGCCCCAGATCCAGTAGCCGCCCACCTGCAGGTTGCTGTGTGCTCTGGCTGTCTGCTCTGTCCACTCCCCTGTGAGAGGCTTGATGATAAAGGAGAAAAGAGCAACACATCCCACCTGGTCACACCGCCTGAGACTCACAGGAGGGATGAGCCATTCAAACACAAGCTACCAAAAGTCCCAAGCCTTGCCTCCGTCCACCAAACCTTCAACTGCCTGCCGAACCCTTTCCACCTTTTCAAAAGACTGCAGGGGCTGTTCAGATTCTGTCCCCTTGAGTCCCGAGTGTCATGTAATAAATGTACACGGACTTGGCAGGTTCAACCCAGCCTGGAGGTCAGCGGACCTAAAGAACAGGTGTGCGCATGCTGAGTGCCACTGGAGGCCCCTGGGGAGGCTGTATCTTCATCTGAGCCAGCTTCTGGCAGCACCCACATTCCCTGGCTCCTGGCCCCCTTCCATTCTCCAAGCTAGCTCTGCAGTCTCCCCCATCTCTCTCACCACTTTCCATACCATTGGCTTGTTCTGGGATGCTTCTGGTTCTCAGACTCAGTAGGTGACTAGAAACAGGTGAGAAGCAGGCGGCCACTGGCCTTGTTGTTTGGAAGGACACTGTGATGACGTTGTGCCAATCCAGGTTACCCAAGGGAATCTCCCTGCCTTGGGATGCTTCATTAAATCCCGAATCTGTGAGATACTGTGACGGGACAGTGTGCTCCAATGTGCCAACACCAAGACAACACTTTCTCAAGTTGTGGGTTGGGACCTGGCATTTTGGGAGAGGCTGTCATTCTGTGTGCACAGTACTTTTTCTTTGGGGTGGCAGTATTAGTAAGGCATTCAGAAGAGTTTAAACGCCAGGAAGAACAGACTGAGGCGATGGGCTAAGAAGGCCTTTTCCATCTTCTGGTGGGGAAACTGAGGCCCATCCACAGTGACACCACACAGGAGGGAAGCATTGCCTTCTTCTCAGATGACTTTTGTTTTCTGTGTATCTCTTCTGGAGTCCGCTCTGAGAACCAAGTCTTTAGACCACAAAGGACAGAAACAAGTAGTGTCATGGACCGTAGGTAGCAGGTGACAGTTCGTACCACGTGTCATCTAAGTTGGAGAATTGGCCCCTGCCCTGCCTGCCTCCACCAGTCCTGAGTGGTCACCAGACTCAGCCACCACCATCACTGCCGCCCTGCCCCTGGGCCCAGCCTGCAGCCGAGGGGAAGCTGTTATCAGTGAGATTCAATTTGCTGCTATCCCCCAGACTCCTGTCTTCCTGTCCATGGCTCCATCCATCACCTTCAAAGATGAGCTCCAGAGGTGACCCACATTGTCTCCAGTGGCCGCCTGCCTCTGAACTGCTTCTAGTCACCTACTGAGTATGGGAACCACAGGCATCTCAGAACCAAGCCAACGGTGTGCTGTCTGTGGCTGGACGCTGAGCTAAAGTTCATGACTGAGAAAAATCACTTAACCTCCTGGGGGGCTCAGATAAAGATGCCCCTGTCTCTCAGGCTACATCAGACAATTGTCTGACCCTCATTTCTGCCCTCGGCCTCCAGGGCACACAAACGTGTGGTTCAGTGAGCTCTTCATGTCCTTGCTTCATCCCTCATAGTTCATGTAATTTCACCCTGGCTTAGCCGAGGGCCTCCAAATCCCAACTGCACAAACCAGCGAAGTCAGAGACATAACCCATTTCCCCCACCCGAATGCCCTGAGCATCTGTTCCCTTCCGACCTTTCTGCACTCGGTCCCCACCTTCTTGTGATTATATGGTCACTCTCTGCAGTCCAGCTCCTCAAACCTGTCCCCTGCAATAAATGAGATCAGTCCTTCCACTCAGGTCCCATGTAGCAACAGCCCACTGAGGCCTGGCTGTGGCTGATACCCTGTGTCGCCTGGTCCTACTGGCCATCCTGTCTCCCATCCCCCATAGGTGCTCCCCTAATCTTGCCTTCAGCAGGACACCCAGTAATAGAGCAGGAGGATGGGGGACAATTAGGGACCCTCAGGGAAGCAATGGAGGATATTTGCTCACAATCTGAAAGCCAATGTCACTCTCAGGTGGATGAAGCCAGATTTTCTTTCTCATCCGCCAACCAGAGTCACCCACACCCTGGAGGACACCCCTGTCCTGTGGCCATTTGAGGTGGGTCTCATGCTTGGCAGGACAGCCACAGCAGCTGACTATTTTGCTTGGCATACGAGGCTGACATGATGAAGGATGGGTTGGATAGCCATGTGGGTCCTTGTGCCAGGCTAGCTGATTTCACAAGCAGGAGGGCAGCCAGCCAGAGCACCCCACCCAGTTAAGGAAGGCACCCCGCCACCTTCCCCTGCAAGGACCCAGGGCTCTCACAGAACCTTAGCATCCAGGAGCTTCCTCCCCTCCAATGGCTACTGTTTCCTCCACCTCACCTTCTGGCATCCAGAGAGTCACCCAGGCTAACAGGAGCTGTGCCACTTGGCAACAGCACCCAGTTCAAATCCCAGCCCTGCTGTGGCTAGCCATGATCCTGTCCTGTGCCTCAGTTTCCCCATCTGTAAAGGGTTGCTTTTTAAAAAAAATAAGGAGACCACTGAGTTTCCATGAGAAGGAATGAACTCCAGCACCTGCTATACTGGGTCATGGTGATGTCACCCAGGGTCAGGAGTCGGTTGAATTTACCAGCAACTCCCTAGGAAAGGACAGCCCCCAGTTCCCATAGAGGGAAGAAACTGTAGAGTCCCCCAATATGGCACAAAGTTACTGACAGCCCTGTGGTCTCAAAGCCCTACAGCAACTCTAGACAAGTCCTTCTTGCTATAAACAGCAACACCCAACAACAACACCACCCTATGTGGGATACCTGTTACTATCCCGTCCCCTGACACTGGTTTCTGAAAACCACATTACATCAGGACCTGAGAAGCATATTGGTTGAGACTGGACAGTCATTTAGACGGGTCTAATTGACCCACGGGTACAGTGAAGGCAAGTCTCCACAACAGGACCCTGTGATCTGACGGGTAAGCGGGCTGTGGAACGGCTGTGCGTACCCAAGAGGGGTCAACAGACAGAGATCCACCATCCACGCACGGGTGACCGGAACAATCCTAAAGGGACCCCCACCTGCCTTAGAGGATGGAAGGGCTGGGGGCCCAATGGAAACAGAACACAGCAACGACCCCCTGAGACCACAGACTGCGGCCCTACCTAGCAGTGTGGGGACTCAGTGATTCACTGATGTGAGGGTGAGCCTCTGTCTCTGCAAACACTCCTAAAATCCACGTGGGTCTATGGGATGGGATAACTCCCTGCCACCAGGCTGGGAACAGCCATGGCGTGTGTCCACGGCCAGGCCTTCTTCCTTACAGCACGGCCACCCAAGAACCACAGGAAGCAGGGCCCGAGAGGCATAAGCTGCTTCAAACACACAGAAGGCAGGACTACAGGCCTGGCCGAGCCCATCCCTACTCTGGGAAATGAGATCGCAGTGGAAAGACATGGACACAGAAGGCAGGAGAACACGGGACCACTATCAGCACAGCTCATGTCTGCCCCAGAGAGACAGGGGTACGGTGTCCTCACTGGGGACTCCTCAGCTGAGGAGCCATGCACACCATTTATGTGTAGCCCAGTGACTGGCTAAGTGAACAGTGCTCTGGGGGTTCTCAGATACCCCGAGATGGGGCCCTCAGGAGAACACAGGCCGCTAGTCGTGTTCCTGTAAACATCAGAACGTCACTGGTGCTCGAGAGAAAGCTGACTGGCTGGTGGTGCGTGTAACTGTGTCCATGACAAAATCTCTTCCCTTACTTCCCAGAGTGCACTGCATACGACGCTGTGTTCTTCCTGTTTCTTTCCTTCAGCTCCAAGGGAATGGAAGCAGCCTGTGTCCTGCAGCTCCCTCTTGCACACGACAGCCTGCGGGGAGTCCACTTCCGACATGCTCGGAAGGCATGGCTTGCTCCAAACGTGTTCTGCTTAGGGACCTCTTGTATCCCACAAAGCCCAGACTTTCCATCCACACACAGGTAACTGGTTCGATCTGGCATCTACTGTACACTTCTAGTGGCCATACCTTGGCATCTTTCGTCAATACATGTAGCCTGGGTGGGATTGCCCAACTCCAAGAATAGCTGTGTAATCCAGCCCTTCACCCACTGCCTGTCCTCAGGGCTCGGGTGGGGAGTGACCTGAGTCACAGACACAAAGCCAATGTCCTGGGGCTGCTTTGGGCTGGGCTGCCCATCGGATGCTCCTCTGAGCTCTTGACACCCCCCTACCCCACCGCATCAGTATTTCCACTGGTGCTGGAGGCCGTCCAGGCTGGATTCCCCTATGTGCAGCCAAAGGGTCTGTAATAGTGACTTTTTCTGTTGCTGTGATACAATATCCCGACAAAAGCAGTCCCAGGCTTGCTAGAAATGCAAATTCCAGCCCTCTCAAGCTTGAGTTAGAATCCTTGGGACGGCCTACTGGGCCCCAGCAGCCCCTGGAGTTCTCAAAGGCATGTCCAATGTGCAGCCTGAAGATGCACGTACCCACACGGCCCAGAAGAGCTCAAACGTGGCCAAGATAAAACTGTAAACTTACTTAAAATAGTGAGCTGCTCGTGAATTTTGTCTTTTTATGTTTTTGTAACTTGATGTAGTTTCTCAACATAAGCTGTAGGTGACAAGATCATGTTGCCATGTCAAAGGGACACACCTACTAGCTGAGCACTGGAAGACCAAGAGGTATCTGTCCGAGATGCCAGGTTCTCCTTCTTGGCACAGGACAGGCTGCTATTGACCACTAGCATCTGTCCTTGGAGCTAGGCACAGCCTCTCAATCCTTTTCGACATGGCAGTCCAGCACTCAGGGTGACCGCCACAACCTCCCAGGTGGATGGGACATGAACATTGCACCAGGAGCTCACCCCAAGACTTGGGGACACTATGACAATGCATTACACTGGTTAGGGAGCTGAGGGAAGAGCTTGGGATTCGAGGAGGCATTTGGAGGTGTCATGGAGGAGGTAGGACAGGAACTGGACACTGGAAGGCTGTGGAGCTGACCAGGCCAAGGAGGAGAAGCACTCCAGGCAAGGGTCATTGTGAGGGCAAAATGATGGAGGTGGGAAGGCTTGGCATTGTCTGAAAGCTGCGTGCAGGAGCAGCTGGAGCCAAGACCTGAGCTCCAAAGTGGAAATGGGGTCATAAAAGGAGACATGGTGAGGAAGAGTCAGCAGCTTCCTGTGACTGGCAAGAGAAGCATGCAGAGCCCCCAGGGAGGCCCAGGCACTGCCCCGCCCATCCAGGCACTGCCCCGCCCACACTGTCTGTCTTTCCAGACCACTATCCTGAGACCCTGCTGCGGGAGACAGGGGCAGCCCAGAGGAGCAGAAGAAGACCAAAAGGATTCGAGACGCTCCAAGATAAACACCACAGGCTGAGCCCTAGTCCACCAGCCATGGGAAAAAAATTAGCATTAGCCAGCGCATTTTAATAAAGCACGCAGTCTGGTTTTGATTTCACAGATGTAAAAAAAAAAAAAGGAAAGAAAAGAAAGAAACACAGGCAATCTGGAATTAAGCTGGACTTCAGTCTGTTTTTATAAACCACATTTGGGAGTCTCTTGGTATTGCTAAGATTCAATTTACAGACATTTCTTCAAGCCAAAGAAAAGGAAAGAAGAAAAGACCCCGAATGAGCATGCGGCAGGGGTGTTGGGTCTGGTGACTCGCTGCTTAACAGGCTTCCTGCACCGTTTGGCTGATGCACTCTCAAGCGGTTCTCATCACCTACACTGCATGATGTCACAGGGAGGGCGGTCACTTTCTCTCTTGCATCCCATGTGGCTTACAGTCTCATCACAGAGCAAGTATCCATTCTCAAGAAACCACAAAGACACCCTGGCCAGGCGCCAGCTGCTCAGGGAACCCAGAGGAACTGAGTGCTGAGCTTCCCTAGGCCAGGCATGTCATTAGAGTCCCTCTGCTTGGAGGTGGCTTGATATCCACACCCAACTCACATGCCAAGGCCTCATCTACCAGGTGCGCTGCAGCCCAGACAGCCTTCAGCAGGGACCTCCACTACACACACAGGTCATACCAGCACCACCACACACCTGGACCAGGTACCTGCAGCTAGAACTCGGCTGGGTCTTGAGACAGAAGGTACCTCCTATAGGCTCTCAACCCCCCAGAACCTCACCCTACCTCTACCTGCTGAGTTGCTGGAAACTTCTGACATGATAAACATTGCTTCTGTATCATCTAGGCTCTCATCTCCTAAGTTCAGTGTCTCTGAACTTAGACACTGAACCCCCTGAATCAGCAGCTCCCTTGGATTCTCTGGCCAAATCCCCACTTCAGACCAGAATGGGGAACAGGGGGCTCTCCCCACCCAGAGCAGTGTTGATTTTACTTGGCACATATTTATCCCGTACAGAGGAGCTCTCTCTCTCTCTCTCTCTCTCTCTCTCTCTCTCTCTCTCTCTCTCTCTCTCTCACACACACACACACACACACACACACACACACACACACACACACACACACACCACGGTGCGGGTATAGCAGCCTGTACCCCCCAGAAGCCAGTGCTACACGCTTTGCAGCCTCTTCTGTGTGAGGCACCAAGCTGGCACTGAGATGTGAAGCCATCTTCTAGCTTCCAACCCCAGCTGTTCCCCTCTAGAAGAAGAGTAGCCCCAAAGCCCCAAATACTGGCCCCACAGAAACTAGCATTGCAGATGCTGAGGTTTTATCTCACCCTTTCAGGTGCACACAACAGGAACCCACCAGTGGAGCTGGGGGCCCAGCACCTCAGCCCATCAGGCCCGCGAGTCTTAGTAGGGGAGAAGCCCATCTTCACCCATGGTTCACCAGGCCCTACTTATTAATGGCTGATTGGGTAGGAAAGGCCAAGATGGGATGCTACTGGCAAGACCTCGAGACCCCCACGGAACGCAGAGAGTTGCTTTTGAATGAAGAGGGGATGGTACGTCCTGGAAGGAAGGTCCAGGCCCACCCTGCACTCCTATGGAATGTGCGGCCCCTTCTGAGCACCGAGGAATTGAAAACATTAATCACGATGGCACTGAGGGACATCACAACCATTGCAGCTGGGCAGAGAAGAGAGAGCAGAATGCTCTGAGGTGGAGGGGGTGAGAGCGAGCCTGCCCTGTGCATGTAAGATGATGGATGATGAGTGTTATCGTGTGAGAGCAGCAGCGTGGATGTGAAAGAGTGGATGATGGGTTGACTGTCGTGTGAGAAAGTGTATGCGTTCAAGCATACGTGTGTGAGGGTATAAACATATGAATGTGCGTCTTACGCGTGTTTACATGAATGAGTCTACATGTTTGTACTATGCATGTATGTGCATGAGTGACGGTGTAAGTGAATAGATTGTATGTGAGTAGTGTGTGTGTGTGTGTGTGTGTGTGTGTGTGTGTGTGTGTTCACTCATGCACATGAATACAGGCTAAGTGAATCCGTGTGCACATAGGCAATAGTATATGCCAGTCTGTATGAGTGCTGTGTATGTGAGTCTAAGTGCACAGGAGTAAAGGTGTGTGAGGGTCTGTGCACATGTGATGTGTGTGTGTATGAGTACTGAGCACACTAGGTGTGTGTGTAGATGTACCTCCCCTTGGGCAAGCTGGATCAGGCCTGCCATGATGGTCCCACAGCTCTTAACATACTTGATTTCAAGGGAGAAATCTTGGCCTGGTGCCCCTGTGCCAAGCAACCCTGAAGTCTAGAGTTGTTTCTGGCTCTGCCATGTTGGGAGAAGACACCAGGTCTCCCTGAGGCAGAGAGCCCGTTCCTGGAGTCCACTGCAGCAAAGGGAAGGAGGCAGAGACTTCTCAAGAGGCGGTGACAGTGCTGGCTCCAGCACAGGACAGAACCCCTGTGCCCCCGGTACCTGGACACCGTCCTGCAGTGTCCTGTGACCCGGGCATCCTCCTCCATCCCTGGAGGGCACGCTGCACTTTACGCAGGCAGCAGAAGCAGAGCGACGAGCCCCGCCAGGACCCCAGAGGCAGGGTGACATGTGAGGGCTGGCCGTGTGGTTCAGGCTGGGTTCTCCCGCCTCTCAGGAGTGAGAGGAGAAAAACAAAGTCCAAGCCAAAAGCCGAGGAAACTGAGCCGACGTGGCCAAGAAAACTCACATTTTTCTTTCCATCCTCTTGCTGGCTGCATGTGTGAGGGATGGAAAGACTGCTTAGGCCTGACCCCTCTTTCCAAAGTGTGTGTGTGTATAAGTGTGAGACTTGCATGGATGGAGCTCAGAGGTCAAGCTTGGGTTCTCTGCAGTCGTCCACCTTTTTTTTTTTTTTTTTTTTTTTTGACCTAGGGTCTCTCGCTGAGACCTGGGGTCACTGAGTAAGCTAGGCCGGCTGGCCAGTCTGCCTGTTTCCACTCTCCCAGAGCTGGGATCACAGAGTGTTCATAGGAGCACATATCCAACCTTAGAGAGGACTCAGTCCCTACCACAGAGGGAAATGTCGGGTCTGCGGGTGCCCACGGCTGTGCTGAGTTCTTGTTTATGTATAATTAGCACAGTTCCCTCCCTTTTTTTCAATCATTAATGGATGGTGAATTTTGATAAACATGTTTTCTGTACACAGTACCCCATCTACATTTTTGCATGTCACGGTTTCAGTTACCCACAGTCAACCGCAGTCTGAAAATACTAAATGGAAAATGCTAGAAGTAAACATTCTGTACGGTATAAAATTTTCACCATTCTTAGTAATGTGATGGCCTCTCCTTCTTCCGGCTCGGGATTCAAATCCACCCTCTGTCCGGTGTATCCCTTCTGTACATGCTGCTCAACCCTTAGTCTCTCAGCACTATCTCAGTTAACGGATGGGCTGCCCTGGTACTGAAGTGCCTATGTTGGAGTCCCCTTTATTCTGCTTAATAATGCTCCCAAAGCACAAGAGTCGTGTTGCCAAAGAGAGACCAGGTCATGGGACACAGAGTGACGGGTTAACCATGATGCTCTGGCAGTGTTGCAGGTACACAGGAAACCACGAGGTATGAATGGGTTTGGTACTCTCTGGGGGCCTTGGCTTCCACATCCACCCCACAGAGGAGGCATGACTGCAATGATCGTGTGATTTTCTTTTACTTTGTGTGGTGAATAAGATCCACTTGTTTTCAAATACTGAGGCAACATTTCCATTCCTGGTGTAAACATGGTCACAGACACCGTATTCTTATTATATGTTGCTGGATTTGACTCATTCATGCTTTGCTAGGAATTCTGTGAAATCTGTATTCACAACAGAGACTCCTCTGCAGTCTTTATCTGAAGTATTTTTGACTAGTTTGGATGTCAGGGCAATGCTGGCCTTGTAAGGACTTGGAAAGTGCTCCCTCCGTGATGGACATAGGCTGAGACCCCGATACACACAGTAGGATTTTTGTCCTTGGGGTGATCTGACTATCACCATGAGGCGACTTCTCTACCCCTTGCCAGTCTCCATCTGGAATCCACGTCACCAGCCACCGACAGGCCCGCCCAGGCTTCTGGTGATTCGTATCTCAGAGGAAATCTTTTTCCTATCTTTTTTTTTTTTTTTTTTTTTTTTTTGGTTTTCCGAGACAGGGTTTCTCTGTGTAGCTTTGCGCCTTTCCTGGAGCTCACTTGGTAGCCCAGGCTGGCCTCGAACTCACAGAGATCCGCCTGGCTCTGCCTCCCGAGTGCTGGGATTAAAGGCGTGCGCCACCACCGCCCGGCTTCCTATCTTTTTTTTAACCTGCTTGTGACTTATATTTAAATTATATTCATTTTTCCCTGACTGGAGATTAAATTTAGGACCTCACAAGGCCAGGTAATTGCTCTACCACTGAGCTACACCCCAGCCCTCTTTGGACTTTTCTTTTGAGACCGTGTCCCAGTGAGTCCCCCAGACCTTCAGACAATGTTATCCCAATTTGCAGTATCAGGAGCACTCAACATACTCCCCCCCAGCCACCTTTTGAGCTAGTCTTACAGCTTTCATTTCAAGTAAGGTGGAACCTGAATAACACATTGCTACTGTTTTTTGCTTTGTCTTAAACAGTGAATTATCTCAGAGAGACAAAAAGAGGTCACCTTGAATCCCACCTTCTCCTTCCTCTAAGCATCACGCTTCTCAGCCCCTCGGTGACAATGCACAGATGGAGAGTTCCATCTGGAAGCATTTTCCTCCTCCGGGAAGGGTTCCCTTTAACATTTCCAGTGTGGCTGATGCGTTGACAAGAAGTTCTATGGGTTTTTATTTGTCCAAAATAGCCTTTACTTTTTTTTTCCAATTTTGCATAATATTTTTACTGAGTGAAAGAAAATCACTCTTGATGGACCCTCCCCCAGTGCGTTAGGACCCCAACACATTGTCTTCTCACTTAGATGGTTTCTAGCCACATACTTGTTGTGTCTCATTCTGCTGCTTTTATATGGGGCATGTATGCACATGCATGTGTATACGTGTCTGGGTCATGTGCACATTTGTGTGTTCATATGTGTCTATGTGCACGTGTTTCCTTTTAAAAGTTCTGGCTACTTCTAGGTTCTGTCTCTGTCATGGTTCTCAGCAGTGTTTACAGCATGTCATCACAAGACTTCTGTCATGCTCAGCATACACAGAGTTTGCTAAGCTGCGTGGACTGAAGAGTTTCAAGTTTCATCAAATTCAGATAAACTTCAGTCATTACTAATAAATGACAAATGGCCAATAAACAAGAGAATTAATATGAGTTCCTCTCCCTGCCTCCCATCTCTTTCTAGAACGCTTATTACACACAGGCCAGAGGACTTGCTAACCCCTGGGGAGCCGATGCCCTGTTTATTTCATTCTCTCCCCTTTGGTTTGAAGCTGACATTTCTGAATAATTCTCTGAAGCTTCAAATTCTGGTCTTCTGCTTCATTTTCCAGTGACTTCCATCTAGTATGTTTTTCTCATATATTTTTCATCTCCAAATGTCCAAGGCTTTCTGCATGTTTCATTTCTCTCTACACATGATCTTGGTCTCCTCTTCCTTGCCAAATACATACAGCGTGCTTCTAAAGCTGTTTTGGCATCTTTGCCTGTGAAATTCTGTCACTTGAGGGGCTCTGATTGGTTGGTCTCCCATTGCGAGTCTTCGTTTTCTGCACGTCTGGTTACTTTTGATGGCATACCAGCCATTGGGATATCCGTCACGGCTCCCCAGCTCCCGTCATCCTCCTGCACAGTTCTGGGTCTCATCCTGCTGTGCCCTCACTTGGCATCAGACCTTCTGGGGCTTGTGAATGCTATTGTGGAGGGGCCAGAGCAGCCTCAGGCTAAAACTAATTTGCCGTCAGTACTGAGACAATGTTCTCTGAAGATTCGGCCCCACACCTGTGTATTCTAAGGTCTTTCCACCTCAGTTGGTGGAAGAAAGCCACCCCAGCCCTCTTGGACTGCTCCTTCTCGGCCTTCAGCAGTTTTATCACACAGACATGACCAATCCTCAGCGCCTTCAGCTTCTCTGCAGAGCCCTGGGGCCGGCTGCCCTTCTCTCCAGGACTCTGAAATGTAATTCTAATTTGGCCTCAGAATCTCCAGTTTCTAAGTGCTCTCCTGGTCCTCCATGCCATTGCCCGCCCTGCAGGAATGGTGCAGCCATCCGACAGGCCTCTCTCTCCCTCTCAGCGACCAACCTTGTGCTGTTTATTGTTCAACACCTGACAACAGTGTGCCCTGTGTCTCGCTCGGTTTCTTAGCAGGAGGAGACGTCCCATACCCACTCCCCATCTGAGTCACGACCTCTGTCCAAGTGTCCAAGCAGGGTATTCAAAAGACTCTTCAGATGAAACACAGGACTGATGATCCTTGGCCTGCATGTTTCAAGAATAAGCCATAAAAACATGTTGCCCTGTTCTGCCATTATCACTCCCCTCACAGGAAGGACACCGAGTCAAGACAAAGGTGTCCTCCAAGGCAGGGCAGTGACGGGTCTTCACTAGTGAATGAGCACTATGCAACTTCATTACCTAAACACGGTACAGGTACTTTCGCAGGTGGCCATTGGGGACACAAGATAGACACAACGACTCAAACCATACATTAAGAAGGTTTTCCTTGAGGGCTGGGGAGCTGTCTCAGTCAGGACAGTGCTCGCTGTGTAGGCATGTGGACCTGAGAACTTCGATCCATGAGAACTCGTGATTGAACATAAGGGGGCGGGGGAGAAGATGGCCACACGTGCCTTAAGTGCTGTGCTGAGGAGGTGAAGGCTGGAGCATATCTGTGCTTGCTGGCCAGACAGTCTAGCCTACTGGGTGAGCTCCAGGTTCAATCAGAGATCCTGCCTCAAAAACTAATGTAAAGAGCGAGAGAGGAAGACACATGATGTCAACCTCTGGATCACAAACCCATGGCACAAATGTGCACATGCCCCTGAACACACATGACCACATATATACACACAAAACGCATGACTGTATGCTCTCTTTAGGCTTGTGTAGCTGAAGCTGAGGTGGGACCTGACCTTTCTGCATGATCACGGAGTTAAAGGCAGTTCTTGGGAGCTTTCTGAGAAGTATGACAGGTGCCTGACACATGCTTGCCTTGCCTTCCAGGGGTCCATCATTACCATACCCTAACCACTGTGCCTATAATGACGAGTCCTAATAAGCTTGACACAGCCTAGAGTCATCTGAGTTGAAAGCCTTGATTGAGGAATTACCCAGATCAGATTGTCCTGTAAGCAAGTCTATAGGCAATCTATCTTGATTATTCATTGATCTGGGAGGACCAAGCCCACTATGGGTAGCACCATTCTCTAGGCAGGTGGCCCAGGGCTATGTGAGAAAGAAAGCTAGAAAGTGTAAGTCTGCGAGTGAGCCAGCAAACAGTGTCCTTCTGTAGTTTCTGTTTCAGGTTTCTGCCCTGACTTCCCTCAGTGATGAAACATGACCTGGAAGCATAAGCCAAATAAATCCTTTCCTCCCCTAAGTTGTTTTTGGTCATGGTATTTATCACAGGAACAGAAAAGCGATTAGAACATCAGAGAGCAAACAATGTGTCCACAGACACACAGCACTTCAACATCGAAGCAGGTCCAGAAGCCTCAAAGCTTATCAGCTGGAATGACCCTACCCCCACAATGACAATCCCGCAGTGGTACCTCCATGCCTGCTTCCTCTTTAATAACCCATGAGGGTAAAGGAGGCACTGGGTCCAGCTGAGGAAGTTCCACCAGGACTTGGAGACATAATGACCTTCCATCCCCACCTGCTATCTCCATGGGAAGCCATGTGACCAAGTGTGTGAGCTATCGCATGGCCACACAATGCGCATTTAAGTACGGAGAGAACATTCCACTTCATAGTGACCTCCACCTTCACAGCAGCTGTGAGAAGCACCATTGTTAGCACTGTGGGGAAAATGGGAGTCTGGCACACTGTCCCTGTAATGTCAGTCAGATTAGCCATTCTGGAAAATAGTGTGGAAAATTGAAATAAGAACTACACATGACCAGCAATTCTTCCTACAAGATCCAAATCAATGGGCTAGGAATCCCAGGAGTCTATTTGACCAGTCTGTGGAAGAGGCGCACATCCATATTCAGCATTGTTCACAAAAGCAAAAAAAAAAAAAAAAAAAAAAAAAAAAGTGCCCATGAGCAGATGAGAAGATAAGGAAAATGTGAAAATGTGCACACACCATGTACACTTAAAAAGAGGATCCTGCCATTTGTAACAACTCTGTTGAACTCAGAAGTGTTACCCTAAATGAAACAATTCAGACACCAAAAGGCAAACATGGTGGAATGTAAGAGTCAAACTCGTTGGAACAAAAGGGGATGGCAATTTCCAGAGGCTGAGAATGGCAAGAGGCTGGTCACAGGATGCAAAGATTCAGCTACAAGATACCACGTTCTGGGGTCTAACGCAGTGTGGTGACCCCAGCTAATGACATTGGATTTCACACTTGGAATTTGGTAAAGGGTCAAATGGTAAGTGTTCTCACCACACACATGCATGGACACAGAATGGTGTGAGGTGGTTCAGGGCTCAGTTACCTTGACTGTGGCGGTCATTTCATGATGTGTAAATCCAATGTGCCTTCAATCCATAAAGAGCATTGTCAATTATATTTCTTTACACAAAGCTGGAAAAGCAAACCTCCAGCAGGAAGAGAGGCTAAAAGCCTCATAAGCCTCGTAGGTCTCAGAAGGCCCAGGAAGAAGGTCTCTGGCTGCCAATCAACTGTCTCCACCACACTCAGTGCTGAGACTATAAATTCAGTCATTGAGTCACAAGAGACACACAGGTGAGTCCCCACACCATGCTACTGCATAGCATCAGGCCCACTGAAGACAGGGGGCCATGGAGGACATGTGTGAACAGACTGAAGCCTCATGCTTTTTCATGAGAATGGGGTATACCACTTTGGAATAAGTGTCATCTGTACTTCCAGAAATCTCTACACATGTTCAGGAGCATAGACAGGTGCTGGGCAGAGACAGGGAACAGAACCAAGCAATGCAGAGCTCACAGAAGCTCTGGTGACAGTGGCTAAGTATGGGAACCAGCGTGAGTATCCCTGGACAAGAGAACACAGCAAGACTGGGATTCCTGGCTACAGAATCTTGCTGGGTGATGAGATGGGACAGGGTACCGAGACAGGACAACCAGAGCCCCAGGTGTCCAAGACAGGTTGGGAAAGAGACAGATCAGAGGACCACAGATGGGTAATCCTGTTTCTATGACAATTTGAAAAGAGAAAGACTGAGGCCTAGTGATGGAGATGGGAGAAGTTGCTGCTGGAGACGCAACCAAGCAGATGTGACTTCGAAGAATCCTAGGGGTTGATGATGCTGGCTCATCAGTGTATATTCACTGAGACTCACAGAACAGTGCCTTCAGAGAGCAGCTCACTGGTGTGGGCTAAATCCCAAGAAGCCTAATTTCAGAAGCAAAAGGGCCAGAGCCCTCTCCGGCTCATGAAGCTAGCCTGGGGGCGTGCTCTGTGAAATACAATTTCTTTACAGCATCTGACATTCCTTGGTCACCTGCCCTCATCCCCACTTACCAGTGGGTGAGACAATGGCTCCATGTACTTCTTGGGGGTCTGGTGGAGTCTTAGGGGTCCTGGATTGTTCCCATTCTGAATGCTCTTCCCTTTCTGCTTCCCCACATACTCCCAGGTCAGGTTCTCTGGCTGCCTGCTGGAGGGGTGAGGGAGCAAGTCTACCCAAGTGAATGAGCATTCACTACGTAAGCATGGCCGCGTCAAGGATGCCAATGCCTCAGACTCATGGGACTGGCAAGGCCTTCCCCTGGCCCAAGTACAGATGCTGAAGAACCATTGGCCTTTCTTTAGCTTAAAACAGTACATACAAAAAGTACCAACTCCAGCTTCCTCAACCCTCGTGGTTGCATAATCATGCCCCCCTGAGACTGCTCTCCTACAGAGACACCCCCCCCACCACCAAGATTAGCTAACCCGCCTTCTAGTCCATGCTGTATATAACAAACATTGGCATGTTTCTAGGGGTACACTGCCCCCTGATCACTTTATGTCACTTGTGTCTGTCTTTCTTAATTTCTCATCACTCACTGTCAGGTTTCAGGGCTCAGCCTAGTGGGTCACAGCAAGGGAAACTTCCTTCTTGTCCTTTCTATCATTTTCTTTCCCTATGAGCATTCTGTCTGTCTGTCTGTCTGTCTGTCTAGCTTTTAATGTTTTAGTGCTTTGCATGAGCAGGAATCAGTCTGCTCATCAGAAAACATGGCCAGTGCCTTCCACTGACCCCTGATGTCCATTCACCATAGTTCAACTATGTCTGTCAAATGGCGGCTGCTCAATAAAAAGTAAGTGAATGGAAGATGAGCCAACCAGGTTCTGAAGAGGAGAGAGGGATAAAAACACTTCCCAAAGCCACATTTCTTGGCAAAATAAAAATCAATCATTACAAAGAAGAAAATTACCTAGAGCCTCAAGATCCCATGCCAGCCAATGTGGTCACACACAGAACCATCTCAAGCCCCCAGGGAGGGAAGGATGAGAGCGTTGCCCACCATAGCAAAGGCTCCCAGGGTCCCAGTTCAAAGCCTGAATTAGCCCTATTGCTGCAAGGGGGCAGCTGCTAACAGCTTAGATGGCACCATCATCCCCAGGCGCCTGGATGTGCTCGGTTGCTGAGCTGAGTGAACATGGGTCCTTTTAGTGCTTGGCTCACAACAAGAGGACTGGGAAGAGGCTTATAAACGGGCTTGAAAGGCTGTCCCGGCGCCGATCAGCTCTTACAAAACGGTATTTTGATCACCAACGTGTAAATGAATCAACAACACATGGCTTAAATTTCCCTAAAATCACACAGGGCTTGGAAGTTACAGGGTGGCTCGGGTGGGGGTGATCTGAGCAGCCCACAAGTTTCAGGATTCGCCCCATTCCAAACAGATAATTTAAGACGTCTGGCTGACATGGGAGCCCTGCTGGGTTCCTCCCTCTTCAGAGCGAATATTATTCTCATTAAAACAAAATCAGATCATCTGCCTCGAGGGCCAGCCATCCTGGAGAGCAAGGGCAGACTCCTTCTGCTACATGCAGCTGTTCACAGGGCTCCATGGAGGAGGCAGGTCAGGACACTCACTGCCCCTCACCCACTGAGGTCCTTCAAGCTTATCTCTGATCTGCTACCCATCCCTGCAAGCCATCTGCCCATGGTCCCCCCAGGGTCAGGCCAGGGGGCTCAGCTTGGAGGCCATAAACAGATTGAGACCACTGACGCGGCTGGCTGTGAAGGTGTGTGGTGGGGGCATGGTTATCGTGACTACTTGTCAGCTCAACAGCCAGGTTGTTCTTGACCATGAGGGTGGACCTCAGCCCGGAAGTCCCAGGCTCTAAGGACAAAGAGGTTCTGAGAGACCCCTCACTGGGAAGCGGCTCACGTTCTAGAGGTGACATACTTCTCCCAGTGTCCTGGCTAGCCCTAGCCTCCTTCTAGGCCCATTGTTCTGCCCAAAAGGACACTTCAGACCCTCTACTTGAAAAGAAGATCCAGCTGCTTCCTTGCAAGGGTTTGTGGGGTTTATTTTGACCAGTTCTTCTCATCCATTTCCCTCTGTGATCCCCATCATAGAGCTGTGAAACCCTGTGAGGCCATATGTCAGTTTGATGAATGTGCTATCACAAACCAGAACCTGCTCAGATGCAGAAAGGAAAGCTCATGCCCAATATATCACCAAGGCCCTCTCTGGTGGCTAAGTTTAGTCTACACGCCTGTGCACCCCTCTGGCTATCTCTCTGCTTATATATCCATCTGCTCATCCTATCTATCAGACATATACCATTCATTGACCCATCTATCCATCCACCCATCCATCTACTCAATGTCCTTCCAACTACCTACCTATCCATCCACCCTTTTGCCCATTCTCCTATCTATCTATCCATCATTCATTTATTTGCCTACCTTCCCAGCCATCCATGTACCCACTCATCTATCTATTCATCCATCCACTCATCCTATCTCTACATTTATCATCCATCTACCTCCTACCTACTCACATATCCATCATGCATCCATCTATCTAGCTACTTATCTGTCATCTATACATCCACCCATCTAGCCATCCAACCATCAATCCATCCATCCATTTATATATCCATATGCCATCAATCCATCTCTCCATTCACTCATATCTGTCTACCTATTCATCTACTCATACAATCATCTCTTAAACTGCTATCCACTCACCCATCCATCCATCCATCCATCCATCCATCCATTCGTCCATCCATCCACTCACTGGCCATTCATCCACCTATCTGACCACCCCATGCTCTTGCTGCATGCTGGGTTTAGTCCATGCCTAGCATAGAACAGGAGCCAATTAACACAACAACGTGATCATCTGTTCCCCTAAGGAGCAAGAACAACAAAAGTAAACAAAGTAACAGTCACAAGTAGGATGCAAGGTACATCAAGGAGACAGTGCAGCTTGTCAGTCAAACCAAGGCACTGTGAGAGAAAGGGGCACTTAGGTCATTATCAACACAGGAACTTTTTCTGCAACATCAACTTTTGAATTTTTTGTTCTCTTGAGATGGGGTCTTACTATTTATTCAGTTTGGCTAGCCATTGAGTCTCCCACCTCAGCCTCCAGAATGCTGTGATTATAGGCATGAGCCACTGTGTTTGGCTGAAACACCAACTTATTGACTAAAATGATGTGCTCTTCATTGGTGTATCTGTAAAATCATTCTAATTAAGGTTTTTTTTTCTCAATGATCTAGACACTGAAAATGCAATTATGTTTGCTGTTTCATGTGGGTTCACACATTTTAATTTTTCCCCAAGTGTGGCTTGCCCTGACACCAGGCCACTGATATGGTAAGAATGCCTCTTTTCTTCACCTATCGTCTTTTTCTTATAAAATGCCCCCAGTCTTTGCCAGTGTTGTGCTTTATGACTGGCAACTCAACACTCCTGACCCTCTGACAAGACAGCACTGGGCAGAGTATTGGATTCTGTTGAGAAAACACATTTCTTGTCTGGGGAACTGGTCACCAATTCCAGTTTCCTACATGGGGCCATGTGGCTCTTTGAAGAAGATGCTGGCTTTGAGGAAGCCTAGCTATTTATAAATATAAAAAAGCATTTGTGTCTATTTGAGAACTTTCCATCCACGAATGTTTTACAAGCCAAAAGTCATCCAATAAACGCCTCTCTTATTGTTTTTAGCATTTTGACCATATCTGAATGCTTCAGAATCTCAGGCTGTCTCAATGACATTCCATTCGGGTACAAAACATAAATACATCCAATTAAAAATATGGACTTCATCAGGAGAGTATCCCACATGTCCAGAACATTCCAGAGCAGAATCACAACATTGCCTGTCCAGCTCTCAAGACCACAGACCAGGCAAGGTCGTGTACTCTATGTCCATCCTCCCACCCCAAGTCTGGTGGACTGCACAGAGCACCTTGCTCTGAGCGCTTTTTCCATACACAGCTTGTCTCTGAAAGGATGCTTTGTTATTGTTCAGCACAACTATCATAGAATAATTGGAAGTTTGTATTTTTTAAGTATGTGTGTGCATGTGTGTCTGTATGTGCACATCAGTGCAGGTGCCTGCAGAAGCCAGAATAGGGTACCTCTGATCCCCTGGCACTGGAGTTACAGGCAGTTGTAAGGTATCATGTGGGTGCTAGGAACCGAACTCAGGTCCTCTGCAAAAGCAGCCAGTGCTCTTAATTGATGTGTTCTCTCTCAAGCCCCTTGTAGCAGATCTTGAACAAAACGTAATCAAAATTTTGGGAGCTCATGTATGGAAAGGCCCAGTGCTGCGTGGGCCTCTTGTCTGACTTACAAAGGGACATCCAAACCACAAGGGAAAAAGCATCTTGTCAGGCTTAAGTCTGATGGATTTTCTTTTATCTTCCAACATCATCTTCATCACACAGCTTGCGATCCACTTCCTGTACTCTGTAATAAGGCAAGCTGATGGCCTCGGCTTCTCTTTGGACAGAGACTCTTCTGATGCAATTACTGCTTGTGGAGAGCTCTAAACACATTCCCTGTCCCCCCCCAAGAGTGTGCCTCCAACACCAGGCTTGTGCCACCAGAGTTTGTGTCTGTACCATCACCATAAAAATTGTTATGCATTAACTATGGTAAGTTGCATGTATGCATGTGCATGTGTGTGCCCCTGCACATTTGTGCATGTATAATCAGTCTTGGGTATTTCTACCTAGGTATTGTTACATCTACTAACTTTTTTTGTTTGAGACAGGGTTTCTGACTGGTGCTGTGGGATGTTTTGTATGTCCTGTGGGAGCCCTTCTTGGGTTCTTTGTGGCGTTGCCCAGCAGGTCCGTATAGAGGATGATTAGGACCATGGGCCTGAGTGCAGGTGTTTGAGATGGTCTGCACTTGGCTGTGCTGGGGGATGGTCTGTATGTCAAGTTGTTCTGATTGGTTAATAAATAAAACCTGATCGGCTGTGGCTAGGCAGGAAAGATAGGCGGGACTAACAGAGAGGAGAAATAAAAGGACAGAAAGGCAGAAGGAGACGCTGCAGCCACCGCAATGACCAGAGACACTGCAGCCACCGCCATGACCAGAGATGCTGCAGCCGCCGCCATGACCAGAGATGCTGCAGCCGCCGCCATGACCAGCAGCATGTGAAGATGCCGATAAGCCACCAGCCACGGGGCGAGGTATAGATTTCTAGAAATGGGTTACTTTAAGATATAAGAAAAGTTAGCAAGAAGCCTGCCACGGCCATACAGTTTGTATGCAATATAAGTCTCTGTGTTTGCTTGGTTGGGTCTGAGCGGCTGTGGGACTGGCGGGTGACAAGGATTTGTCCTGACTGTGGGCAAGGCAGGAAAAACTCAAGCTACAGACTGGTCTGTAACTTACCATTGGGCTAGACTCTTGTATAATATTAGCAGGACCAGCCTTAATATTATACATTCCAGGGGCTCAGGAGAGAGAACTACTAACGGTGAGGACTATTTTTGGGAAATAGAATCTCAACACACCGAGCTCTATAGTCCACTTGCTTTAATTCCTCTGGCACAACATCCTATATACACAGCTTCAATTCTGTTCTCGTGTCTAGCTCCTTTCTTGCCTGATTTCTCTCTATATTTATCTATTGCTCCCTCTACGTTCTATCTTAACTCTCTTATGTTAATTCTGCCTCATCTAGGGCCTTTTCATCTCATTCTTACCCAACTAGTACTTCCCCATCTGGCTCTTCCTCATCTTCCATTTTGTCCACACGTTTTCTCTCGACAAAATCCTCCTTGTCCCTTTCTATTCTCTGTCTCTTTGTTCCTTGTGCCCTGGAAGTCCTGGTATGTATATATACACTTACAAGCAGTAATCCCTTGGCAGTGCAAAGCCAGGCTTCCAGGGTCAAACCGAGGGGTGATAAGAATCACATAGAGGGGCAATAACCATTAATTATCATTTGCAACCCCAAAGGGAAGTGACCAATGGGGAAATGAATTAACTAAAGGCTAAATTCGGGTAATATCCAAGAAGAGGGATCTTATGTGCTCAACCATAGTCTCAAACGTTTGATTAGTAGAAAATGTTAAGAATCTATAAGTTGCTAGGTCAATGGGAGAAAACAAAACTGCCTTCTTTTTTTCCTGTGGCTCCTATCTGTCCAAGCTATTTGCCGTTTTTCTGCAGGGTGGGGGAAAGTGTGCTCAGTCGCTAGGCAACCTGTGTACAGCTAGATGCCTCTGGTGATAGTTAAAGGGAGATCTGGAACCGGAGGTAAGATTTGGGAAAGGAGGAAGTTAAGCTTAATTAGCACATCTGTCAGGCCTTCTCAAACAGGTAGTCTGGATGCTTAAGTCTGTTCTTAGAGAGTACAGAAGTATCTCTGATAAGGTACTTTCCTCCATCTGGGGATGGACCTGGCCGGATGCTGTCAATGATGATAATTACAGGGAGGCTTGAACTGGGGTTCTGGCTGAGCATAGCTGTCAGCACAGAAAGTTATCTAAATATTCCTAGAAGTGGTTAGGTAAGGAGTTAGAGGTCTATGTATATATTTATATAACTTTAGTTAGTAAGGCTGTAAGAAAGGAGGGTCTGAGCTAAATTGTGTAAAGCTATTACTTAATATCCACCTGACCTAGGCGGTGTCTCCTTGTGGAATTTACCTTAAATCAGGAGACTTTCATGTGGACTGTTATTACTGCTAGTCCTGGAAAGTGGCTAAGAGAGTTATCTGATTCCAGAGAAAGCCTTTCCTGAGGCTGTTCTCCAAATACCTGGAATGTGTATGTCCAGAGAGTGATCAGTCCACACTGTTAGCCCTTCTAAGGGGAAAGTCAATTGGGAAAACTATGAAGGCACACATGATTTTCATAACAGAAGACAGCTGATGTATAACAAGCCAAATAACACCAAAGCTCCTTGGAATTTGGCTTCCTCTGGAGGAAATCCTTGATCCCTCCAGGTAGTGACTTTGCCATAACCAGCTGAGTTCTTATGATATATTCCTGTGGCCCATAGCACTAGACTAGCCTGGCCAGTGAGACCCCGGGATCCACTGTTTCCACCTCTCTCTCTCTGGGATTACAAGCACACATCACCACACCTAGCTTTTGTTTATGTGGGTTCTGGAGTAGAACTCTGACCCTTAAGCTTGCCCAGCTAAGCACTTTACTGAATGAGCCATTTCCCAAGCAAAATGTAGAAATTTAAGATAGAATTAACAAAAGCCTCCATAGTTCCTGTGCAGAACACTGGCCCTGCCCCCTTCTATCCTGGAGGCTCCATGAGCCCAAGCAACCATTAATTAGCAAGAAACAATTCCATGTTGGTATCCAAGACTGGTGGGAAGTAGGCTCCATGTTTTCTCCTGCACCAGAGAGGCAGAGCTGTTTTCCTAGCCCTAGTTCTGGGCACCCCTGAATGCTAACATCCTGAACATAACATTTCATGTGAGTTAGTTAAGGAAGAGTAGAGAGAAAGAGAAATAGGTTGACCAGTTGTCTGGAGCCCTCCATCACCTATAGACCTCTCAAACTCAGGAAAGACCACAATGAAATTATAGAAGCACAAAGTGTGTTAGCAGGCCCCTCCCGGGAGCCTCTGAAGTGAAGACAAGTAGCTATACCTTGCTATAAAGTAAAAAATTAAATTAAAAACATCTAGGAAGGATGTAAATGTAAGGTAACCTTAAAATAAATGCATTTAAAATCACTAAATCTGACCAGATTTTGTCACTCACCAGAATATGCTGGTGGTCTCTATTTACAGTAGTGTTTGACAGGTGTCAGGATAAAGGTTACACCTCCCTGATAGGCACCAACATGGTTTAGGGTGAATTCCTCTGTGTGACACACAGAGACACCACTGCAGTTCACACCTGATGAAACCCAAGATAGACACAGGAAAAACAATTTGCCCCCAGGACATCCAGGCCACCATAACAGTACCATGTTGGTATCCAAGGCTGGTAGGCAGTGGCCTCCATGCTGTCCCAAGTCCTGTACCAGAGACAGAGCCACCATGAAGCTAGAGTCCTAAAGCCAGGAGATCTTCTGCCACCAGATAGACTGCCCAGTAGGACAGAGGAGGTGCCTCCTGTGGGGTTTCCATCAAGTCTCACTGCCCCAATTCTGATGCAAAAGAGACACCCTTATCTTGCCTCCACCAGGGCTGGTGCTGATACCACTTGTCTGTGGAGATGAAAACAAAACTAAACAAAACCCTATTGTGTAACAGGGAGAGTGAAGCATCCCTTAGCACATAGCAATGGTCTTAAATCACAGGAAGTGGGCTGGGGGAGATAGTTAATGTTTGGATGAGATGTCTGCTTGGAAGGAAAAGCAAAAGTGAGAAGCAGCTCAGCCATCCCTTCTCTTGAAGTAGCTAAGCTGGACCAGAGAATATGCAGAGAAGTCATTTATTCTCATCCTCTCCCCACAAACGCAGTCCGGCCTCCCTACACCACTCATTCATCTTTCTTATCCCGGCAGCTCACAAGCACCGTGTACATGGTGTTCTGGGAAGAGCTGCAGGCATGAGTGAAGCCAAAGCCTGTGCTCCATGAGTCCCATGAAGAAGACAGACAGACAGCCTGAGCCTCACCAGTGACAACTCTGCCCAGAGCTCCCACGGTGTGCACTGCACCAATTCATCCAACCCTCTGCAATGTACCTTCATGTCCACACTCTGAGAAAAACTAAAAACAGAGGGGTCTACCTGCAGCTTGGCATCACACTAGTGAGGTGCAGTAGCCTCGAATCCTACAATGCCCTGACTCTAGATTGGCCACCCAGGGCAGTCCTGGAATAATGGGCCAGCTGCTTACTGCAACCAGGGCAGGGCTAGAAAGGAGAGCCTCCTGACTATGGCGAGGGTGACAGGAGTTGGTACAGCATGAGCAGAGTTACGGAGGAGAGTTCAGCAGCAGGGCCAGCTCGTCAGAACAGAGCAGAGGGACATGCTCAGTAAGTGCTCAGGGCGGAGGCTTCACTGGGAAGAAAGCATGGGAGCCTCTGGAACATGAAGCCTTCCGTTTCAGCCTTCATGTTCACAGACACGTCAGCATGCAGCGGCCACATGTGTTGTCAGGGATGCAGGCACTGCCCCCCAACACTCAGGCAGCCGGTGACATCAACTCCAAGCTTGGGTGCAGCTCAGTGAGGAACCAGACCCCCGGGTCACCCTCCTGCTACAGTACCTGATGCTAAATGCCCTGGTGTTGACTACTCTGAGGCTGATCGCCTCCCAGGATTATTCTAGGAGGAGCTGGAGAAGGCCCCCCTTAGTGTCAGCCCCAGCTAGTAGTGTGTGAGGCTGGGCCAGAGAATCCTGAAGACCCCAAGGGATGAGACCCCAGCAACAAGAAAAACTGTGGCAGAGAGGTGACCTGGGCAAGAAGGCTCAAGTGAGCCCTGGCTGTCACTTCAGTGGCTGTGAGGATCTGTTTCCTCCCTCGGTGGGGACACTGACCCCTAATTCACACGTCATACTGGCAGTCATGAGCTCAAGGCACATACCTGAAATCATCTCGTGAAGCATAAATTCTACAAAACCACCCAGCCATCAACCCCCAAGCGGGCCCCCTTGTGGAATGTATCTGGAGCTGAAGGTACCTATAGATCTGCCTTGGAGGAGAAAGAGACAGAACATTTCCTAGGGAGGGAAGCCACTGTTTGGGGCTGTTTTCTCGAAGGCTTTGTTACCAAGGACATCCTGTTCCAAGTCCCTACCCCTCACCTGAGGTCACCGTCCATCTTTGCAGAAAGGCATTCATTATTTCCATCTCTGCTGGCCAGGTTGGTGCTCACGGGCCAGGCTGTGTTTGGCATGGGATGCAGCGGGGCTGGAGAAGGGAGGCAGGAGCTGCAGCTGTGTGCTCCAATGCTTCCACAGTGGCTGCACTGCACTGTGCGTGCATGCAGGGCCTGCCGATGCTTTCTCACCTACCGGCGTGTTTCCCAGAGGCCAGGTCACATCTAGGGAGCTTTTTGTGGCTTTTTGTGAGTAAGTTGTGGCATTGAAACCTCTCTGCCGCAGCAAGCAAGCTCTCCATGATCACCCTAACTTTAAAGCTACAAACCCAGCAGTCAGCCTTTGTGTTTATTCTTGGTGGGTTTTCAACACGGATGTCAAGGGTGTTCGATAGAGAAAGGACACATTTCTATAAAACGTGCAGGACAACTGGATTTCCCTATAGGGAAGGAGGAGGTTGGACCCTGACTCACACGATACAGCGGTCAACATATGTAGAAGACTTCACTTTAAGAGTTGAAACTTTAAAAGCCTCTAAAGGAAAAAAAAAAAAAAAGGCACACATTTTCATGACCTTGGATCAGGCCACTGAGATAAGACTAAAACCAAAATGAAGATGAGGAAAACCGATTGCCACATCAGAACTGAAAGTTCTGTGCTAAGGACATCAGCAAGAAAAGAAAAAGACACAAGATGGAAGACTGTGCTTGCCCATCATCAGATAAGGAACATGTTTCTAGAACATGTAAAGAACTCCTGTAACTCAATAATAAAAGGTCAACCAGATTAAAATATGGGCAGTGGGGGTCAGGTGGGGAGATGCTGGGCAAGCATGAGGACTGGAGTTGAAATCCCCAGGCACCACACACACACACACACACAAAAGTGGATGTGCTAGGGGAGGAGACAGGAGGGTTGCTGGGACTTGCTAATTGTTAGCCTAGCTCCAAGTTCAAGGAGACACCCTGTGTCAAGAGGGGAAGGCTGAGAGGGCCCAGGGTCCCCCACATATATACATGCGTGGACAGAAGATCTGAACAGAAAGGTTGAAGATAAGTTAGCAAGGCCATAGGGAGCAGGGCCAGGGTCAGGGAGGCCATGATTGACGGGTCCCCTTTCACAAGAGGCTTGTGTAGTGTTTCACCCCCAACACCAGGTCGGTGACAGCAGCTCATCGGGTGGATGAGCCAACACACTCTAGATCAAAGCAGCCACCTCCCACCTCCCCATGCAGAGCTGTCTGCCTTTGGAGAGAACCAGCCCACATGGACAATTGTCACAGGGTCCTGCGGGCTACAGGACACTCTGCTCTGCAGTGTCTAAACTCTGCATGCCCATCACACAGGGGCAGAGCCGGTGCTGGGGGTGGGAATGAGAATGGCTGCAGCCATGACCTACATGGAGTAAGCACTAGCTGGGATGTTGGCAGGCATGCATGCTGCCTCCAGGACCCCACATAAGAGCTCCTGGGGAGGGGCTGGGGATTTAGCTCAGTGGTAGAGCACCTGCCTAGCAAGCACAAGGCCCTGGGTTAGGTCCTCAGCTCCAGGGGGGGGGAAGAGCTCCTGGGGTCCCAGAGGCCCACTGTGTTGGGCATTAGACACTCACTGACTGATGGCCGTGTGTGACATAGGTTGTCAGGAAGAGAAAGGAACCTCAGTAGACACACTATAGAAACTGGTGATCCTCCTATTCCTCTGGCCTTCGTCATCATCTGTGTTTCAAACGAATGGAGAAGAATGAGAAAAAAAAATCCCAGAGCGGGCTGGAGAGATGGCTCAGAGGTTAAGAGCACTGACTGCTCTTCCAGAGGTCCTGAGTTCAATTCCCAGCAACCACATGGTGGCTCACAACCATCTGTAATGAGATCTGGCGCCCTCTTCTGTATACATAATAAATAAAAAAATCCCAGAGCAAGCCGCTGTGAGGTCATCCATAGTGTTCACATCTCCTGCAGAAGACTAACTGGAATCGCAAGCAGCTGTTCCCTCTGCATCCCGTGTCCAACCTCCACTCAGGGGGCATCGAGGTCAGAATAACAGCTTTTGGTAGTTTCTTCCACCTCCAGTCTGGTGCAGCTTTCACAGCTATAAAGTGACCCCGCCCCCACAGCACCCAGATCACAGCACCTCACTCCAGATGCATTTGGAGCCAAAGTGTCAGCCATAACACTATGCCACAGGACCACACTTCAGTGCCACGCAGCCACATGGACCAGGTGGCTCCCGGGCCCACTCTCCTGCTGGTAGAAGAGTTGAGCCCCTCAGTACTAACTTGGTTTACTACATGTTGCCTTTATGTTGCTCCTGCTGATGGCCATGAACCCCAGCAAGACGAAGGCTCAGGGGTCCTATCTACCAAGGCCTCCAGGTCTTCGTGCACCTGGGTACCACACTCCAGCCCTTAGCTGGGACAGTAGCTATCACCAGGACCTTACGTGAAGGAGCCACCTGTTGCTGGTCAGACAGACAGCTGGTCTGCTCAGCCACACCGGAGACTTGGGAACTTGCAGGGCAGAGCACTCCTAGGTGCACGTGGGTGCAGAGATGCTTGTGCATTGCTGCCCTCAGGAGGGCAGGGCAGTGTCTTTGATGGACAGGCTGTTCATTAAAATGGAAAGATGTGGAGGGAACAGAACATCAGTGGGGGAAGATGGGGAATTAGGACCCTGGGTCCCTGTGTGCTACAAGTACAAATGATCTTAGCCAAGCACTCAGGGGGAGCTGGAAGGAGGGGATAGGGTGGGGAGAGATTCCCTTCTTGAATATTCTTTAGTGTTCTTGGGAATTTTAGCCCGTGCCCATGTGCCATGCTCAAAATAATAAATCTGGCAACCATGTTATCCATCTCACGGATGCCCTAGAGCCAAGAAACTTGTGAAGTGAAAAAAAAAGAAAAAGAAAAAGAAAGAAAAGGGATTCTTGCTGAACTTTGTCTCTCCTTCAACCAAGAGGAACAGCAACTGGGTTCCAATTTGCCCGAGCTTTCCAGACTGGGGTGGGGTGGGGTGGGGTGGGAGGTGTAAGAGATAGTGTTTTTACAAAGATACCTCCACAAAAGACTGCTGGCAATGGCCGAGAGACAGCCAGGACTGACATACTCTGGTGATGGGATGGCCAAACACCCTAATAGTTGTGCCAGAAACCCCATCCAAGGACTGAGGAATCTGGATGCAGACATCCACGGCTAGGCCCCGGGTGGAGCGCTGGGAGTCTAATTAGCGAGAAAGAGGAGGGTTTATATGAGCGAGAATTGTTGAAACCAAGGTTGGATAAAGCACAGGGACAAAGCCAAACGAATGGAAACACATGAAATGTGAACCAAAGGCTGAGGGGTTCCCAAATGGATCAGGCCCTCTGAATAGGTGAGACAGTTGATTGGCTTGATCTGTTTGGGAGGCATCTAGGCAGTGGTACCAGGTCCTGGGCTCGCTGCATGAGATAGCTGTTTGAAACCTGGGACTTATACAGGGATGCTTGGCTCAGTCTGGGAGGAGGGGACTGGACCTGCCTGGACTGAGTCTACCAGGTCGATCCCAGTCCTTGGGGGTGGCCTTGATCTGGAGGTGGTGGGAAAGGGGGGTGGGCTGGGGGGAAGGGGAGGGGGCAGGAAGGGGGAGAACAAGGAAATCTGTGGCTGTTATGTAGAACTAAATAGTATTGTAAAAAAAAAAAAGAAAACAACTCAATTAAAAAATAAGGTGCAGATCTAAAAAAAAAAAAAAAAAAAAAAAAAAAAAAAGAGAGATAGTGTTTTTAAAGATATGAAAGTAAGAAGCTCCAAGAAGAGGCTGTAACAACCACACTATAATGAAGACAGACGAGACTGTAAACTCAGGGCTGCCGTGGGCAGAACTGTGCCTTGATGACCCCAGTATGACTGTGTCTGGACTTGGAGGCTTTTAGATAACTGAGGTAAAATGATATTATGGGGCTGGCCAAAGAGACTATTGGCCTCCTGAGTAGAGAAAAAGATACTAGGAACTCTGTCTGTCTGTCCAGCCCTCTAGTGCAAAAGGGAAGCAACCTGAGGACTGGGGACACAGGAAAAGTGCTCTTCTTTTTTATTTTTAAGACAGGGTCTCGGCCGGGCGGTGGTGGCGCACGCCTTTAATCCCAGCACTTGGGAGGCAGAGGCAGGCGGATCTCTGTGAGTTCGAGGCCAGCCTGGGCTACCAAGTGAGTTCCAGGAAAGGCGCAAAGCTACACAGAGAAACCCTGTCTCAAAAAAAAAAACCAAAAAAAAAAAACAAAAAAAAAAAAGACAGGGTCTCATGTAGCCCAGGCTGACCTTGAACTTACTATGTAGCCAAGGATGATCTTGAACTTACTATGTAGCCAAGGATGATCTTGAACTTCTCATCTCCCACCTGCACCTCCTGAGTGCTGGGATTACAGGTGTAAACCACCAGGCCCAGGGCTTCATGCATGCAAGCCAGGCACTCTACTGAGTAATATCGCCAGCTGTAGTGGACAGCTGTTCTGATTATGACCTTGAAGCACCGCCCCTAGTGAAGCAGCAGGTGACTGCTACACCTGCCTGTGACCTTGAAGTACATGCCCCTGGGGCGTAGCCTCTCAGGACCCTTAAGACTTGGGATGCACATACGTGGTGCTCTCTTCGCTGCCTCGTGGTTTGGATGCTGAAACGGACCAGGCAGATCTTGGACCAAGAAGATCATCGTAGACCATTGCTCGGTTTTTCAGGCTGTAGTGAGTTTTATCTTCTAATAAATTCCTTTGCTTGTTATACAGACTGTGGATTTCTAGCAATAGCTAGCCATTGGCTTTCTAAAAATCCTAGGAAGAGGTTCCTGGAGAAATTAATGTGGCTGATTCCTTGGCCATGACCTCCCAGTCCCCCAAATAGCAAAAGACAGGTATCTGTTGTGTTTGATTTGTTACAGCAGCCCAAGCAGTCTGATTGGAAGCATCTGGGTGTGTTGGCTCCTGAACTTGCTAACAATGGCAATGACCTTCAAGCCTGTGCCTGTGTATAATTCCCCAAACAAAAAACATAATGGTAAGCCTCACCCATGACTGACAAACACATCTTTCTTCCAGTTGAAAAAAGTCCTCCCAGGAACCAGACTATCGGGCCTTATCTCCCCACTCACTGCTCTCTGCCAGGACACCAAGTGACTTCACCACTCTAGGACGATATCATCATAGAATACAACCAGATGACCTCCTGCTTTGTGGGTGCAAGGGCTGGAGGACACCGTGTGGACATTATGAAGCCCTGGCACCTCCACAGGGCCCATGAAAGTGAGAGAGAAGCACTGGAGCAGCTGGTGTGGAGCCTGCTCTTCAGAACATCTGCTGGGCTCCTGCACCCTGTTCTGGGTGTGACAGTGTGTGTCTCTAACCCCAGGATTTGGAGGCAGAGATAAGAGGACACCCAGAGCATATCAGCCAGTCTGTCTAGCTGAATGGATGAGCTCCAGGTTCAGTAGAGATCCTATCCCAAAATATAAGGAGGATACCAATATAAGAAAACACCCCGCTGGGTGTAGTGGCACACACCTTTAATCCCAGAACTTGGGAGACAGAGGCAAACGATATCTATGAGTTCAAGGCCAGCCTGGGCTACAGAGCTTGTTCTAGGACAGCCAGAGCTATAACAGAGAAACCCTGTCTCCACAAAACAAAACAAAACGAAGACACCCAACACCAACCTCTGGCTCTAGGTTAGCACACCCACACATGCATGTGCACACATGCACATACCACACACACACACACACACACACACACAAACACACACACACACACACACACACCACGCTCTCACAGGAGCACCAGGGTTTTCAAGCTTCATTGTCTTGTGACCTGTGTTTTATAGTTTGGTCATGGAGGAATGAGGATTATCCTTAAAACAGGTCAAGTTTTGGGGACTGTCCCCTGGAAATCAAGGGAGGCAAAGACCACTTCAGATGCCCATTGCTAGCTTTGGATTTAAAGGTCATGTCAAGCAAATTAAGCTAGTTACAGAAAAATAAATGTCGCATTTTTTCTCATTTGTGAGACCTAGATTTTATTTTATTTTTTTAAGATTTATTATTTTGTTTTTAAAGATTTATTTATTTATTATGTATACAGTATTCTGCCTGCATGTGTCCCTGCAGGCCAGAAAAGGGCACCAGATCTCATTACAAGTGGTTGTGAGCCACCATGTGGTTGCTGGGAATTGAACTCAGGAACTCTCGAAGAGCAGTAGGTGCTCTTAACCACTGAGCCAATCTCCCCAGCCCAAGATTTATTTATTATGTATATAATGTTCTGTCTGCTTGTGTGCCTGCAGGCTAGAAGAGGGCACCAGATCTCATTACAGATGGTTATGAGCCACCATGTGGTTGCTGGGAATTGAACTCAGGACCTCTGAAGGAGCAGCCAATGCTCTTAACCGCTGAGCCATCTCCTCAGCCCAGGACCTAGATTGTATACAGATCCATAAAATCTTATATGCAGTTAAATGCTCCACCACTGAGCTATCTCCATGCAATGATGCATGCCATATGCACCGCCACCACATAGGCAGCCCACTGCACAGAGGCCTGGGTACTGCTCTGAGTGTGAGAACCCATCTCAGGGAAGAGAGCCTCAGCTACCTACATCTTGCAAGCTGTAGCTGACTCTGAGTCCCATTAAACAGAACAGCCCACTGTGGATGCGCCTTCTTCCAGAGGCTGCAATTGCCCCAGGATGTCAGAGACCCACCCTGACAGAGTCTCCAGCTCATTATGCAATTTATCAAATCCCAGATCACCACAGCCTACTTAAAGTTGATCTCGTCTTAACCCCAAACCTTCCCAACCTTGAGAGTTTACAGAAGCCTCTGAGTTTCAGAAGAGAGCCATAAACCCAGCCTTGCTTTACGACCTGAGAAGGAATGACCACCCAGGCAGCTGTGGAAGAACCTAGCCAGAGCAGCAAGTCACAGCCCTGCCAGATGCCTGTGGCTCCCCATCCTCCAAGGCCCAAAATTGGGATCTCTCCCGGGGATGTTGCTACCATGTTGTAAAACTCGGGCTTCCAGCAGGATAAGACACCACCTCTACCTCTAACACACTGCTAAACCAGAGCCAAGTCACCAAGTTCCTGTCCGCCGCAGCCCAGGCTCCTCCTTCAACATCAGATGAGTGGGTGAAGAGACGGGCGCTGGATCATACCAAACAGAAACACACATGAGGCCAGGACTGGGCAGATGTCACATCCTGAGGTGCTCCAGAAGACCCCTTTCCTGGCTCTGCTTTGCATGCAGATGAGGAGAAAGGGACCCCCAGGTCAAAAGAGACCCCCAGGGAGCCAGGAGATGGCTCGGGCAGTAGGGAGCTTGCTATGCAAGCCTAAGGAGCAGAGTTCAGACCCCGGCACTTACAGAAACGGCCAGCCAGGCCTCATGCATTTGTAATCCCAGCTAGTGGGCAGAGACAGGCAAATGCCTGGCCTCTGGTCCTGTCTTCAAACACCACCGCGGACGGAGCCTGAGCAATGACATCTGAGATTGGCCGTCCTTTGTCCTCCACCAGTGGGTGGCTATCCCTCGTCACCTGGAGAATAGATATGTGAGCAGGGCTGAGATGGATCTGTAGGAGGTGAAGGCATTTTCGGATCAAGTCCACATCCTATCCTCTAAGCAGGAACTTGGCCCCATGAGAGGGGAAGGGGTCTGCCAAACTATATTAGATCAGAGGCGGAAACTGGGGCAGAGACTCAAGACTCCAGCATTATGGGCATTTGGGGAGCCACCAGAGGCGAGAAGGATTTGGAAATCTGTCTTCTTGGTATCGTTGGCCCGAGCACAGGACAGTGACACGTGTGACTCTCGCCATCACCACCCCAACTGCAGCCCACAAAGGGCAGAGCCCAGCACTGGAAGGAGCTGGTGCCTGGCCTTCTGTGCGTGAAGACAGTGAGCGGCACAGGGAAAAAGAGAGAGGCCCAAGGGTGGTAAGTAACATCTGCCAAGATAGACGCACCGAACAGAGATCACAGGTTTTCCACGAAAATGAGCCCTTGACTCCCGGAGGTGCGGCCCAGGCCAATGAGATTATCTCTAGCCCAAAGGGCAGGCACTTGCAGGGAGGTCCAGAGGCCAGTCAGGGTTCCTTCCAGGAACAGCTGAGGGATACAGCCTGGCTGGAGACGCCTTTGGTGACAAGGAGCAGCGAGGTCCAGATGTGGCTGTCAGGAGGCCTTGGGTGACCCGGGGAGGACTTCCCTGTGGATGATCTCAGTTTCCATCTCTGAGAAATGGCAGGAGGAACACGTCTGGCCCTTTCTGACCTTGGTGAGGAACCAACAGGGTTGATTTAAGAGTTGAGCAAGCCATGGAAGCATCTAGAAAGGGCTTGCCCTTGCTGGTGGGACCTCAGAGCCTGGCAGCAAGGTTCCCCACCCACCAAGGGCAGAACCCTGGGAACCTGCTGCTGTGGATATCGCTCTATATAAATAAAACACTGATGGCCAGTGACCAGACAGGAAGTATAGGCGGGAAAAGGAGAGAGGAGAATTGGGGAAACAGGAAGAAGAGGGGAGAGACACTGTAGCCACCACGAGGACAAGCAACATGTAAAGACGCTGGTAAGCCACAAGCGACGTGACAAGGTATAGATTTATAGAAATGGGTTAATTTAAGATATAAGAACAGTTAGCAAGAAGCCTGCCACGGCCATACAGTTTATAAATAATATAAGCGTCTGAGTGATTATTGTATACGTGGATTGTGAGACTGCGGGGCTTGGGGAACCTGGAGAGAAGCCCTCCAGCAACAACCTGCCAAGCACTAGGCACTGTGTGAGCCTTGGAGACCTGGCTGAGTCCCACGTGAGATTCCTCCCCAGCTCCAGCAGCCCCACAAAGGAGGGAATGAAGCCTAAGGCTGGAAGAGGGTTCCTACACAATGCCTGCATCTCAGAGAGAACGGAAGTGACCAAAGCCTGCAGGAGCCAGCGGCAAAAGGCCCGTTCCGCAACAGGGCACCTGCCTCAGGACAGCAGTGCCGAGGCTGAGACACAGGAGGTGGTGTTGTAGGTGAGGGAGGGGACATGGGTACCACAACCAGCCCTCCAAATTTCTTTGCTAAAAGGTTTTGCCCACAGGAGACAGTCTTACTGTCAGCCGTGGGACAATTTAAAGACTGGAATGGGCAAGGGTATGGGCTGAGGCCTTGAGGGAAGCCATAAGCTCAAGCCCCAAGGAACCCTAGAGAAAACGAGCAGAGAAAGTCCCAACTCTGCCTCACGGAGACAGCATGGCGAGGTAAGACCTGTGCACGGAGAGACACCACCACACAGTGGATGCTACAGGAGTGAAGGCAAATGACCGTGTGATCACATGTGACCAAGAAGGGAACCATGGCCACAGCAGCCCTAGAACCTGTCTGCAGCTAATCCCCAACATTTCTATTATCTTGGTATAGAAGAGTCCATGAGCTTGTCCCCTTGGCCACCTGCACACAGTGAAAGAGGTACTTTTCTACCTGCTCAAGGCCACAGGTCTGTGGTGGTCACCACTGAGGTTTGGAAGCTGTGGGCAACCAGGATCCCTGAGGGCTCCAGCTAGAGGGAGCAGTGTCCTCATGTGCTCAGGGCCTGAAGAGCCTCTGACGTCCCAGCTCCAGAGGTCAGGCAGCTGTGTTCATACACGGTCTTTCTGTTTGGCCTTCTTTCTCCAGGCTGTTCACCCCCAGAGCCCAGGGTTCCTTTGGCCTAAATTTACAGCTGACCTGATGCCAAAGGAGCCAGGACTAGTTCCCAGCACGTGAACATCTCATATCAGCTGTGCCGTGACCCCGCGCTTAGCAGCTTAGACAACGCCGTCATTCTCCCTTAACGCCTCCCAACCCACTGTTTAAAATCAAACTTCAGGGCCCCAGGAAACAGTTTCATGAATAAAAGAATTTGACACACAAATGTGAGGATCTGAGTTTGAACCCTCAGGACCCACATTAAAGCTGGAGGTGTGGCATGAACATCTGTAATCTCAATGCTCCTGTGGAAAGATGGGAGACAGAGAGAGACAAATCCCTGGGAGCTCTCGGGCCAGCTAGCCTGGTATGCTGCAGAAAAACAGCAAAGAGGCCTTGTCTCCAAAAAAGATGGTAGGTGAGGATGACCCCTGAGGTTGTCCTCTGACCTCTGGTCATATGCTGGAATACACACACACACACACACACACACACACACACACACACACACACACACCCTTTGTCTCACGCCTCCCAAGGCCCTGTGCTGGTCACAGTACAGATCTATAAATGACACACAAGGATTAGGGAAATGGCAGCCCCAACCCAGGCTCAGGGTGAATGGGAATCCTAAATAGTAGTTGATGTTCATGAGCCCAGATACCATGTAGCCCCGGCTCCAGCTTCAAGGCCAGCAAGAGAATCCCAGCTTCTTCACATTTTCTGAGAGCAGGCCCCTCAAGTGCTGATCTGAAGGCCCCATTAGGACACCTGGTACCCAATGCCCCACATCTGCAGCTGTCCTCCAACGTCTCTGGGCTACATGGGTGCCAGCCTCCAGCCCTCAGGGAGACTTCTGCCTCCCGAGCATTCTGGTGGAACAGTTTGGATCCTGGAGGCTGTTCAGCACCTGCCTGAATTAGTGGCTAGAGTTCATGAGGGCCCCAGGAGGATGCTGGGACAGGGACTCACCTCTGGAACACTGTCCACACTGGGTCCTGAGGACCCTGTGGTAAGGACCCATTAGAAGCAATAGTGGCCCGACCTGAGACACTTGGGGGCCCAGCTCCTGCAGTCTGGGCCACCACGGGGCCTGTCCTAAGCAGTGCCACACGGATGGAGGCACTCTGAGGACAGCTCATCCCCAGGGTCACCCAAGAGCCATGCTGCAGAGTTTCCATGAGTCTCTTGAGACAGGTAGATAAATTTGCCTCCAAATGGCCCAATGGGAGAAATCAGGGACAATACACAGATGACAGTGCAAGAGGAGACTGCACCTTCAGGCCGTGGTACGTGTGGGCTGACTGAGTGTGTCTGTGTATGCAAATTGATCGAGTGGTCCTGTCCGAACTTTCCAAAATAACTGTAATTGTTTTTTGAATCCCAGTCGATTTGCCTGCGAAGTCACAAAGCTCTCTGGAGCGTGACTCATTCCCTCTCCCTCCCTAGGACTCAAGGTCACCTAAGGCTTCAGATTTTCCCCCCTCGTCTTCATAAAGGCAGTGCTGGCCTTTCCTGTGGATCTGACGAGGTTCCAGGTTGGAGCAGGGACATGAGGGAGGTGTCTGCCAAGGGTCTAACGTGACAGATTTGTTTCCTTGTTGGAGGTTGAAAGACGCAGCAGAGCTTTGCCGTCTTTGGGTTTTCAGGCATTTGCCAGCCATGCAGATGACCACAGAGAACCATAAAACACGCTTCTTAATGAGTCCTCAAGATCGAAGGCCAAGCTCAGCCAGAGACATTTCAAACACAGCACGCACCACATCCTATCACCCCAGTCAGAGCTTTAAACGTGGCGTGTGAACCATAGAGGTGGTGGAGGGATGATCTGCACCTCCCTTCCTCCCTCCCACATGGAAGCAGCTGGCTTCAATCATACATGGCCCCTTATCTCTTGCCTGCCTCCTGGTAGGACATCAGAGAGCTGTGTCCACACCAAACAAATATTTGGCCATATTTTTCCTCTTACAGCATCTCATGGCCAAGGCTATGCATAGCTACTGGAGTTAAATGTGATCCAATTTACACCTGGCTGCAGCTGGCAGAGCAGTATGGCTCCCCGGGGAATGGGAATCCATCCTGGACCAATCCGAAGAACATGCTGGAGAGTAGGGGGGTTCTGACTGTATTTTGGGGACATGCAGATTCCAGGTTCAGAGGGTTCCGGGTCAGACCTGGAAAGGGATTTAAGAGATCCAGTCTGTCCTCCCAGAAAGTCCAAACCCAGCTACACAGTCCGCCCTGTGGCCCAAGCCCTCTGGGACTTCCAGCCCGGGCCACCCCACTTGCTTTCAACTCCCTTCCCACCCTGGCCCAATGTGTTTGGTTGGCATAGGTACAAAGACCACAGCGCTTAACGCCACATCAGACTCCCTGAAGCTAGAGTACCAAGCTAAGACTCTTTTCCATCCAACCTCCCAGGGTTTCCCCAGTCCGGGCTGTACCCTCCACCTCTCACCTCTGTGTCTCAGGCTGAAATGTTGTCACTTCCTTCCTCCCCAGCCAGTGTCTGATGCCAGCAGCCTGTCCTCCCTGCTGCTGCTCAGGCCACTGGGCTGGACCAGGTGTCTCCTTTCATTCCCACAGCTGCCGAATGCACACAGCAGCCACTGATGTAGGCTCATTTATCCATATGTCCCTCACTCGGGCAGAGCTTATTGGGGCCCCAGGACCATCTGAGGTTCCAATCCCTTCCTGTTAGCCTCTCTCTTCTTTGAAGTGTCCTCTGGGGTAGGAACTGTTAAATGTCAAATCCCCATTTTTACACACATGGAAACCGAGGCTCAGGGTGACTAAGGACTTGTCCACAGTCTTCTGACTTATGAGCCCACAGGTGGATGTCATATAGGCCAAGTGTGTCCCTTAAGCTGTTCTGAATTCTGAGCCCCAGGGCTTCCCTGGGTGGCTGACCTTCCCAGAAGCAGATTCACTCAACATATGGAGTATGGGCCAGTACTGTATACCCTGCTCAGCTTACGGAGCTCAGTAAACACCAGCTCCAGCACCCGTCTCAGACTGCTTCCTCCCATTCTGACCATGACTGGTGAGTAAGATGAGGTCCCCACCTTTTGGAGGTGGGGAAACTGAGGATGCTCTACTCTCAGAATGCTGACTCTGCCCTGGGACTCTTCCTATAAGCTCCCTGAGCTTGCAGCCCATGAGCACGAAGGCCAACACTATGAGATCATCCAACCATGACTGGCCAACTAAGCTCTTGCTTGTATATCAGGATGGGACCAGGGACTTCAAACCACGTGATGCCAACAATACCAGGCACCAGCATGTAGACACGAGTAGACCAGATGGCCACCAGCTCAGCCTCTTGCCCGCTCCTCAGCCCTGCAGCTCAGAGCAGTCATATCCGCTGGCTGTGCCTTGCAACCCCTTTGGAGAAGAGGTCTCTTCCATGTTTATACTGTAGAATAAACAGAGCTTCCTGATCAAAGGCGGCCCAGCCCAAAGACGATTTCCAGGAGTGTTTTCTCAGCTGAAGCCACACTCACATTTGGGGGACTGACCCTGGCTGCATGTGAGCCTGGGACTGACACCAGCATGTTTCAGAAAGGGACCAAACTCCAAGTGTCTCCAGGCCAGCCTCTCCTGGCTCAAAAGACAACAGAGCCCACGTGGTGAGGAGCAGGGCTGTTTGCAGCAGTAGCTGTGACCACCCACCTGTCTCCAACAGGCAGAGGCTCTGCCTGGGAAACATACCCTGGGCCTCAAGAGAAGACGCAGGTTCCAGAACCTTCTGGAGAGATGGCCAGTCCTGCTTTCCATCACCAGGTGACCTTATGAGACTAACCTACAGACCAATCACAGGGGAACAGGTTTCCGGAACGTCCACTGGTAACGAGAGCACAGTGCCATGAACGAAGCAGCTAGCACAGCGCAGGGGTTCCAAGCATGTGAAGAATGCACGGGGCAGGGCAAAGGAGGAGAGAGAAGCCTCCACCCTGCTGAAGCCCGTCACTGTACACACCAGAGACACCACGGCTGGCACACGGCGGAGCCTCCCCCTGAGCTGCGCACACAGGAACACAGACCTCTGGGCTTTGCAAAATGCTGCCTTCAGTCTTCACCTTCAAGTCTCAGAGCCCACAGAGGACAGTTTCCCAAGCAGGGACAGCCTCCCAGGCAGAGACAGCCAGGGACATGAACTAATGGGCTTGGTGGTAACAATCCAGAGGGGCCAGGACTGGGCCAGACTGTTCCGAGTCTGCAGTGGAGGAGGCCTCCTGCCATCCCCACACCCCTTCCCCAGGCTCGTTTCTTCCCTATTCCTCTCATTCAGCTGGCATTGCTTCCCTGGGACACTGTCAGTTGTCCATACTGGTTGTACGGGTCATGTTCTTATCTTCTACAATAGTTCTGAAGCTGAATGTCCACTACCTACCTGTAGGTCCAGCTCCACCCAAATAGGTTCGTGAGTTCACCCAAAACTCTTCAGGAGTTTTCCCACGCCACTGTAACAAATAACCAAGGACACACTAACAGCCACGTAGATCGACAATCTCTAGGTCTGAAGCTGGAGTTATAATCATAAACCACTCTCCTAGTTTACATGATGCTGAGGTTGGAGCCCAGAGTTTCCTGCATGCTAGGCATGAGCTCTACCAACTGAGCTACATCTCCAGCCCCTTCTCTAGTAGCTTGGAATGGCCTCTCTTACAGCCTGCTCTCCTGTTGACGTGGCCCACAGCAGTCCCTGCATCGTTCCATCCCATCCTCTGAGTTCTAAGGGGGTCCATCTTCTTTCCACATCCTATCTCTGCCTTCCAGTTGGCTGCTTCTCCCATCGGCTCTGTCGGAGCTTGGTTTAACTCGACCAGTGAGGTGGGGGATTTTTTTTTTTTTTTTTGCCATCACATTTTTTCATTTCAAAGTTCTGCCAGTTCAATTCCAAACGCATTTGTCTTGATATTATCTCCTGTGAGGAGTGCTTGTCTTATGATTAATAATTTAAATAAACACATTAGTTCCTATTATTCCCAGAAAGTAATCCCGTGTTTGTCACCCTTAGTAATTATTCCTGGTGACAGTTCTCCCTAATGTGTTTTCATATGCACTTGTCCCATAGACACTGCTCCCAGAAGATCCCTGGAGCCCGGGGCTGAGAAAGAAAGCGTCATTTCTTTATCAGATCCTTGGGTTCTTCTCCTGGGCAGACAGTTTAATGCAGCCCAATTAAGCACAGCAAAGGCCTGTGCATCTCAATTTTCACAGCAAACTCATTGCCTCTCTGCAAAACCCTGACAGCCAAGTTCGTCATTTCTGTAGGTCAGTCCACAAAAAGGCTTCTCGCCCACCTTTGCAGTATACTCCGTCCTCAGCTCCATGCCAGGCTCAATCCCTCCTTCCAGCTGGTGGGATGTAGGGGACCCTCCCCTCAAGCCCTTAGGACAACTCCCGGAGCCTCACAGCTTTTCTTTTCCTTTCATCTGTAATGCTAAGAGTGGAACCGAGAGCCTTGAATAAACACGAAAGCACTCCACTCCCTGGCTCCGACACACCCTCATTTCACCTCTCACTTCTGACCCGAAGTGGCTTTCTGCCTCTCTCCACATTGTCTATGAATTTAAACATCTGTTCAATGCACAGCAGCCTTGCTCAGTGTGGTTGCATAAGTTTTTAATCCCAATACTCCAAAGGCACACACAGGTGAGTTTGTGAGTTTGAGACCAGCTTGGTCTATATTGCAAGTTCTAGGCCAACCAGAGCTACATAGTAAGACCTTTCCTCAAAAAAAAATAAAATAAAATAAAAAAATAATAAAAAAAAAATAAAAGCACTGTGCTGTAGCAACTCATCTGTGTTCCATTGTCTATAGGCCTCCACACGACCCACAGTTGCCAAGCAGCCAGATACAGTCCACCATCCCTTGGTGCCTCCCTACTGCCTCAGGTAGAGGGCAGTGTGCAGGATTTCACACAGTTCTGCCCCTTTGGTGAAGACTTCAGATCTCACTCAGCTGGAAAGCAAGGCAGACCTTTTTTTTTTTTTTTTTTTTTTTTTTTTTTTTTTGGTTTTTCAAGACAGGGTTTCTCTGTGTAGCTTTGCGCCTTTTCTGGAACTCGCAACTCGCTTTGGAGATCCGCCTGGCTCTGCCTCCCAAGTGCTGGGATTAAAGGCGTGCGCCACCACCGCCTGGCAAGGCAGACCTTCTTATTGCATTCCTGAGCTCAGAGAGGCTGCATCGAGAGCATGTCCAGTCGGAATTGAGTGCACAACCTTGTTCCTACTGCTAGTTTAGTAAAATCAGCTGAGGTCTGACAAGGGCCTCTGGCAGGGGCTGTTGTGCCTCTGTAGAGATGCATAAAGCATGCTGTCCTCACCCAAGGCCCATGGCACTCTGGGGCAGTCACTGTGAAGGTAACTTTCTGCCATCCAGTCAATTCTCAACACTTAGAATGGAAGAAAGTTATATTGAGAAGTCTGTGTGACGTTGATGTGGGAAGTAGAGTGGATGAGGCTTCCTCTCATCATGTGTAACAGCCCCAGGCACTCTTGGCTCACTCAGCCTCTGCCAAGATTCACAGTTGCATTCTGTAAAGGGTTTGAGGTGGAGAGACAGTCCCTGCAGCAAGACAGAGGTCACAGAGGTTTATGGGAGGAAGGAAAATTCAGCAACTCTGACCAGTGAGTGAGGACTCCCTGAACACCAGAAAGGCCTTAGAGTCCACAGAATATTCTAGGCTGTCAACTATACCTTAATGCTGTGTAATTGCCATCCTCAGATGGATGAGATGGTATGGGTGAGAACTAGAGAACACACTGGCCAGCCTAGCGGTCTCTTCTCTGGGCTGTTGCTGTCATAGCCCTGCTCCATGGTCTTGAGCAAGATAGCTGGCTCCACCAGAGTTTTCCAGCCCATCTTCCTCTTCCTATCTGTTTTCTGAAGCAGTCTTGGCCTCCCAAGCAACTGCAAACCCAGCAGCCATGACCTTGCCTCTCATCAAACTGAGCTTTCTTCCCGACTCTCTGCTGGAAAGAACCGCTCCCTCTAACAACCAGCAGAGCCCCTCCGTTGTCCCCCCCCTCACAGCGAGCAACCCTCTCACAGTGAACCACCCCATGGCTTCTGCACGGCTGCTTACAGAGTAATATCTACACATAGTGCACACACATATGGCTATACACACACACGGCTGCCTGTACACACATTTGTGAGCAAACACAGTTATATACATGCACAGGTTCACAGCTGTAGGCTGATACAGGTGAATGCATGCGTACGTGCAAGCACCATTGCATGTATTTAAGAGCACATATTCACATCTGCATATGTTCACACTTGTGTGCATCTCATATAGTCTCACATACACTTATGATATACCTAGGTGCATATATACCTGTCCATCCAGATTATCTTTAGATGCAGAGGACAGGCCATATTTCCATGTCACCCCTTCCCAACAGGCAAGCTTCAGACCAAACTCCGTATACCTGTGTCAATCTAACCACTCTCCGAGCCCTCACTTGGGGTCCCATTCTGCATGAGGCATGCAGAATCACTAATACTGTTTAACCCTCTGCATGGGAACACAGGATGAAGTGCATGGTGTCAGGGAGGGTCCATCACTTTAGAGTCCAGCTGAACAGTGCCACACTACCTCACAGGCAGATGATTGGTCAAGTGCTGACAGGTCCCCCCTGAGTCATTAGGAATATGTGACTGGGTGCCAGTGGGTGGCCACACCTGTGCTCTAGCAGACTTATTCAGAGCAGTGCACAGCGGTGCTGCACAATCTATCTGTGTTCTTTGCCCTCGGCATGAGTTCCAAGTCACTGAGTGGCTGAGAAAGCTCCGACAGAACTGGCCAGTGAGTGGGGAGGGAGCGCTGTCAACGTTCCCTGATGATTATTCTGATTTTCCCAGAAGAAGATGGTCAAGATGACATCCTCCTGTAGATAGGAAAGCAGGTTCTCCAGCCCTACTGGACACAGGCTGGACAGGCTTCTGTGAGGCCCCTCAGCAAGGTGCCCCCCCCTATGCCCAGACCCTGTGATCCCATGTCCTTGTCTACTCTTGATCAAGGCCTGGCAAAAACAGTCCCCGGTGGGTGTCTGGCAGCCATCCAGGACCCTCTGCCCATGGAGCAGCTCCGAAAGCCCACTGAGTGGGCAGGGAGTGTCTGGTGGGATCCTCTCCACTCCCTGCCCTCAGGGGGATATCAAGTTATTGCTTTCCCACAAATCAAGCCCTCGATCATCCTTAACTGACTGGCTGACAGACCTTCCAGAAGCTGAGCACGTCATACAACGCCCAACACTTGCAGCCTCTTCCAAGCACATAACAAACTCACCCTTCCCAGAACCAGAAGGACAGATGGGGTTTACAAAATGGACAGGCAGAAACCAGCCTCCTCCCCACACTGGTTCCCACCTAGCCGTCCATCCAAACTGAATGCAGCACCTGGGATCAGGAGGTGAGAAGCCAAGAACTGACCCCACAAAGGTCCATCAGGATCCAGCCTGAAGGCCAAACCAGAGCTGGTCCTGGCTTACATCATCCCCAGGGCTCCGGTACAGCAGCATACCTCAACAATGGTTCTGCCTACCCCTGGATTCAAGTTCTTAGAGTGAGAAAGAGTATGCAAAAGTAGGGTACCCATAACTATAGAGTAAGCTATAGAGGCTGAAGAGAAATCAGAGCAGATGTGCTCATCAGGCCCCAGAACGACACCTTCCATCACGCTCAGGGATGCAGCCAGGCGCCCTCTCCAAGAGTTACAAAGATGCTACAATAGTTACTTTCCTTGTAGCTATGACAAACACCTAACCAAGCAATTTAAGAAAGAGTTTAAACTGGGCATGGTGGCGCACACCTTTGATCCCAGCACTCAGGAGGCAGAGGCAGGCAGATCTCTCATAAGTCGGAGGCCAGCCTGGACTACAGAGCAAATTTCAGAATAGCCAGAGCTAAACAGAGAAACCCTATTTCGAAAAACAAAAGAAAGGAAGGAAGGAGGGAGGGAGGGAAGGAGGGAGGGCTACTCTGACTCACAGTTGGAGAAGTCTCATGGTGGGAAGGCATGGCAATAGGAGCTTGAGGCAGCTGGTCACTTGGCATCCCCAGTCGTGAAGCAGAGAGCAATGATTGCTGGTGCCCAGTTCACTTTCTCCTTTTTATTCAGTTTTAGAGTCCAATCCATGGGCTAGTTAGAGCCACACACCTACCTCAGTTAACCTAATCTAGATAATCCCTTAGAGACATGCCCAGAGGTTTGTCTCTAAAGCGACTCCAGAGCCTCTCAGGCTGACAGTATTAACCATCACAACACCAACAACCGATAAAATGTGCCACTGCCCCCACCATAGTGAGATAGATCCTTGAATCTCTTTAATCGTAGGGTCCCAGAGCCCAGTTAGTACTGAGTTACCACAAGCAGTAACAAGGTTCCCTGGTGGGGCAGGCCTCGCCAGCAGCTGCCTAACAAGACAACACAAGACCCCAACCCAAGGCAGGTGTCCCAAGTGCTGAGTCCCTCATACACTCCCAGGACGGCCCTGTCCAGCCACCAGGCTCAGCCGGCCCAGCTGGCTCCATTCAACCTCAGCCTCGTGCCACCTGGAATGAACCCTGATGGTGTGTTGCTGATGACCCAATCAGACCAGCCTTAAGATCCTCCCCAGATGACTCTGTGAGGGCCTGAACGCCAGACATTGAGCAACAGAACAAAGCAGATGGCAAATGACCGCGCCAGAGAAAACTTTTCAGTGATGTTGGACTCAGGATAAGAAGCCTTCCAGAGATAAAGGAGGAGAGCGAGGAGGACACTGGGAACTAGCTGAAAGAGTCTCCTGCAGCCCCACCCCAAAGAATGCTCTGTCCCTGGGCAGACAGGCCTCATCTGTCATGCTTGACTGGATTGAGAAACACCTGCTGAACCATGTATTGGCACATCCCTCTAACCCCAGGCAGAGGCATGCCGGTCTCTGGGAGTTCAAGGTCAGCCTGGTCTATATAGTGAGTTCCATCCAGGCCAGCCAGGGCTACACAGTGAGACCCTGTTTCATAAAAAGAGAAAAACATGCCTACCACCTGGAAGGGAACAGAGGATGGGAAATGAGGAGTGAGGGAAGTTGAGGTGAGGGTATACAAAAAGTCACACGAAACCTACAAGCTTACAAACCACATAAACATGTAATTACAGGGAACGGTGGAAGATATGTGACATGAAAGAACAGGAGGGGAACAATCTGGGTTAAAGGTTAAGTGAAGATGGGGTCAGGGAGGTAGGGGAGAGCAGGGATGGGGGTGGGTTAACCATAACTAAGGATATAGGAAGAAGCTTTATGGGAATCCAGTAGTTTGCAAGCTCTATTTTTTTTTAATATTACATTAAAAAGGGAAATTGATCAGAGATAGCCCACATAGGTGGACAATACTGTTCCTAGAAGACATGGGTTATTCAATGAAAATCTAAGTGCCAGGCACAGGACACCTCTGTGTGAGTTAAGAGAGGCCCCAGAAGCACCCCAAAACAAGTCAGCCTCCTGCCGTTGCTCTTGGTTGCCCACTGTAACTAACTGGTAAGACCCAACTGCTGATGACACCACATGCTTTGGTTTCAGGACTTTGAGAAACCAGGCTCAAACTGACCAGTAGTTTTCCTCCCTCGTAGCTAGCTTCCATGGTGCTGGAAGGTGATAGGTAAGCTCTTGTAGGAGAAAAGACAGCAACCATCTTACCTGATGCTGGACCCTGCATGCCACAATGCTGCCCTGTAGTAGAATATTTTAAGGTGTGTTACTTTTGTTTATGCTGCATTTGTTTAACTCTGTGAAGCTGTGTTACTGTGCCTTTTGAAAACACCTGATGGTCTAATAAAGAACTGAACGGCCAATGGAAAAGCAGGAGAAAGGATAGGCGGGGCTGGCAGGTATACATATGGAGAAATCTGGGAGGAGAGAGATCTAGGAGCCAGAGAAGCAGGAGGACTCCAAGGGCCAGCCACCCAGCTACACAACAAGTCACAGAGTAAGAATAAAATTTATAGAAGTTAGAAAATGGGAAAAGCCCAGAGGCAAAAGGTAGTTGGAATAAGTTAAGGAAAGCTGGCTAGGAACTAAGCCAAGCTAAGGCTGGGCATTCATAAGTAATAATAAGCCTCTGTGAGTGATTTATTTGGGAGCTGGGTGGCCAGCCCCCAAAAAGAGCAAAAACAAACAACACTGGCCTGTCAGGAAAGATGTACCACTGATACAACTGTAGCATAATGGTTACGGGGGGTAACCAACCACTCTCTGAACGGGTTTGAGGTCTGCTCCACAGAAGGAATTTCATAACTGGTACTGTACACCTGGTCAAAAGCCCATGACTGGGGGAGCTCATAGGCACTGGGGGAGGGAGGGAATTAGTGGTGGTGTTTTGATAAATGGTCATACTGTCAGACTCCCATCTAAATATTTATGTTTATACCCTTAGATCTGTACTGTCCTTCATGTTGTCCAGAGAAGCTACTTTTTAGGGTGAGTAGTGGTAATGCAGATAATCAGCTGAAGAGCTCAGTATAAATAACTCTGAGTGTCCAGCTGTGGGTGGGTCATTTGTATAAACCTCCAAAGTATAGGGAACATCAAAGAAGAGGAGGTAGAAGAATATAAGGGTCAGAGGATGGGGAAGAGAGCTATGAAACTCTTCCCTGGGCATGACATGGTTGATGCACACATCAACTCACAGCAGCTGGGATTGCCTGCACAAGACCTATACAAGATCAAGCCAGCTGAAATTCCAGTATGGATGGGGAGAGGTTCCAGAGACCCCATCTCTAGCTGAGGAGCTATTGGCAACTGATGGCTTCTGAGGAATGGCAAGGCACTTTTCTCTGGGGGTGTGGGTGCTGGCAGGTTACCCATGCCACATTGCACATGTGGGCAGCACTAACTGGACTCAAGGGTCTGTTAATAGTAACAAAGAGTCTATGAAGCCAGGAGAGAAAGAGAATGGACAGCCCTGGCAGAGATGGAGAGGGAGGAGGTAGTGAGGAAGATCAAAATACATTGTATACAAGTATTAAATCTTCAAAGAAGAAATAAAATTATTTATAAAAGAAAGAGATGCATCTGTATGAACAAAGAACACCTTTGGGTGTGATCTGAGGGCTTTTCCAGAGAGGACTAACTGAGAAAGACCTGCCCTGAATGTGGGCAGTGCCACACCATGTTCAGGGGTTCTGAAGTGAATAAAAAGGGGGAAAGGAAAAAGAGAACTGTGTTGGGGTGCTTAACCTACCCAAATGTGAGCAAGCACCTCACATTTCTGCTGCCACACTTTCCCTCCAGGACGGGCTGCACATCGAACCAGGAGCCACACAATAACCCTCTTCCTCAAGCCGCTTCTTGTGAGGCATTTGGACACAGCCATGAAAAAAAAAGGTCACTAATACAGGTAACCTTTCTCTCTCAGTTGTCAGAAACTGTCTGCCACCTGGGCCATCCAGCTGTGTGAGTGGGCACAGCACAGCTGCACTGACCGCTGTGCAGGAGCAGCTTAGGAGCTGAAGACCCTGAGAAGAGACATCTCTCCACGGCAACCAATGGCACCACCAGACACACATGGCATGGGGCAGTTTACTAAGGTGGCAACACTCTTTTGGAAAAGGTGTCAGTTCAGCAGGGTAACCAACAAAGAAATTGGCACAAGCTTCGAAGGGGAGTCTCAGATACCTGTGCAATTTTTAAAGAATGTATTATTATTCCTGTGTGTCGGTGTCTATGTGCACATGAATGTAGTTGCCCTCAAAGGCCAGAAGAGGTCATCAGATTTCTCCCCCACCACCACCACCCCCCACCCCCGCAAAAGCTAGAGTTACAGGTGATTGGGAGTTGCCCATTTCCGTGTGGTTTGTAGTAGGAAAAAACTAAACTAAATTATCTAAACCCATCAGCTTTAAATAAACTAAATTATCTAAACTCGTCATTCTTTTAATTAGCATTGATGTATCTGCCCTAAGCTCTGTCCCTTCCCTGTGTCCCTGGCTCCCACAAGCATGTGGCTCACAGTACACATGGCAAAGACTTTGCAGGGGGGAAAATGAATGAAATTATATACTTTGTAGCTTTTAAAAAGAGGAGAAAGAAGAAGAAACACAGACATGTCCTGAACAGGAGGACGATCATAGTATGTGCTAAGCAAGAATGGCAGCAGGTAATAGAAGGACCATGAAGAGTGGCTTATAGCCTGGCGGTGGTGGCGCACGCCTTTAATCCCAGCACTCGGGAGGCAGAGCCAGGCGGATCTATGTGAGTTCAAGGCCAGCCTGGGCTACAGAGTGAGTCCCAGGAAAGGCGCAAAGCTACACAGAGAAACCCTGTCTCAAAAAACCAAAAAAAAAAAAAAAAAGAGTGGCTTATTTCCATGACAACAAATATCAGACGGTGAACTCAAAACTTTGCCAAGACCACTGTGATGCTCCCCTTCTGTAAAGAACACCCACCACGAACTCAAAGGAAGCATTTCCAACATTGAAGATGCATTGAGTCCTGTGTTGAATATCCCAGAACAATTGGAAAAAACCTTCCTGCGAGGACACAGAGGCCACACAGGCATCCTCACCAGCTCTGGCCTCAGTCTGCTCCATTCTTACCTGGCAGCCCTCTCCCTCAAGGTTGCGATTAAAAACATAAATGCTGTAGATGTGGTCAAGCCTGTAGGGTGCTGGGCAGGTCACTAGCAATAACGATTCCTGAAATGAAGCAGCTGCACCCAGAAAGGAGGGGCCTATGTTGGTGTTCAAGCTTTCCTGTGTGGCTGCGAACAGCCACAGGGGAGGGTGACATCTCAGTGAAGCTGCAGCACACCGGGTATGGCCATACCAGACCCTCCTGGCGGACTTGAACCTGGGACTTGCAGGCATCTTCCCCTGCACCCAATTACAGTGCAACGCCCCCTGCAGGTGTCTTCGCATACCTAACATTGCTTCCATGTCCATTGATCATTGCTTCAGAGTGGACTTAAGACGAAACCCAGGCTCACAGGCCACCTTCCACCTACTCACAGACACCCAAGCTGTCCTTATAGCCTGCCTATAACATCCACTCTGGATGTTTTCATTTCGTCTTACGTCTGAGGCTACTGCAAGCATTCACGAGAGGGAGACACAGGTTCCTTAAGCAGCTCCCAAAGTGCTCCAGCAATATAGCAGAACTGGATAGTGGCTCTGGCCATTCAAGTCCCCATGAGTATGTGACACCAGAATGCAGTGCTTCCCACTGTGGGAAAGCTCTAAATCACTCAGTGTCACAGGGAGATAGAGTGACAAGGCCAGCCAGCCAGCCGAGGTCCTGGGTGACACAGGACGGCCACATACCCAGTAACCAAGAGTGGAGGGACAGACCCCCAGGCTCCCTGGTGCCTGGGTGCAGAGGGATGGGTCCAGGTGCCCCCAGGCTTCAGGCAAGCACAGGCCTGCCATGAAACCCAGTCCTGCCCCAAGAGCGAACGGCAGCCAACTGAGGTCATTGTGAGGCTGGGCCGTGGAGGGTAATTTCCAAAACATGTGGCCACGAGCAGCTATGGAGCATCAGCACCCCAGGCCATGATTCAAAGCAGATGGACAGGCTGGGAGTGTCCCCACAGATGATGGGCCTCCCAGCGATGGTAAGCACGGGCCCTGTCCTTAGCTCCCCCGAAGGTGTGGCTGGGTACAAGCTGCTCTGGACTAGCGTGTGCATCCTACCTGACATGGTTGTGACCCACGTGAACAGTAAAGGCCCAAGCCACCCACTAAAATTTTGTATAGGTGAATCTAAACAGAGGCCACGTCCAGGCGACAGGTACTGTCAGCAGAACGGGAGAGGACACAGCCAAACCTCGGCCCTATGCCCATCACCCAGAGGAATCGTCCACAAAACACCAGCCTCCTGCCTCCACCTCCTCAAGTCCCATAAACACACACTGGACCCCAGTCAATGGGACACTGGAGCCCAGGGCATTTAATGTGCTTTAGAACTGTAGGAAAACAGATTCATTCCCTCTTAGGCAGGGATGCTGGAAGACCCAGAAGGGAGGCTGAGAAAGGGATCCTCACCTTTGGGAGGGAGTCAGGCAATGTCCCCAGACTGGCCTGGATGCCTCGCCTTGAGGTCACGCACAGACAGATGGACCGGCCTCTGTTTTATTTTGTGTTCTTTTGTTTTGGGTTTCATTTTCAACCATGTCTGGCTGAGAAAAGCTGACATTTTTTAAAAAATTAACAGGATGTGATGGGGGTATTAATTCCTCACTCTACCTGAGGACAGAGCCTGCTGTCTGTCACACTTGCTCTGGTTCCAGAGCATTAGGCTTATGAAGAAGCAATCTGAATGCAGCACAAACATGTGTCCGAGTGTGGAATGTCATTCCCCAGAGACACTGGGTGACTCCGGCCCTGCAGGAACACACACAGCAGACACACGCACACGCCCCGTCACGCTTTAGTTCTGTGCAGCCCCAGCCTGTCTCTGTACACTCACAACTGGCGGCCTATCTTCGCGGGCCCTCCAGCCTTTCACGTCAGCTCACCAGCAGTCACAGCAAACTTCAGGTGCCTAATTTATGGTCATGTTGGTGTTTCTTGGCCACAGGTGAAACTGTGCCATGTTTCTTCAGGGCGTCAGTCACTGGTGAAGGGTTTGGTTTCAATTTTACTGCTTTGTGTGTACGTGTGCATGTGTGCATATGCATGTGTATGTGTGTGCACACACACCGTGTCACACATGTAGAGGTCAGAGGACAACTTGCAGGAGTCTGCTCTTTCCTTCCACTATGTGCATTCTAGAACTCAACATTGGGTCTCAGGCTCGGCAGCAAGTGCTTTTACCTCACTGTCCAATCTCGCTGGCCAGTTGATAAAGTTTGGGGGCTTTATACCCCACAACCCTTCCTTTACCCACCCCCATGAGCCTGTGGTCTCTAATCATGCCGCTGCACATGTAACACAAATGTCATGCTTTAACAGTCATTCATACACATATGACATGCAACATGCGGCTTCTCTAAGAGTCCCTTGCATAAGTCACTGGGTTTCCACCAGGCTGCAGAGGCCCCAAAACAGCCTCGACAGGTGGAACTAGACCCCTGTCTCTTCTGGAAAGGCTCTGCTGAACTGTGGCTTCCAGACCCACAAGGCATGCTTACACCCTGGCCTGGGAGCTTGGCTTCTTACATTTCCTATGCCATAATGGCACCATTTCCTGAAGTAGACACAGTATTCAAGGTTTGGAGGGTGGGAATGTTTTTGTTTTTGTTTTAAAGAAGGAAAGAAAAAAAATCCAACCGTTCAGTTAGTTTCAAACCATTTTCATGTCTGTCCGAGTTAGGGTTACTATTGCTGTGATGAAACACCAAGACCAAATGCAAGCTGGGGAGGAAAGGGTTTGTTTGGCTTATGCATCCACATCACTGTTCACCACTGAAGGAAGCCAGGACAGGAACTCAAACAGGGCGGGAACCTGGAGGCAGGAGCTGATGCAGAGGCCATGGAGGAATGCTACTTACTGGCTTGCTCCCCACGGCTTGCTCTGCCTGCTTTCTTATAGAACCCAGGACCACCAGCCCAGGGATGGCACCACCTGCAATGGACTGGACCCTCCCCCATAAATCACTAATTGAGAAAATACCCTTCAGGCTTGCATGCAGCCCAACTGTTTGGAGGCATTTTTCTCAACCGAGGCTTGCTCCTCTCTGATAACTTTAGCCAGCTTGTGTCAAGTTGACATAAAACTAGCAGCACAGAGTCAGTGAAATGCAAAACTGTGAGAGATGTCATCTTGTAGGTAGCTACACTGGCCTGTGCTCCTTAGTGGCCCAGGTCACCCACCCCTCCCAGCTGTCCCAGAGGAAGAGTTGTGTTCTGCACAACATGGCCTCCACGGACTTCTTGAGGGGCCACTGACAACATGCCTAAAGGAGACCCTTGCTCTGACCACTCAGGCATCTGAGGAATGTGTCTATATCCCTATTGGCCATTTGGTCACCTGACAGCCTCTGTCCCCCCATCCTCCTCCAGTGACAGGGATGATTTTACTGACACTGAATTTTTGCTGGTCTCAGTGTGTCCCAGGCTGGCAGTTCAGAGCTGAAAGGTGCTGTTGCTTTTGTCCTGAGCACACACAGTTGAGCTATGGGCTGGGACTCAGGAGCATCACTCTGTGGGCAATGTTTGGGGAATAAGAGCTCTGATCTTCACTCGCCATTTAAAGCTACACACACACACACACACACACACACACACACACCCTGAGGGGAGAAGCCAAACCCTCACAGGAATGTTGGGTGAGTGCTGCTTCACCGTCAACCTTCCTGCTGAGTACCACTACTCCAAGGTCACCGGATCCTGTGACCCCCATCCCATGGCATTCTCAGGAGCACTGGTTTTACATTACAAAGACCATTGCACTAGCATCCATCTTTAAACAGACAGGTATAAGCTGGAATGCATGTATTAAGTCGTCAAACTTGGCCTCGCTACTGTGAATAGAAAGTAGAATTGATGGACAGGCAGATATTAACCATAGGACTAAAAATAGAAGTTGGGTTGGTGGCACACACTTGTAATCCCAGCATCTGGGAGGCAGAACAGGAAGAACGCCACAAGTCTAAGCCCAGCTGGGCTCATAACAAGATCCTGTCTCAAAACAAATAAATAGATAACCCAGGTCTGGTGGCCCACACACACCTGTAATCCCGGCACTTAATAGGCAGGATAGGAGGATCAGGATAAGGTCACCCTTGGCTGCATAGCCTAGACTACATGATACCCTACCCTATCTCCAAAAATACGCAAATAAATACACATGAAGAATACAAGGCAGTGCTATGAAGTTCTAACCAGATCCTAGCGTTAGATAGACTTGCTCACATATCACCAGACATTTTAGGAGGAAAACTAAACTATGCAAAACTCATGCAGAAAACAAAGGAAACATGGGGCGTCTTTCTTATTGTTAGGAGACCTCCTCCACTGATGCCAAAATCAAATACTGAGGCAGACAAGCATCTGGAATAGCCTAGCAGTGTGGGACTCCACTTGGTTTGAGCTATACACACACATCTCTCCTGACAATGTGCCTGGAAACCTGGGACCACAACTATTCTAGAGTTAGAGAGATACTGATGTTAGGTGGTGAGATAATACCCTATAGAGTATATTGGTACCAACAGGTCCTTCCTTTCTGCTGTAGAGGTTTAGGTGTCCAAGGCCTTATGATTTCTTGAAGATGGGTATTTCTATTATCCTGAAAAGACAAAAAACAGAACCCTGCCCCAACCCTTGTTTGCTGAATTTTTTTTACAACTTGTAGAATTGATACAAATGCAAAACTGTATTTGTCGTATTGTACATATGATCCCACTCCTGTTTGAAATATTTTGTATATTGATACAAATATAAAATTATATTTGTCATACTGTATGTATGTTCTACTTCTGTTTAGGATATTTTGTATACTGATACATATTAAGGATATCATTGTCATATTGTATATTGCACTATACATTTCTACCTTTGATTAAGATATTTTTGTATATTGTCACAAGTTCAAGGTCATTGTCCCGATACTGTACATCTGTTTACAGATTGTTTATTTTATTATGTGAAGCCTTAGTTTTTAAGTTATTTAGGTTGATAAGAATTACAGGTTAATAGTCACCTATGCTTGTCATATTTATAGTCATGTTAGTTAGGTTTTCTAGATATCCAGAAATATATGTCGGATGGATAGGTAATCTTCAAACACTTCATAGACCTAGAAAATATGGCATTTTTAAATGTATTATTAACTTAGAATGCTGTTGACATGAGACATGATTGCTCCTGGCAGCACCAAACTACTCCTGTGAGAATGTTGGGCCTCAAAGACACTCCATCTGGAAGTTTGTCTTCTTGGCACAAAATGGCATGCTGGGCAAAGAACTTCCTTTGCTTTGACTGCTGACAGTATGAATGCTGTCCTTTCTGGACGAGCAAGACACAAGGAAAAGCGACTATTGAACCTTGTCAAGACAGGGTAAGATGGTCTTTCAGAATTCCTGCTTCTGAAAACGGCCTGTCAGATACTCTAGGCCTGTAGCCAAACTGGATGCCCCAGTGGTGCTGAAAAGCTTTAGGTGACTGTCTTCTGTCTATTCTCGCAAAATTTCGGTCATTGCTTGCTTGTGTTTTCTGTTTTCTCAGGTATTATTAGATTCCTTCTCAAGTCTCTGATGCGGTTGATGACTATATAGTTACAGTTATGATCCTCTCATATCTTAGCTAGGAATATTTCAGATACTAAAGTTAGATTTTTTAGGATAGGACAGCTATTGGAGTAATCTCTGTAACACGCCATTTACCTATGTTCTGGACGTCTCTAGATTTTAATATATGTTTTTTATTTGATGTTGTTTTTGCTGGTTATAATTCTAATTTTGTTTAGGTTGTTACCTTTCCCCTCTCCTGGACAATACTTGATAATCATTGTATATAGTTTTGTATTAGGTTAGAACTTTCTTATTTAGACAAAAGGGGGAGATGTAGTGGGTAGCTGTTCTGTCTATGACCTTGAAGCACCACACCTAGAAATGCAGTCTGCCTATGACCTTGAAGTACATGCCCCTGGGGCGTGGCCTCACAGTGACCCTTAAGACCTGGGATGCATGTAGGTGCTCTCTCTTCATTCTCTTGTGGTTTGGTTGCCAGACTGAGACAGGCGGCTGAAACAGCATTCTAGAATCTGCAACAATTCTGTTCTGTACAGTGAGTTTTTAAGCCCCTTTAAGCAGACTCTGTGGATTTCTCACTATAGTCTGTAACTCCAGAGAAATATGAGCCGGCATGTGGTTGCTGAGAACTGAACCCAGGTCCTCTGGAAGAGCAGCCAGTGCTCTTAACTACTGAGCCATCTCTCCAAACCCTATTTATTTATTTATTTTTATTTTATTTTATTTTATTTTTTTTTTTTTTTTTGGTTTTTCGAGACAGGGTTTCTCTGTGTAGCTTTGCGCCTTTCCTGGAGCTCACTTGGTAGCCCAGGCTGGCCTCGAACTCACAGAGATCCGCCTGGCTCTGCCTCCCGAGTGCTGGGATTAAAGGTGTGCGCCACCAACGCCCGGCCCTATTTATTTTTATTACATTTCTTTCTTTCCTTCTTTTTCATTCTTTCTTTCTTTAGAAGGAGAGATAGAGCGTACACACACACACACACACACACACACACACACACACACACACACACACGGGCATGCGTATGGAGGTCTAAGGACAACTTGGAAGAGATAGTTCTCTCTGTCCTCCATGTGGGTCCTAGGAATCAAACTCACGTTGTCACACATGGCAAAAAGCACCCTCTGCCGAGCCACCTCACCAGAATAACAAAATCACAAGGAGAGGAACGGTACCAACAGAGTAGCCCTACTGAACAGAAAGATGCACAGTCCCTAACAACGTGTCATTCCAGAAGTCCAGAAATGGAGTCACTGTTGCCATGAGGGAGGGTTTCACACTAGGAACTGGTTCAACACAAAAATCAACCAACACAGCTCACCAAAGAAACAGTGAGAACACTCTTGACAGATGCCATCCACTGACGATATAATTTTAGAAAAGTCCAAAAAATCAGCATAGAAGAGAATGCCCAAGGTCTGATGGAGGGCTGTGAGGTGTGGAGCTAATGTTCTCACAGCACTGGACACCAGACTCTCCCAGCAGGTCAGGGCCAAAGCCAGAAGGTCTGCGCCCCCAGCTTTTCTCAGCACCACCCTGGAGGCGCCAGCCAGCACAGCAGGACAGAAGCAAGCCTGGAAGGCAGAGGTCTGCACTGCACAGATAATCCTAAGGAATGTTTTAAAACCAGAGCTGTGCACAGCAGACGCTCCAGATGAAGGTCCATTCACAAACATCCACTGCCTTCCTCCAGTAGAACCAGCAACTAGAAACTGAAGTTGGCTGGCGTGGTTTAAAAAAAAAATGTTACTATATCAGACTACTCAAGGACATGCTTAACAAGAGTCAATAATTAAAATCTGTAACCCATAACTGGGGGTGTCTTCTGTGTAGAGTGCTTGTTTAGCTTTTGCGAACCCCTGAATTCCATGCCCAGCACTTCAGAAACAAAGAAGAAAGGAGAGAAGGGGAAGGCAGGAGGGAAGGAGGAAGGGAGACCATAAAGCCAAAATGGCTTTAAAAAGAAGAGCAATTTAGAAGACATACTTTAAGGCATATTCTAAAGAGATGGTGAGCAAGCCACAGAGGCCAAAGAGGACACCCACAGTGGGCCCCAGGAAATTGGGGGAGGGTAGTTATCTCTTCTACACAGCACTGAACAAGTTCCCATCTGTATGGAAAAAGAAATTTCCGCCCTGACTTCACAGCATATTATCACAGCATATTATCCTAAAATGGATTATAGATCCAAATTTACACAAACCCTAATCTATACAACTTCTAGAAGAAAACAGACAAATTTTTCATGATCTTGGGAGAGACAAATATTTCTTGGAGAGAGTACAGAAAGCATGAGGCTTTAACAAAAAAGACAGATAAAATGAACATCAAAACCCACCACTCTTCAAAAGAGTAAGCTGGATAAGGAGTATGTTCCTGTAATCCCAGCACTTGGGAAGTGGAGGCAGGAAGATTAGAAGGTCAAGGCCAACCTGTGCTACATGAGACCCTATAACACCCCCCCCCCCAATTTATTTCAAAAACTGAAAAGCAAGCCTCAAACTGGGAGAAAATATTTTAACAATATAAATCTGATAGAGGGCACACACACAGACAATGTGGCAATATAAACACCCCAATTAAAATGCGGAAGGAAAACACTTCATCAGGTGACAGACAGATGCTCAGATCAGGAGTCACCATGATAACAAACCTCCCTAGACCCGGATCAGAATGGCTAAGGAGTAGCAACAACTGGCATAGTCCCAGAGGCCAGCACCCACATGGTCAGGCAGGACAGGGAGGCATTCCCGCAGCAAAGGGGAAGCCGAAGCTCACATCTGCTGGCACCCAAGCTGGAGGGAGACAGTGTGCGCAGCGCACCAGGCACTCCCCATGGCACAGCATGGCGGCAGCAAAGCCCCTGCCAAATGTGCGTTTTGTTGGCTGCTCAGGACAGTAAACAGCACTTTAACAACCAGGCAACCCACATCTGCACACCTGCATGATAGCATCCATAGACGCTTGTGACTGGGAGCCCGAACTGGAAATGACCCAAACATCAACAGGTGAACCACGAGCAGATCGCAGTGGATCACACCAGCAGAGCTCACACTGACAGGAGTAAGCTCCACTCAGAAACACCATGTGGTCGGCCTCAGTAACACTGTGCTGAGAGGGAAACCAGACACACACAGAGTGCACACAAGATGAGGCCACTTCCTGCACTTCGCCTGGGCAGCACAGTAGAGCTGACCCTGTTGACATGGGCTCAGGTGAGCTGGCTTGGAGAACTGGCCCCGCCCCTTGCTGCCTGCTGCATTGGGTGAGCTAGCCTGGGCAGTGTTGGAGAACTCGCCAGTGGTGAGGATGAAGGAGAGCTGGCAGGCTACTCAACCCAGCTACCACCCAGGCTCAGAACCAGGGCTATGAGTTGGCCCGCCCCAACACCCACCCAGTGAACTGCTAGAGCACATGAAGGGGCCTGCCCTGCAGATCTAAAGCTGCAGGGTCTCTACGACACAAGGCAGCAATAGAAGATCCCAGACGCGTCCCAGTGAGGGCCCAGCATCGACAGTGTGGCAAATGTCAGAGGCCTCAAACCAGACCAATGATTCATGGCAATGAACACGTGCAAGTAAAGATGTAGGGACTGAAGGGTAAACTGTGTGACTCACTGTGTGACTCACTGTGTCACACTACAGCGGCCATGACACCGGTTTTTTTTTTTTTCTTTTAAATTTTATTTGGGGAGGCGGGGCATTGAAAGGGCAGAGGGTAGGTACGAAGGGATGGGGAAATGAAAGGAATTGGGATGCATGATGTGAAATCCATGAAGAGTCAATAAAAAGTTGTTTTTTTTTTTTTGTTTTTTTTTTGTTTTTTTTTTTTTTTTAATGAGCCAATTTATTCAAAGCTATAGCAAGTCTCTCTAACCAAAGCCAAAAAGGGCAGGTAGAGTCAAGGGGGTCGGGAGGTTTCTACCATGACAAGAAAGATCAGCCCAACTTAGTGTGTGCCAGCTCACCAAGTGATACACCAAGTGATACAGGGATGATAAATATTTAGTATGAACACTCCAGGTAGGGCAGATTTTGCAGCAGGGTCTTCCTATACAGCCCAGAGCTAGCTCGGAACTTGTGATCTTCCTGCCTCAGCCTAATGCTGGGATGGCAGGTGTGCACAGCCACTCCTGCCTCACATCAAAAAATAGTTCAAACAAAAATGATGGCCAACAGAGGGGAAAGATGTCAAAAGCACAACCTTAGTGAGCTCATGAAGACGTGCACCGCCTCGCACGTAACCCTTGATGACTCTGGAATGCGAGTGTCTGTCTTTGGAGGCTCCTAGTTCTCACAGGTCCCTGGGCCTGCCTCACCCCCATCAGATCCACCAGGTTTTGGAAATGAGATGCTCGTCCTAAGAGCATCAGAGGAAGGACAGGTCTTTGGTGTCCACACTAAGTTAAACATCAATACGGTGACCTCCTGGGTGCCAGGGACCACTGGGTTACCTAAGGAGGGTTGAGCTAGCCCAGAGTAGAAATAGAGCATGTCATAACTTTCAAGCTGATCAAACAGGATGTTCAGACTTCAGAGCCATCCTGAAGAGATATGCCTGGGCTACCCAGAGCCACCTACCTGTGACATCTTCTGACCAAAACAGATTTTTTTAAAAAGGTAGAACCAGACTCTAATCCAACTTCTATCTCTACTGAGCAGTTTGAAGGAACACAGGGACAAGGACCACATTAAAGGCTGCAGATGGTTTGTTCAGCCAACCAAGGATGGTGGGCTCCTTCATTAAATCCAGAATGTGACAGTCTGAGGGACATGGTACAGCTGAGGGACATCCAGTAGTGGAGAACCCACAGTCAGCTGAAGGGAGGGACTGGTCCTGCCTGGATTAGAGATGCTTCAGGTTTTTTTTTTTTTTTGGAGCTGAGGACCGAACCCAGGGCCTTGCGCTTACTAGGCAAACGCTCTACCACTGAGATAAATTCCCAACCCCTGATGCTACAGGTTTTAAGCTGTCATCTGTCAGCATTCATAGGCAATCGGCTTGAAGGCTTACTGGCTGTGCCACAGTGGGAAGCAAGAGAGCCTGGACCGGAAGGCCTGCACCTGGCACAGCTGGGCAGTGCACCTGGCACAGCTGGGCAGTACAGAGTCACTTGTCCTGTTTTTCCTCTGAGGAGACGTCCCCACTCCCACCCCAGGTACACTGTGACACAGCTCTGTCCATGGCCGGGAGAACAGAAAAGCACAGACTGACTTAGATCTAAAGAGAAAACCTGCCCGCAGAGGCCCTGTCCTGGACGTATCACAGCCGTGCAATGTGGTCTGGCAACTGCTTTGCCAACTCAGGATTAGGAAGACAGGACGGGGAGGTTACGGAGAAACCAGCAGTGATTTATCTTCCTTAGGTCATTGGAATCAATTATAGATGCACTCAAGTATGTATGGCATTTCACCTACTCAACTCTCCCGGAGGCCCAGGGCTGAGTTTCAACTTGGGAGCCAAGAAGAGCCCAGTGTTAAGGCCAAACTCTCAAGGGCTGTGGGCCAAACTGAACCCCCTTCAGAGTTAATGTTATAGCTTCGTAATTGATGACATTCTGATGTTGAATCCCTCAGCCTGACCAGGGCTCATGACCAACATGAATTTTCAGCTCATGATGTGGTAGGGGCCCCACTGCCCTAGTTTCTATGCTCTAGTAAATTCTAGCCCATCTTCTCCAACCCCTGGAACCATTCCCAATGCCAAGTCCAAGGGAGAGATCGCACTACCCCCAAGGGGAAGCCAGAGGATCCAGCATATGCACACTGGCCTTCCAGCTGTGATAGCCTGACCTATCCCGTCCAGGATCAGTGCTGGACACCCATAAGCATCTTTCAGCCAGTGCTCCTGGCCTTCCCCAGTGGGGAGCTGAGTAACAGCAGATCCCTGTTTGCTCAAGAAGCCCCTCCCTGGGGGTGTGGTGACTCAGGCTTTCTGGCCTTTGGTGGCTCTTTGTCCAGCTGGGGACTCTCTTCCCTTCTGCTGCCATCCAAGCTCAAGCTACAGCCCAGCCATTGGAGGCCCAGGGTGTCCAGCTCCTGTTCCTCATCACTGAGGGTCAAGCCACAGCCACTTCCTCCAGCCTCTCTAAGTAAAGCCACAGCTTTGTTTCCCAGCCCTTGTACCAACGCTACCCTCTCACACCTGATGACGTCACTCTGGGGAAAGGAAACAAAGGTAAAGCACGCACGGAGCACCTTGTCAGCTCTGTCCTTCTGTCCTGTATGGAGTAGGGAGAAGCCAGCTTCCTGCCCACCAACTCTTGTCTGGTGCTGTGTGCAGCACCTGGGCCTCTTTGAAGACCACACCCAGGCTTAGGATGGAGCTGAGCCTATTCTGTGTCCCCCTGCAAACAGGCCAAGTTGGGAAATGAGCCAGGGCAAAGGTTTCTCTCGCCACAGGTTTGTCCCAGCACGTGTGGACTGTATTCTCTCTGTCCTGTGTCTGGGTAGGTTCCCGAGCTGCTCCATGGAGTTTGGCTTCCCCCAAACTCTTCTTTCCACAAGAGCACGATGCAAAGCCTCACTTTGCAATCTTGGCTGGCCATGGTCAGAACAAAACCCAGACCCGCCTCCCCAACCCTACACACACATACGTACAACTCTCTCAGTTTACCAGGAGCAGGGTGAGTAGCTGAGGATCCCCTCCCTATCGGTCAACTGCCTTCTCAGCCCTGAGACAGGACTCAAAAAGCAAGGTGGCGGGGGGAGCTGCAAGATTAAGGCAGTCCACAGCTGTTGCCATAAGACTTGCCCAAAGGGCTGGTTCCATAGTGTCACCCCATCCATCACCAGCCCCCCCAACACACACACACAAGCCCAGCAGGAACAACTTCCTGTACCAGAGCCTCAATCCCCTCCCCCTTCTGGAACAGCATCCAAGCCATAGACCCTGGGTCCCATAGCAGGTGTTGCCTGTGGCCACACCTGCAGCAAGGGATTCCAATGAAAACCTCAGTGTTTGGCTGCTTTAAGCAACTGGACGGAAGGGGAATTGGTGACCCAGAGAACAGCTGAATGCTTCCAGAAGAGCAAGGTCAAGCTCATCGAAACAGCTAATGATGATGGATGCAAGCAAGGCTGAAGGGGCTCCTGAGGATGCTCCAGGGATGTCAGTGGGCGAGGCCTCTGAGCCCTGGGATCAGCCCTTAAAGGAACAGTGGGGAGATGAGGGAAGGAGAGAAACCCATCCAAGACCACAAGGTGAATCTCAGAACAGATTCCCAGGCCAGTTGCATGACCCCTCAGGTAATACTCACTCTCTTCTCCGTCCAAACTCCAGAGAAGTTCATCAAGCTGAAAAGAGGAAAGGGATGCAAAACAACCATGCCTAGTCCCTGCCTAGCCTATCCCTCTCCAGGACGGTTTTACAATTCTGTAAATCACAGAGGGAAAAAATGAGAGCCGTGAAGGGATGCTGGGAGCAGAGGGCCAGGGAAACTGAGTCCGGTCTCTTGCTCCATTACTGCCCAGTCAGTACCCATTTGTAAACTGACTGGACTTTCCCCACAGCTTGTCTGCTCGGCTCTCAGGATCTCTGAAATGTTGGCAGTATCTTCACGGCTCCCTCACAAACAAAGGCACTAAGATTGCTGACATGCATGCCTTTGGTATGTGTGTGTTAGGACATCATCTTTTAAAACTGGCCCTTTGCACAGGGGTCACACTGCTAGGAAACTGCAGAGCAGCAATCTGAGCCAGATCAGCCCACTCTGCCCAGAAAGGAAAATCAGCCGCACATCTGCATGTCATTGAAGCATTGCTCTGCTCTATGGGGGAGGAAGTTCAAGTTCAGCTTGGGGAGAGAAAGCAGAAGCCAACCATACCAACAGGCACCCCCAGGTGCTGTCTGCATCCTGTTGCCCTCTTCCAGGGAGCATGCAGCTGACCCCCTGGAAGACACCACCTTAGGGCAAGAGAGGGAGGTGCTGGTGTCCAGGAAGCCCCAGTGAAGGGGCAAGTGTTACAGAAGGTTTGGGTTGGGAAGGAATGCCTGATGCTGGGGCTCTGGGCACTGCCTGGGCACAGAGGAGCAGGTGGGCACTAAGCAGTGCTGGGAGAAAGATTCCCACAGCCGGGCACTGAAACAGAAGAAGGCTCCCTATGTGTCCAAAGTTCTGAACAGTTCTGTCCTTCCTCCATCCTGTCCTGGTTTGTGAATAACGATGATTACTCCCCATGCCCTCAAAATACCCCTAAACCTGCATGGAACATCACCTAGGTAGCCCTTTAAAACACAAGTGTCCAGGTTCTTCCCCCAAAGATCCTGGATTTGAGCATTCCAGACTCTGGCAGTCTGTACCCACAATGACAAGTTTCTGACTGCTGTCCCTGCTTAAGCTGGGATCTGACTATGTGTCTCAACCAAGGTCTTAAGAATCTCAGAAGGTCATTGAACTTGAAGGGGAAAACTAGTTACTCTTTCATTTCACAGCTTCTCACCAAAACACAGCATTTCTTCACACCCTCCGCTATGTGGCGACACAGAGGTTGGCCGGGTGTCGAGCTGCCCAGTGGATCTCTGGTCCATTCTGCTCCGTATTCTCACGGCACAGACTCCTGTGGAGGTCTGGAAGGATGGAACTCTCAGAAACATCACAGGCTTCACCAAGCCATCTGGGGGCCACAGCACCCCAGCCTCTGGCAGCTGCCTTCTCGGCCTGACCCCAGCAGGACACTGCAAGGGTGAAGAAATTGCTCCCATGCATCACCCTCCTGGGTGGCAGTGAGGGCACAGCTCTGGCCCCTGTTTGAAGTGAGCCCAACCTTTAAAATGGACCATTCTATCCATTTCCACGTCCACAGTTCCAGCAGGGTGAGTCCCTCACCCTGATAAACACACATGTGGGCAGAAGCCCAGGGGGCGCAAACTCTGAAGCCCAGCAGGGCCGCCACGGGCTTTCCTCCAGCCTGGCTGTCCTCACTCAGTCATGGGGCAGTGAGAGTTGACCATGGGAACTCCGAGACTCCTCCAGAAGCCTCAAGCTACTCCAAGTGGTGAGAGATGAACTCACTGTCCACGGCTGGAAGCAATAAACCCAAGCAGGCAACAAGAACACAGAGGCCTGAAGCCTACAGCCCTGTATCCAAAACACACAGTTGGCCCTGGACCCCAAATATACAGCCTTGTATCCTAAACATGCAGTCAACACTGCACCCAAACACACAGCCCTGTACCCTAAACATGATCGGTGCTACTATACCTCAAACACGGTCAGCGTATGTATACTGAACAAGAAGGCAGTACTATACCCCAAACACACAGTCAGCCCTGTACCCCCAAGACACAGCTCTGTACCTCAAATATAGTGCTGTACCCCAAACATAGTAAGTCCTGTCCCTTAAACATGCAGTCAGCCCTACACCCCAAACATACCATCAGCCCTGTACTTAAATACAGTCAGTCATATTTCCCAAACACAGTCAACCCTGCACTAGGAGACTGGTTAAGAAGGAGACAAGTTGGCCTATGAAAGCTCTTACTCACCCAGAGCTCCTGGAAGCTGTTAGTCTGGGATCACATGCAACACAGCTCACTTCAAATGCTTGTGTGTGTGTGTGTGTGTGTGTGTGTGTGTGTGTGTGTGTGTGTGTGTATGCCTGTGTGAACACGTGCATAGGTCAGAGGTCATAATGCTGGGTATTCCCTCAATTTCTCTCTACCTTAAGCTCTGAGATGCATTCTCTCACTGAGTCTGGAGCTTGCCATTTCAGCTAGACTGGCCATCCAGGGACCACCTGGGGATCCACCTGTCTCTGCCTCTTCAGCACTGGGGTTCAAGGTGTGTACCACCGTCCCCAGCTTTCACATGGGTGCTGGGAATCCACACAGGTCCTCATCTGAGTCATCTCCTCAACTCCTCAAATGCTTATTTTAAAAGTGGAAATCTGAGAATTCTACAGACACAGACACGCTTGCTCTAAGCACTCCCTTAAGCTGTGGGTCGCGATCCCTTATTCCATCATGCAAGTGAATGTGGGATCATGAAAAATTTGGCAACAGTTAAAGGCTTCTGAACAGACAATGATAAAGAAATTAACTCAAAATTAAACACACAGGGAATCTGAGGTGCTTCTGGCAGTGCTCACCATGTGTCATGAGACTTCATGGCAGGCTGAGTTCTGAACACACATGTGCATTTTGCCCTGTGAATGCCATCACCCAATGCCAACAAAGGCTGTTGAGGAACCCTGCCCAGATTATCATGTTATGAACAGCGGTGTTTTTAACCATACATTCAAAGTTTTCTGCTCTTACAGAGACATAAAGGCATACAGAAAGCAAAGACTGAATATTTTCTAGTGTCATTCCTCAGCATGTGAGCATAATCTAGTCTATCTTTTAATTGCATTGCACTAAAATGTTTCATTTTAAAAACTATTGTTTAAGTTACTGACTTGGGTTTCATAATAAAATAATCGTTAAATGAATTTTGGCTTGGGATTAGAACAGACTTTCCAACAATTTCCCCAAGTGTCTACAGATATGCTTCTACCATTTTGTACAATGTGCTTTTTAAGAGGTAGCTCAGTGATGGTGATTACAATTCAAAATATTAATCAACTATGAAAAACCATCAGAGATCTCTGTGTCCTGTAGTATCAAATATTCAGCCAAGATTTAATCCTTTCGGTAAAACTGAACAAGCATATGAATCTCATTAGTATGCAAATTGTTTTTTCATCTTTAATGAGTGGTAGGTTTACAACCACCAAAGAATTTTAAGATAAACTTGTGAGCCAGTGAGACGTGCAGTGGGCAAAGGTACCTGCCAACAAGTCTGAAGACCCGGGTTCAAGCCCTGGGACCCACACGGTGGAAGGAGAGAGGAGACCTGCACAAGTTGTCATCTGACCTCCAGGCAGGTACTGTGGCATGTGTGCACCCCCCCCCACAATACATACATACATACACACATACATACATACATACACATACATATATAATACATACACACATACATATATAATACATACATAGACCATACATACACACACATACATACATATATAATACACACATACACAATACATACATACACACATACATACATATATAATACATACATACACAATTCATACATACATACACACATACATACACACACATACATACATACATACACACACATACATACATACACACACATACATATACACACACATACATACATACATACACACATACATACACACATATATACATACACACATACATACACACATACATACATACACACATACATACATATATAATACATACATACATACACACACATACATACACACATACATACATACACACATACATACACACACACATACATACATACATACACACATACATATACACACACATACATACATATATAATACATACATACATACACACACATACATATACACACACATACATACATATATAATACATACATACACACATACATACATACATACACACAATACATATATACATACATATACACACATACATACATACATACACACACATACATATATACATACATACACACAATACATACATACATACACATACATACACACACATACATACATACACACACATACATATATACATACATACATACATAAAATATAAAAAATTATGATTTATCATTCAGCAAACATTTGATTTGTTACAGATTCGATATACTGGGGTTGTTCCAGAGGATAGTGGGTGTTAAAGGGCAAATGGTCCTGGGAGGATGTCTGACAGCATCTGTCCAGCACAATCACACAGGCACGACCAGCATCGCCAGTCTGCTACCCATGAACACAGCATGGAGACCGATAGAACAGGAAGGAAAGTCCAGCCACCAGAGTGGAGCAGACAGGAAGACAAAACAGAAAAACAGTCCTCCATCCGACTCCCAGCGCAGACAGGTATCAACACAGGAGAGGCCAGCACATAACTGAAATTTTAGAACCTGGGGGTCAGGAGAGAGTACTCGGACCTGGGGTCACACGAAGAGTCTCTTGCTAGATCATGCCATGGCTCATCGAAAGGGAAACTGGTGGGTTGGGCTTCATTAAAACAAGACTTGCTCCACAGGTGACCCAGTTAGAAGGATGACAAGAGGGCACAGTGGGAGAGGACAGAGGTCCCTCTGAGGACCTCCCAATCTAGAACATACCGAGAAGTCTCAAAACTCAAGAGCAAAAACAATGGATAAGCCAACTGGAAAGGGGCAAAGGGTGTGATCAGCCCTTCCCTGAAGAGGGTGGAAGCTGGCGATGAGCGGGGCATGAATGATGTCTAGGCTGTGGGGGAAGTGCAAATTATAGCCACATCAGGTCATCACTGCTCAGCAATCAGAGCAGCTGAAACGAGATGGTGACCATCAATGCTGGCAGGGACTAGGAGGTGCTGTCCTCTCCATTTCTAGGGACACTGATGGAGCAGCCATCACAGGACAGTGCTACCATGTCTCCTAAAACTACATGCACCGCTGGCGCCAAGCCCAGCATGTGTACACATGGGGAGTTTATCCCAAAGAAAGACAGACCCGTCTTCACATAAAAACTACGGGAGTGTTCCCATTTTAGTTACTCTTCTTGTTGCTATGACAAAGTCCCAGACAAGAAGCTACTCATGGAAGGGAGGGTTTCATTTGGCTCACAGTTTGAGGGTGCAGTCCATCTTGGTGGGGAATGCATGCCAGCAGGAGCACAAGGTAGTTGCTCACACTGCATCCACAGTCAGGAAGCAGAGAGAGATGAACACTGATGATGAGCTTGCCTCATCCTTTGTATTTAGTCTGAGACCCCTACAATGAAATGGTGCCACCCACAATTACAGTGGGTTTTCCCATCTTAAGTAAACCAATCTAAACTCGTTTAGAGATATTCCCAGAAGTCTGTCTCTTAGATGATTCTAGAGCCTGTCAAGGTGACAATCGATATAAACCATCACAAGCCCCAAAATGAAGTGTGTAGCTAGAGTTTTCCTGCCTTGCCCACAGTCAGGACAAATCTTTGTCACCTGCCAGTCCCACAGCCTCTCAGACCCAACCAAGTAAACACAGAGACTTATATTGCTTACAAACTGTATGGCTGTGGCAGGCTTCTTGCTAATTGTTCTTATAGCTTAAATTAATCCATTTCCATAAATCTATACCTTGCCACGTGGCTCGTGGCTTACCAGCATCTTCACATGCTGCTTGTCCTGGCAGCGACTGGCAGTGACTCCTTCTGCCTTCCTGTTCTTTCTTTTCTCCTCTCTGTTAGTCCCGCCTATACTTCCTGCCTAGCCACTGGCCAATCAGTGTTTTTTTATTGACCAATCAGAGCAACACAAGTGTCCCTCCATAGACAAGCAGACATCCACAGCTATTGAATCTTCAACCCACTCCCCTCTTTGATGGATCTACACTCAGCACCCCACATTCCAGGGGACTCTGAGTGAGCTCAGACAAAGATTTGCTGAAGGGATGTGGGTCTAACTAAACCCACTTCCAACTATAAAAGTGCCACCAATTCCACACACAAACTGAGAGCCCTAGGGAGCTTATGAAGGGATAATCCCAGAACATCTCTGGACCAGACATGTGCTCATGACCCTAGCACGGAGAAACCTTTTGCTGTGGTCCTCTGTCCCTTAGTCTATGTCTTCTGTGCCTGGAGTTCAGCCATGACCACACAGGACACAACTGCTCTGTCCTCCTCCCGGGGTCATGTCTGGCAGACCTGTGTGAAATGCACTCCAGAACTGTACAGAGATCCATCAACAGTCAGTCCCAGGGGTGCCAGGCCCACCCGGAGAGTCAAGCACTGCTGACTGTGGAACAGGAGAGTGCCAGATCCCAGCACGAGAGCGCTCCTATCATAGCAGGGGTTGTCCCCAACCCTGCATCTTGGGCTGATTCCACAGACACGGCCACTATGAGAAACAAGTGCTACCAGATCGAGAGCCCCAGGTTTCACGGCACGGCCAAACCCATGCAGGCATGGGCCAAACCCCAACAGCCCATCATCAACCTGCTGTGGCCAAGGGGAGGAGCTGAGGGCTTCTGTCCATGGGTTCTGCTTTGGAAGCACTTGGCAGGTTACAGATATTCATATATATATATATATATATATATATATATATATATATATATATATATATGAATGTTGCCCTATTTCAAAGTTGAACAGAAGGAAGCTCAGGGCACAGAGCCCCTCACGCAAAGGCACACAGCAGCACCAGGGCAGACTGTCATTCAGAGTCTCGGGACCTTGCGTCAAAACAACAGAGACCTTGGGTAAACAGAGCACGCACCACCTCCAGCCCAGGGAGGAGACGACCCCAGGATGTTTCAGCCCCTTCCTAAAATGCTTGGAGTCCCAAAGACCTGAGGTGAGAGATCGCCGCCCGCCTTGGTTTAGGTATGAAGTACTCCGAGAGTCTCATGGGCTCCGTAGTGAGGGTTGGTCCCCAGCTGGGGTGCTGATGAATGGTAACTGGATTATGAGAATGCCGTTCATCACCAGCCAATCCACTGGTGATTTCCTACAGGGGACTCTCCATTAGGAGGTAAAGCCTGGGTGGAGGAAGTGGGTCACTGAAGGTACTATCTTGTCCCTGGACCCTCCCTTCTGTTCTCTTTCTCAGCTTCCTGGCAACCCTGAGGTAAACAATCTCCAGGGCCACACACTTCTACCATGCTTCAGTCTTTCCACAGACCTAGAAGCCATGGAGCCTCAGCCATGGATGGAAACCTCTGAAGCCCTGATCCAAAAGAAACCTTTCCTTTTTATGTTGATTTTTCTTGGATATTTTGTCACGGTGACAGAAAATAATACACCCTCCAGGCCTGACAGCCATGCAGTCGGCCAGCCACAGCCGAACCTGCACCCCATAGGGCCCCCTGACTCTGGCAATGTCTGCCCAGCTCATTGTTCATGCATTCACAGGTGCCCGGGCCTCATGGTTATTTATTTTCCCATCTTAAGAAAGAATCAGAGGGGCCACCCAGTGATGTCTCCCAGTTTTCTATTCTGGGCTTTCTCTTTTCCTAATTAGAATCATAAACCCTGGTGTGGTACGGGAGGTAACGGGCTCCCCTTCAGTGTACATGGGGCTGGCTGGGGCTCCTCAGTCTCCTGTGACAGCCAGCAGTCACCAGTGTGCCAAACAAGCAGATGAAGAGGACATGGAAGCCAGGGCTGCCTGAGCTGTCATGCTGGCCAGTGGGCACAGGGGAGCCTCACCCCACACATGAAGGAAATGATCTGTCAAAGGAGGTGAGTGGAGGAAGCAGCCTTAGGCTAAAGAAACAGCCCTGGGCTGGGAGGTGGTGGCGCACGCCTTTAAACCCAGCACTTGGGAGGCAGAGCCAGGCTCCGGATCTCTGTGAGTTCAAGGCCAGCCTGGTCTACAGCATGAGATCCAGGACAGGCACCAAAACTACACAGAGAAACCCTGTCTCAAAAAACAAAACAAACAAACAAAAAGAACCAGTTCGGATTCTCTTAAGAGACAAAGGATGCAGAACACCAAGGGACCTTGGCGTCTGCAGTGACATGCCTGGCCTTTGTGTAGATCTCAGATGGTCACTTCAACCTCAGCCTGAGTCACTGGGATTCCAAGGCTGTTGCAGCTGCTCAAAGCATCAGAAACTAGTTGAGACTCCACACAGGCCCCATGGACATAAGACAAGGTGTGGTAAATACTGGGCTCCTCCGAGGCTCCGGGAGGCTCTGTTCTGCCTCTTCCAGGCAGCTCTGGCATCCCTTGGCCTGTGGTCACGTCACTCAACCTCGTCCTGCTGCTGCATGGCCACTCCCTACACTTTTGCCTCAAATGCCCTTTGGTAAGGACACTTGCTGTTATGTGGGGTGGCCTGGACCTTCCAGAAAGATCTCCATCTAGCCTGAATCCCACCTGCAAAGCCATTTGCTACAAAAGGGGGAGTTACTGGCTGAGGGTCACAGGGCATCTTGGGGCTCCATGGGCAGTTTACCATCATTGTCTTTTCTCAAAACAGGGAGGTTTTGAGAAAAGCATCCAACCTTGTAAGTGGACAGAGCAGTCCCCATGCCTGGCAGAGGTGGAAATGAAGCCAAGCTGTGCCAGCTGATGCTGAGATGGGGTTACTGCCCCTACTATGCATTGTGCTACTGACTAGGTCAGTTCTGCTCTGAAATCTAGAGGTTCTAGAGTCATCAAACTACTTAGTGTCTCTCACTGGGAGAGGAACTCCGACTATATCACCCCAGAAGTTAATGGGGTTCCTTTCTGGACACAGTGGCTCTGGCCAGATGCCTCTCGGGGTCAATAAGGTCATCTGTGGCGATATAGCTCTGCTCAACCACTGCCGCGCCGAGAACAAAGACCTGCCAAGACTCACACTCCCCAGCACCCCACCCATCGCACAGCGCACCTCGGTATCTGTCTCTTGGAAATAAGAGCAACCAGGGACAGGCCAGCCCAACTGTGCCTTCACAAGGAAGCCAAGACCACTGAGGCCAGAGGTGGGGGTGGAAGTGAGGGCCGATGACCTTTAGAGGCAACACTGTTAGAAGAGTCCATGGGAAGGGACTGGTCTTCTAGCCCTTATGTGGTCATGTGCTTCCTGAATTGCCTTTAAAAAGAGATTTATTTTTTTAGTGCATGTGTAGGTGTTTGTCTGCATGAAGGTATGTGCATGGTGAGTGCATACCCAGAGGCCAGAAGAGGACATTGGATCCTCTGGTACTGGATTACAGGCAGTTGGGAACCACACAATATGGGTGCTAGGACCCCAACACTGGTCCTATAGAAGAGCAGTAAATCTCTTCACCATGGAGCTTTTTCTGTTCTTCTGTTTGATCTGGTATTTGTTCCTGCTGAATTGAAAACCTGGCCTTCCCAAAGAAATGGATTAGAAGACTACAAACAAAGACAGAAGAAAAATAGCACTGAAAGTTCTAGAACACAGGCAATGTCAGGAGGACTCTCTGCTCCCTCGAAAGCACACAGATTTTCCCCCCATTAAGTAGCCAATTGCAGCTGTGGGGTTCCTCTGAGCACTCTTTCCCTGGGAGCCCCTCTAAGGCCTGCCAAGCACAGTGCAGCAATTGTCCACAGTGGGATACAGAGGTGGGGTGTGCAGGAAGGAGAAGACACAGGTCCTCTGCTGCCCTGCTGCAGAGGAGGGGCCAGGGACAAGCCTGCTGGACACTGGCTCCCATCCATTCTGTCTCCCTCCACAGGGACCCAGCCAGCAAGAAGAAAACACACTGTGCCTGCCAAGGTGGTCAGATGCTGCTGGCAGGGGAGTGGGTTAGATCCTCGATTACTAGGGGGTAGCTGACCGGAGGGAGAACGGCCTCTCAGCTCCCTAGAAGCAGGACCCTGGATCTTGCCAAGACGGTGACCTCCAATTCCAGGGAGCTGCTGGGGCCTGGTGGTATAGTGTGTCCAAGAAGATATCTTTCTGTCCCCACTCACGAGCTGGTGTGAACACTGGCTTCAGGGGGTAGCCCAGCCAGCCATGGCTTCTGGGGTCCAGTGACTTTTCTTTTCGTTTTATTAAGACAGGGTCTCACTATGTGTTCCTGGCTGGCCCAGAACTTACAATGTAGACCAGCCTGGCCTCACACTCATAGAGATCTCTGCCTCTTGTGTGCTAGGATTAAAAGCGTGTGCTACCATGTCTGGTCCGATGACTTGTCTTGCTGATCGTGTCTGCACACTTGCTGTGGCCCTTGTCACATCCCGTGGCAGGCTTCAGTACCCAGTCACTGAAGCACAGGCAGGGCCTCAGGACTTTCCTCAGCATCTCCAGCACTCTTTCTCGGTCTACTGATACCATCTGCCAAACTTGCCTGAGATGCTCACCTCAGGCACTATTTTTTTCTTTGTGTGTGTGTGTGGGGGGGGGCTCAGGCACTATTTTTAAATGCTCCCAGGCTAGGACTGGGGCTCAGTTCATAGAATGTTCAGCTACCATTCAAGAAGCCATGGTTTCTCCCCAGAACCCCACACACTTGGTGTGATGCCCCATGCCTGTAATCCGAGTGCTCAGGAGGTAGGTGCAGGGAGATCACAAAAGGTTTAAGGCCATACTCAACTACACCATGGGTTTGTCCAGAATAGGCTACATGAGATACATGTCACCAGAAATAAAAATGCCCCCAGAATATGTATGGTGACAGAGACCTTTTATATAAGTTTCAAATCCCTCTTAATGACCAAGTGGATCCTCTCTGGAAGAAAACCAGGGAGAAGCCACACATTGAACACAATCAGCATCACAGGCCTGGAAAAATACAAGCTTCCAGGTGGGCACAGTCCTCTGATTACCTGGTGAGGCGTGAACTGGAGCATCCTGATAGAGCAAGGTGTACATGGCAGACATTGGGGTCGCCTACTTGAGCACGGAGCTGGCCACACAAGTCAAAACCATTGAAGCTGACATTCCTTAGAGACAATCCTCAAGTCTAGTGGGCTTCGAGCAGAATGTTCCGCTCTCATCTGCAGTGATGGAGGCTATCTGGATGAACCTCAGAGTCTGACACCATGAGAACAGCCAGGCATGCAGGCAGAATGCCATGTGACTCTTGATGTGTCCAGACAGACACAAATAACAGATAGGGAAGGGATGGCCAGGGCTGGAGACATGGGCTGACTGCTTTAAAGATGGGATTCTGTTTGGAGTGAGGAAAACACTCTAAAATGAAAGTGGTGACGGGTGGCCCGCTCTGCGAGGACACAGAAACCCAGAGGTCTATACACGTCAACAGGGAGAACTGTACACTACGTGGGGTGGATCTCAATAAATCTTTTTTTGAAGATCCCATCTGGAAGGCAGATGCTTCACAGTGGGACAGCCCTGAGCTGCAGGCAGGGCTCGGCAGCTTCCTGGCCAGGTGGCTCTGGCCAGTATCCACACCTCTCTGAGGTCCAGATTTCACTGACCATAAACCGAGGTTACAACTGTTTGCCTTGCTCAGTTGTTTGGGACTCTGTGCGGATGGGAAGGCACCACTCAAACTGGCCAGCATACAGGAGATAGCAAGGCTGGGTAACCTCAAAGATCAGCCCTGGTACCGTCAAACGCACTGAAGCTGAGAACCTCACGAGTGATCTGCGTCCCTGCCATTGGAGCCGAGACCAGCTGTTGTCATCAGCTGGAAACAGCTGAACCACTCACAGAGGATGATGCCCCAGAACCATCAGCAAGAAAATGCCTACACACGCTGAGCGGTGGTGGCACACGCCTTTAATCCTAGCACTCGAGAGGCAAAGGCAGGCAGATCTCTGTGAGTTCAAGGCCAGCCTGGTCTACACAATGAGTTCCAGGACAGGCACCAAAGCTACACAGAGAAACATTGTCTCGAAAAACAAAACAAAACAAACAAACAAACAAAAAAAAAAGCCTACACACATAGAAATAGTTGCTCCAGATAAGTGAGGGCTTTGAGGACAAAGAGGGCAGTGAGAGACCTTATTGTGGGGTCTCCAAGCTGGTCCTGAGAGAGGTGCAGCCCTAAGCAGAGGTAGTACCCCAGCTTGGCCAGTGCAGAGCTCAAGCCACAGAGGAATGCATCTAGTGTACAGCTTCTGAGCAGACTGCCTTGTTCCTCCTATACCTGGTGGTGGGGTGTGGGTGGGAGGATGGGGGGTGGGAGGTTGGGGGGGAGGGGGGTCTGTGCTACAGGGAGAACAGTGCTAGCACCTGATAGCGATCCACTCCAAGCAGGGGAACCATGGAAGTGGAGGCAGGAGCAGTGTGAGACGCTCAGAGTAACCCTCCATCAGGGGCTGGAGAATGGAGAAGAGCAGTTCCTGGCTCCGGACAGCCTTGGAACTCTTCAGATTAGGACACCACTTCTCAAGAAGGAAGAGCTGTGAAAACCTACATGTGCACACAGAAAAGCCCCACAGACACAAAGCTGAGGGGACAGGGTGGCAGCAGGGGACAGGAGACAAACAAGGTCCAGGGCCTGCAGCTTCCACACCCATCTGAGGGGGTGCTTGTCCTTGCCAGAATGATGGAGGACCAGGTCTGGAGGGAGCCCCATAGCAGCTGGATGCTGGGAAATGACACAGGACAATCAACACCTTCTAGCCTGGCATCTGACATGCTCATCATGCAGGCCGAAGGGCACTCAGCCGGACATTCTTAACACAACCGCACTGGAGTGGAAACTGTTGATCTGGGCCTGTTTTTAAAAAAAACAAACAAACAACAACAACAAAAAAAAACCTATGCCCTGGGGATACCGGAGGACATGTGGAACCATGGGCACATGGGCATCACTCACACACGCATTCACCCCAGGTTTCTGTACAAAGTGAGATCACACTTTAGGGGAATACAAGGCTGGTGCCGAGGGTGGCCTGGGGTGAGCCCCATCCGTTTTCCTCCCTCTATGAATTTCCAGCAACAAGCCAGGGTCCTACCCCTCACTGCTACCCTCACCCTGCTCAGAAATACTGAGGCAGACCCCAGGCGGGGGCTCTGGCTCCAGCTGTGCCCATGGAAGAGCCTTCCGAGAGAGTTCCAGGAAGTTTACGCTTGGAAACCGCGATTGTCACTTTCGTTCACGGCCCAACTTCTTAATGGGAAGCAGACCCATCAAATAACTACCAGAAGGGGCCTGCTTTGAGTCCCGTCCAAGGGAAGGGGTCATGAAGAAACCAGGACTTAGACATATTGTAAAAATGGGTGCTTAACAGGAGTGTATACCTAAAGTAGATCGTATGTGGTTGTAAACTGTCTGGTCTGGCTGGCAGGTTAGCGGGTTGCAAGAGTCCAGCCCTCCTGCCCCCCTACTTTGTCAAAAAAAAAAAAAAAAAACCCTGTGACGACAGGCACATGGAATATAATGTCTAGTTAACCAAGTCTGTTTGTGGCATCAATACTCAATACTGACAGATAATCCTGATACCTGGAAAGCATCACAGAAGACTCAAAATAGCCATTGGTGCGGCCCTCGCAATGCCAGGCACAAGGTGTGCCAAGAACTCTCTTCCTATCGAGCAAATCTGCCTTCTGAGTCCCCAGACTTTGATCCAGTAACTGGAATCTTCAGCAGGAAAACAAAACACTTTGTTTTGCCTTGAAGATGTTTCCAGATTTCGAGCTCACATGACTGGCTTGTAAGTCTGAATGTATTAATAATAAGAAACACAGATTGCCCTGCCCGCACCAGATCCGAACTCCTAACAAACGGCAGCCCACGATCCCTGCTGCCCCTGAAGCTGGTGCCCGGCGGCGTTCCGCTTACCAGAGTTGGAGCCGTGGCGTGGCCGCCGTGGGGCTGTGGTGGTAGCTATGCTCAAGGGCTGCATTCACAACCTCGGTGCCCGCTGGAGCATGTCTGGGTCTGCATCTCGCTCACTTGAGCTGGCTCTCAGCTGGGAAGTCTCAAGTTCCAGGCGGCCTGGGATTCCCTCTCTGCTCACAGACACTTAACCCTGCTGTGCCTGGGGGAAGGGGTTTGGACTGAGCTATCTTCTCCGTTCGGACTCAAAGTCTGCTGCCCTCATAGGCTAAGCATCCGTCTGGCTTTCCTTCTTGCTCTCTCCTCAGGAACTCGAACACGTGGCTAGGAGGCTGGGAGGCGCTGCTCGAGAGTGGGTGGCTTCACAAAGACCGGCTCTCCTTTCCAGGGAAGCAGGGGGGTACGCACCTGCTGGCAGAGAAGTTGAAAGGCCCTCCCTGGGAGGCAAGGGGGCTGCACTTGTGTCTGGACATCCCTCAGCTAAAGGGGGTGTTCCTGGGGGAGGGTAAAGCTCAGACCCCACCTCAGGCTCAGGAAAGCTGTGAGGGATCCCAGCCTACTCCTTACTTCTTCCTGAGGACCTCAGCCTACCTTGACAGTTCCAGAGACTGCCATATAGAAACGGTACCCATCTGAGGTGAAACTGTACTGGCCGCTGACTACCCATGCATGAGACAGAGGCCACACTGGTTTCTGAGTGGCCCATTCTGTCTGCTTACAGCTTCTCTGGTGCTCATGAACTACTAGGGAAATCGAGTCAGTAGCTTTAATTCATCTGGATCATACATATCTACCAAGCTTCTGCCACAGGTTAGGGTAGGCTAAGAAGGAGGAAGGCAGCCCTCAGGCTACTAACCTTCTGCCGCATCTCAAGGGCAGAGCCATGTCTTTACCTTTTACTGCTTTTGAAGTCTTCTCTAGAGAGCAGTTAAGGCTTTACAGTCTGGGAAGAGAAACGCTGGCCCTGGCTCCTCCCCCACCCACCCCCGTACTCCCCCCTGCTTCTTCTGGCTTCTTGTGGTAGTTATTCCTCTGAAATTCCATCCGTAGTTTCCACTTTTCTGTCGCAAGCCTTATCTTCCTATTGGGGCTTTATTCCAAGCCCCCTCCATCGGCCTGCTGCTTCCCAACAACTCCTGTGGCCCCGGGGCTGCAGCCTGGAGCACAGCAACCCTAGGTGTGCAACATGCGTGAGCTCTGCAAGGTTCATGCTCTACACAGGTGCAACCACAGCCTGGGGAGAGCTTGCCATAGTCAGAGCTAAGAAACCACATTTTGTTAATGCAAAAATGCTTTGCATTCTAGAAGTCTGTAAGAAAGTAACCTGTGCTTAGGGACAAAAATCAACCACCAGCCAGCCAAAAGGAAAGATATGGGATGGAGGGGAGTTCTTTAGGGAGCAGTAGGCCATACCTGGCATGTGGACTGTGGACTGGGACCCACTCACTTGAATCTCATGCTTCAGGCACCAACCGTCTGACATCAGCCCCCAACAAGGGTAGGATCAGCCATAGCCAAGGCAAATGCACACACACAAAATATGCGTGTGACACACATGTACTACTCATCCCCTGACATGTCTCTTCTCATTTTTTTAGGTGAAATTTAGCATAAAATTGACTTCTCAAAAGTATAATCATTGGCATTTAGCCCATAACCTTTTAACGGCTCCAAAGTATTTTTGTCTCCTCAAAGATTCCATATCCTCTAAGCTCCTCCAACCCTGGCATCCAACAATCTGTTCTCCATCTATGTGGAATGTCCTGTGTGGTTAACGGGTCACATATGCAATGGCTAGCTTCCGTCCCTCTGCACCAAGTTTTCGGGGTCTACCTGTGTGAGGTACGGGTCAGTGCTTCACCCCTTTCCATAGCTGAGTCATGTTCCACACTGTAGCTAGGCCACAATCTGTTTACCTACTGTTGGCACAGCTGGCAATCCCAGAATGCTCCCAACCTCTGTGGTGCTCTGTAGCGCTGGCCTTCCGAAGTCCCTCCTCAGCTCTGTGCTGCAGTCCCCTTAAGGTCCAGCTCAAGCTGGCCTGCTCTTTGGTACATTCTTAATGGTTCCATTCACCCAACACTTCCATCTTGATGGTTCCTAAGAGAATTCTCTGGCCCCCCTTATCTCTGGCCCTAGGAGTTGAGGGAAAGGTGAACCTAGACCGTCTGCGCACACTGCTTACGGGGGAAATTGTGTGAGAAGGATCCAAACACTGCCCTTCCAGAAGCTGAGTTGCCCTGGCACTCAAAACATGGGTCCTCCTCATGCTGAGAAACAGGACATTATGGATTCAGAGCCTCAGTGGTTCATGTCCTCGGGTAACGACATGTCCTCAGGCTGCCTTCTGTGACCCTCATGAGGCCAGGGCATTGCAGGGTGTTTCAGGAGCCTCCCTCTCATCATGTGGACACCCACCAAAGTTTGTGAAGAAAAGCCTATAGGACATGGAAGCAGCCAGACAGACGACCTGGAGTGCTCACCCACCAGGGCAAATGGACTCATGTGGTGTGGCCGACATTTCCATGTGTGATCCCCAAAGGGTGTCTTAGTTACTTTTCTATTGCTGTGAAGAGACACCATAACCAAGGCAACATATGGAAGAAAGTGCTTAGTGGGGACTTGCTTACAGTTCCAGTGCGTCCATGGCCATCACAGCAAAGAGCACGGCAAGAGGCAGGCAGGCAGGCATGGTGCCGGAGAAGCAACTGAGAGCTCACATCTGATCCACAAGCAGGAGGCAGAAAGAGGGAGACTGGGCCAGGCATGGGGTTTTCAAACCTCAAAGCCCACCCCCAGTAACATACCTCCCCCCAACAAGGCCATACCTCTTAAACCTTCTTAAATGGGCCACCAACTGGGGACCAAACATTTGAATATATGAGCTGATGGGGGCATGCTTGTTCAAACCATCACAAGGCGGATGAGAAACAGCACAACATGGGCTGGCTCCATGCTGCCCACATGCCCTCCTGCTCAACACAGACACTTTGTAGATTCCTGTCTACAGGGAGTGGTGGGCCCAGCTGGCACGGGCTGCAACTTGGAGGGAGGTAGGATCTGCCCTATTTCTCAGTGATACTAATGGCTAGGATTCCTACAAGGACCATGCTACCTACCATCCATCTTCAGTGGCCACAGTGCTATCTCCCTCAGTGCCCACAGAAGTGACCACCAAGTTATTCTTCAGTACCACGTGGCTGCCTCCCAGTGATGGTAGCAGCAGGGCCCATACCCTCTCCTCTCCATCCCTGGGGCAGCTTCTGATCTACTGCTATGTCCCAAATGCTAGGACTACAGGCGGGGACACAGAGACAGGAGTCCTGCCCTTGTACTTCTGGGTCATCAGAGATGTTTGAAGACAGCAAAACTGGGAGCTAAAGTAACAACAGGCTGGGCATGTGAGTCCTATACCTTAGCAACCCAAGAGAGGCCAGGGGGGAGCTGAGAGTCCTATACCTTAGCAACCCAAGAGAGGCCAGGGGGGAGCTGAGAGTCCTATACCTTAGCAACCTAAGGGAGGCCAGGGGGGAGCTGTGAGTCCTATACCTTAGCAACCTAAGGGAGGCCAGGGGGAGCTGAGAGTTTCTCTCCTGGAACCGTGGCACACAGAGGGAGGAACACACGTCTACTCTCCGCTTTGTCCATGCCTTGGGATCCCAGGGACAAAGCAAAAGAACCAACTGCCTTCTCCTCCAGTTCTGCGGGCTGGAATTCCTAAATCTGTGTGTCAGCCCCCGCCCCCCTCCACAGCTTACACAGAGCCTCCTTCCAGTTCCTGGGGGCACCAATGTCCCTTAGCTTATGACTGGGTCCCTCTAACCTCTGTTTCTGTCTTGATAGAGCTTCTCTCCATTGCTGTCTCCAGCCCCGCCCTCATTAGGCCCACCCCAATCCTAGCATTTAGAGCTGCCCAATCCAGATGCCCTCCTCCAATTTTGGTCACATCTGCGTAGACCACTTCCAGATAAAGCCACACTCATAGGTCATCACTGTGACAAACACCTCACTAAACAACTTAAGGGTCTGTATGAGTTACTTTTCTCATTGCTGTGACCGAATATTTACTGTGGCTCACAGCTCAAGGTACGGTCCACCAAGGCTAGGATATCACAGCGGCAGAAACTTGAGGCAGCTGGTCACATTACGTCCAAAGTTAGGAAGCAGAGAACAACAGATGCTGGTGCTCAACCCCCTCTCTCTTTTTGAGTCAGTCCAGTGAATGGCGCTCTTCACACTAGGTGGGTCTTCCAGCCCCAGCGGATCTAACCTCGGGAATCCCTTACAGCTGTGGCCTCAGGCTTCTGCATGACTCTAGATCCCGTCAGGTTGACAATCGATACCTACTATCACAAGAGAGGCCTTTGGTGTCACGGCTTCAGTCACTACGGGAAGCAGTGCTGCTCACAGCATGGTGTCCAGGATGGGGCGGCAACCTGCCTGTGCTCTTAGACTGCCCCTCCCCAACCCCCTTTTGTTAGACTTGTGCAGCTCAGCCTAACTTCTGATCTACCGCTATGTCCCAAATGCCAGGACGACAGGCATGGCCACCACAACCTCTTGCCTCTATGTCCCCTCTTACTCCATCCTGGTCTTCAGGGACGGTCTTCCCAGGTTAGCTAATGCTCTCTGGCCCCATCTACATAAACACAGCCCAGAGGGGTGCCGTACTCATCTCCTAGGTGTCTCTACTCTTCAGTTGGTGGGACAGAGACCTGTGGGCTTTGCTCTGATTGGAAAGGACAGCAGGGTGTTCCTGTGCCGCCGAGGGAGGGCCAGGCTGCCAGCTGCTGCTCACTTGACTGTTCAGATGTGAGTCTGCTCTCTCTGGAATGCAACCGTCTCACCCCTTCCTCAACCCACAGCAGACCTCACCAGCAGAGAGCATTGCTGACCTCTTAGAAAGGCACAAGGGTGGAGAGGTGGCGATGACTGGGACCCTGGATATCAGGATGCGCTGGCTGCTCTCACACAGAGGCCCCAGGCGCTCTCAGATGTTTTGCCAAAATAGCCTTCCCTTCCCCCTCCACTTCAGCCCAAGACTCCCAGCCACTGTGCCCACCACTGTCTGAAAGCTAGTTAATGGAGAACCTCTGACATTGTGAGCCACCGTAGTGACTCTGCTTAGTCTTGTGGATTTCTAGCTTCTTGTTCTAAACATCATGGCAAACACCAGAAGGCAGCCCAACAGGAGCCCCTGGGTGGAAGGGCTCTATCTGGTCCTGCCTGGGGCTTCAGCAGGCCACGCCCTTTCCCATACACTGCAGGCTAAAAGTGGCTGCCTCCAGGGCCAGGACTATGGCACCTGGTAAGGACCCTGTACATCCAACAGCTGAAATGTGACAACTGGAAAGAGAAAAGCCAGCCCAGGTCCTAGTGGATACCCCTTAGTGGGTAACCATGGACATATCCATGCATGAGTACTCACATATGTGTGGGTCACACCTACCTCCATCGGCTACATTCAGGCTCGGTCTGACATGCAGTCTCGATGGTCACCGGTACTGTGGAGTATGAAGAGGGGCAGGCTTTGTGGAATCTGGAAGGAGGTCTGCAAAATGACATGGAGGTGTGTTGTGGAATATTTAAGATGTGTTACATCCATTTCTGCTGTGGAACCTGTGTTTAACGATGCAAAGAGGTGTTGCATTTATGTTATTTTATGTTGCATTTGTTTAACTCTGTGAAGCTGTGTTACTTTTCCTGTCTAAAACACCTGATGGTCTAACAAAGAGCTGAACGGCCAACAGCTAGGCAGGAGAGGGATGGGCGGGGCTGCCAAGCAGAGCGAATAAACAGGAGGAGAGATCTAGGCTTAAGAAGAAGAGAGAAGAGGGAGAAGCGAGAAAAGGAGGTGAGGAGGACGCCAGGGGCCACCACCCAGCCACCCAGCCAACCACTCAGTAAGAAGTAAAGAAAGACACATAGAATAAAGAAAGGTAAAAGTCCAGAGGCAAACACAGGTGAAGAGAAATGGGATAATTTAAGTCAGAAAAGCTGGCTAGAAACAAGCCAAGCTAAGGCTGGGCATTCACAAGTAAGAATAAGTCTCCGTGTATTTATTTGGGAGCTGGGCAGCAGGTCCTCAAAGTATTTCACCAGATGCTAATCAGTAAAAAGAAAAGAGAGGTTATTGGTGGATGAGGGGCCGCCAGACAGCAGAGCAATTCAGCCCAGCATTTCGTCTGCCAGTAATGGGTTAAAGCTTTCCCTGCCCGCAGATACAGGGAGAGAGCTTTACTCCCCAGTTCATCCAGAGAGGAGACACCAGCCTCAGTATCACTTGCCCCGATAGAGACGAGGAACAAGACAATCGGTGCAGTGATTGACTCTGGGCCCCCAGGCCTCCAGGGCTCTAATGGGCCCCACTGGACTGCGTTGATTCCCTGGCTGGGATGGATACTCTTCATTGTCTACGTCACTGGATTTGGAATCAACATAGAAACACACCTGTCCAGGAGGGCGTAACTTGAAAGATTTAACCGCAAAGGGAAGGCATAACCCAAATATGAGTGCCGCCGTCCCTAGGAGACAGGCCTCTGGGCATGCTCATCAGAAATTGTGTTAAGAGGTGTGAGAAGACTCTTGTAACTGGGACCATTCCCTGGGCAGGGGACCCTGGACTGTGTAAGGTGGAAAAAACAGCTAAACACCAGCATATATTTGCCTTTCTCTGCCTAACAATGTGACCACTCACCTTCAAGTTCCTGCCGCGTGCTTCCACTACCATTACGTAACCGTGAACTGTGAGTAAGAACCCTTCCTTCCTTCAGTTGCTTTAGACAACGATTTTATCAGAGCAAGGAGAAAAGTAACACTCAGCAGATGGTGCCAAGTTTGAGCAGGACACCCACGACAGCCCTGGCTCTGTGGACGAAAGTGTCACAGCTGTCTGTGCCCGTCTCAGCCTGGCGGGCAACCACTGGCCACTGGTCCCACCTCTGCCGAGCGGCCATTCCACGAATCCTTTGCCCACCACAAGGTCAGCGTTCCCTCTAGGTGTCTTGGCCTAGCCTGGGCAACTGGCAATCTGGAGAGGCTGATCTGCCACAGACCCTCCTGAGGTACTATCAAGCTGTGCCTAGCAACCAGTACCAAACCCAGCTATTGAGGAAGGGCCTCTCAGGGCCATGGTTTCCAAAGGATGGGCAGGTCCTCTGCATTCTGGGCCTTCATGTTAGGCCCCTGAACTGAGCTGTTCCTGTGGACCCAGGGCAGGACAAACGCTCCTTGGACTAGGGTATTTAGAAGGACCCAGCTGGGCATCCCCTGGGCTCTTATAGCCCTCTTATCTCAAATCTCCACTAAGGAGGAAATGGGTACCATGTGAACGGGAAGCCCCAGCTTCTTTGAGGAAACTGGGAGTCTAGTTTTTTCTTTTCCTCCTCACTCCTTGCTTCTCTCTTCCCCCATAACTCCTACACTCAGACTTCCACGTCCCTCCCACACTAGATGCTTGCAGCAACACCTCTCCAGCTATGACAAGTGGAACCATCTTTAGACACAGGCCACTGTCACCCTGGTCCTGGTCAAGTACAAGATCTCTTTGTGCCCCTCACCCAAGGGCAAGGACTGGTCCTTTGCCTTGGTCTCACTAGCTCTGGTACTCATGGGTGGTTAACAAGACAACACCCAGAACTCTATGGCTTGGCCTGGGGGTCAGAGGGAAGAGTAGCCTCTGGCTGGGGAGAAGCATGAGAAAAAGGCCCTTTCAGGGCTTGCCATAAAGTTCAGTGAAGAGCAGAGTACAGGGTCTGTCCTGTACTCACGCCCACCAAGCTGAGATCATTCTTTAAAATCCCCCTCTAGACAGGGAGAAGGCAGAGGTGGGAGCTGGGTGCCCTCAGGGACTTCTGGAACTTCTGGCCTCCCAAGATGCTGCTCCCTCAAGCTGCCGCTCCCCCAAGCTGTCCCCCGCCCCCACATAGAGTTTAGCAGGCATAAGCAGCTTCTCTGGCCCCTGAGACCACAGAGATGATGTGCCCACTCAGCCTGAGTGGGAGCTAGTAGGTCTGTATGTTCACACCCGGAGGTCTTCACAGGGTGGCCAGAGGACCAGCCCCTGTGAGCCCCTCAGCCTACGGCCTGGCTGCCTCAGGCAGGGGAGAGAGAGAGAGAGAGAGAGAGAGAGAGAGAGAGAGAGAGAGAGAGAGAGAGAGAGAGAGAGAGAGCGCTCATGTGGGGTCTGAGCAGAGAAACCCTGTTGAGTAGGTGTGTTCCTGGTAGAAGCTCTGGGGATCTGGGCCCAGTTCCTGAGATAGGCAGGTCTAGGGTAGATTTGTCCCACCACTCGGGCACAGTGTGGCTCAGAAGGTCATAAAGCCCACCCAGCTCTGAGGTAAGTCCAGTGCTGCTAATCTGAGGCTCGGTAGCCAGAAGGGCCCCATGGTCATCAAACAGGGGGTGTGCTGTCCTCCTCATCAGGCTCAGGATCCATGATCCAACATCTGCTTGTCTTAACCCCTGTGTCTGAAAGCGCAGCAGGGCTGAACTTCCAGAAGCTCCTGATCTGAGAACTCCAGGGCTGGTTCAGACTGAGACAACCCGATTCTGTGGGCTTCAGGGATTTGGGGCTTTTCTCCAACATGAGCACCCAAACCATGAACAGCACCCTCAACTAGGGTGAGTATGAAGCCACCCTCGGCCACTGTCAGTGCTCTGGACATCAACCCAGTACTCTGTCAAGGACGTCAGCTGTGGAGAGCTGGAAGCTGCCAGAAGCTGTTTCCATACTTGAGCAGCAGCCTTCAAGCTGGAAGAGGCTGCAAACCCCGAGGCACACCCACCAACCCAACCACACGTGTCCCCAGCTCGCTACCCTGGCAAATTCCAGACATACTGCAGCCACAGCTATGCCAGGAATGGGAAGGCAAGGGGGATGGGGGACAGAGGAGGAAGCTTGCCTGAGCAGGTGGCCCACAGGGAGACCTCCAGGGAGTGTCACGTGATTCCTGACGCTGGGGCAGGGCTGCCTCCTGGCCCTGAGCTCAGCCATGCTGGCTAGGAGGAAGTGGACACAAGGGTCCTCCAGTGCTAGGCCCGGGGCTCCACCTCTGAAGCCTGCAGAAAAGGGATCTGAGGACAGTTGGGGCCCCCAGACCCTGGGGCTGGAACCTTCCTGAGCCCTGCTCACTTCCTGCTGCTTTGGAAAACATCAGCCTATCTGGCTTTGCAAGGTGACATCTCCTTCCTGCTCACTAACTACTGGTCCAGCCTGTGCCAGCCCTCCTCAGAAGCTAAGGCCTTCTGAACTCTCTCTAAGATCTGTACATGCAGCCAGTTTTTTTTTGTTGTTTGTTTGTTTTTGTTTCTGGTGGGGGCAAGAAAAAGAACCATAACCAAACAGACCAGCAGAAGCTAGACACTCCCATGCCAAGCGTGTGGCCTCTGTGGCAGGCAGCCCACTCCTTGGCAGAGGCATGAAGTGCATGATTATCTTGCCACCTCCACATATCCAGGAGGAAGGCCTGTCACTTCCACAAGTGGTATTTCTCTGAGCTACAGACTCTAACAGGAATGAAGTCTTACCAAACATGAGGCTCAAAGAAAAGACAGAAGTCTCACACAGACGAGGCGGCTTAGCTCTGAGCATCCGCCGGACTGAGAGGCAGCCTCAGAATTTCCTGGCATCTGTTCACTGGTGTTGCAATGGTGGAGGGTGAAGAGTCCGAAAGAAATGAAGATTATTAAGTGGTTTTCCTCCTGAGTCAGAGGGCCAATCGGGCGCACTGAGACCATCTGCAAAAGTGCTTCAGCTGATTGGTAGCAAGTGTCTGCCTGAGAATTAACCCCTCTGGGACCTGGTAGCACTTCCTGGGGAGCTGACTGGGGATGTCAGCTGTGAGCACCTCTACAGGATGGGTTACAAAGCACAGGGTTGAAGGTGGTGGTGTGTGTGTGTGGGGGGGGTTTGCACACATCTCCTGGCCTCTCTGTGCCTCCCTCTCCTCCCCCAGCTGTTAAGATGGGGTTTCAATGAACAGGGGATTAGAGAGGTTTGGCGCTGAAGACCAGCACAGTTCCCAGTTCTGAGCCAGGCATGACGGGGTAGTGACAGCGACCGGCCTCTCTGACCCAGGTGGGACTTTGACTTTGCCCATTTGCCTTCTAGTGAGGCAGCCAGACTTAGGGCCACCTGAGACTTGGGAAGGACCCTAGGGAGGTAAGCAGGGTCTGGGGGAGGGGTGTCAGCATTCTGGACATAAAACAGATGTACCTGAAAACATTAGGCTTGAGGCACATTTCCCAGCAAGCAAAGACACCACCAGACCCATCATAAACCCCAGCCATGAACAACCCATGTACTGCCATGTTCCAGCAGGTGGCAACTGACGCAGCTGACAAGGCAACTGCCCTCCCTCAAAGCGTTTCCTCTGTCCCGGGGTACGGTAAAGTGCAGGGACACAGGCACGCACAATCCCCTGGCCACCTGGCAGGCAGAGGCTTCCTGTGGGTAGGTGTCGGTCAAGGTGGCTAGGCTGCATCTGATGTCACTTTGGTTCTGTTACAGCTGAAATGAGTGGTGCACACGTGAAACATTCCCACTGAGAATGGCTCTCTTACCAGGCCAGGTATCAGGTGAGGTGTCAAAGTCAACTAAAGTTGGTATCTTACAAAATACCTGGCTGTAAGTGCAGGAGGAGCCACGCCAAGCAGGCGATGCAGGGCCAGGAGAGGATGGCATCTGTGAGGATGCGCCCTCCCGATGGCAAAACTCTGTGAGTCCCAGAGGTCAGCCAGGTCCATGGCCCCACTGGCCGTGAGCGTTCTAGAGCTGTCAATTCCAGTTTTACCCGTGATGGCCCGAAGGGAGAGCTAAGAGATGCTCCTTCACTGTCTCTCTGTCCCTGCCTCTGTCTTGATGTCTGTTTCCCCCTGATTTTTTTTTTTTAAAGATGGAGTCTCTAACTCCCTCTGTATGTCTCTGTCTCTTTATGTATCTATCGCTGCATCTCTGTCTGTCTGTCTGTCTCTATTCTAACTCTTCTCTGACCCTCTGCTTCCTGGGTACTTTCAGGGGGTGCTGCTGGCCTGTCACCGTGCTGACATTCAAGAGAGTTCCAGATTCCAGAAGCAGAGTGGGTCCTTGGGTATCCAAGCCAAATGGCCTTTCTAGGCAAGCAGAGCTGGCAACTAGAAGAGACTTCACATGTGACTAGAGAAGGCACCTATCTAAGGCTCTGGGATCCAAGGCACAGAGCTGTGACATCAGAGGTTGACTCAGAAACCACAGCAGGGCTATCACATACCCTGGGGCTGTGGAGCAGTCTCCTCTTCCTGTGTCAGCCCAACCTGTAAGCTCATCAGCCATGTTTTCCGAGCCCTTTCTCTAAGTACTCAGTTCTGTCTACTTGCCTACAGCTGCTGCTGCTGTTCTGCATGTGTCTGTGTTCACATGTATGTATGTATGTATGTATATGGACACTAGAGGTGGACACTGGGCATCTTCTCTTTTGAGACAGAGTCTCTTACTAAACCTGGAACTCACTGATTCAGCTAGATGGTGGCCAGCAGGTTTCAAGAATCCTTCTGTCTTTACTACCCCAGCTCAGGGGTTGCAGACATGTGCTGCCATGCCTCGCTTTTAATATAGCTGCTGGGACCAAACTCAAGTCCTTGTATGGAATACATTTTACTGACTGACCTATAGGTATTCTTTGTGGGGTTCATCTCATCCTATTTCGTCAATTGCAACCCAACATAAGGATCTGCTTAGATTTTAAATGTTGTCTAAGGAAATGCAGGGACCACAAGCCTTTCTGGTTATCCATCACACCACCATGCACAAGGGACATGCACGGGACCTACATGCAGCTCAGGAAGACTTTAAAGTGCCATTGAACTCACATGTCCCTGCAGATATATGAATGAGCAGCAACCTGAAGGAGCCTAGAGACAGCAAGGGACAACAGTCCTGGGCCAGGACCTGCCATAGCCAGGCTGTGAGGTGAGGCCCACAGAAAGGACAGGAAAAGCAGTGAATGCCCGACTCTCCTGGGAAGGTGCATCACATTCACCATGTGATGCTTGGGCCCAGGACCTCAGCTCCAGCTCTTCTGGAGACACTTGTGGACAAGGAGGCCCCACTGCACCTAGGGTTTGTGACCTCAGTCTTGAAAGTATGAAGTCGGGCAGTTTTCCTCCCGCCATGCAGCAGTGTTCCTCCTGGGTAATCATGACCTTGGCTCACTTGCTTTCTCGGCTGCTATCATGGCCCATCCATCATCTCCTGTCTGCTGGGCGTGATGGTCTCAGATAAAACTCGATGGGGATACATTGCCAGCAATCCATCATCCATCCTATCCTCCTGGGTGCCAGATGTATGTTGACAGTCTGGTCTGACTCTAAGGGACAAGAGATCAAGATGGGTGCTGCTGCAGCCCTCAAGCTTCTACTGGCCAGCACCCCACCTTCTCCCCACCCAGTGCTGGGCCCTCAGCTCAATGCCCTCCCCATTCCCCTTGCCCGGTTGACCCATGGCCAGGCTGTGGCCATGCCTGGCGTCTGCTAGAGGGAACAGTGGTGGGCAGGCAGCTGTGGGAGCAAAGGGGGAGGGGTCGCACGGTGAAGCAGCAGAACTGTGGCATTTTCTTTCTGATTCAGTAGAACGGTTGGCACAGTGGTGGTGGAGTGAGGTGGGAGATGGTGGGACCAAGACAAGAGAGCAGAGGCAGACACGCAGCCAGTTAGTGTGTTTCCCTCCAAGCCCACAGGGACAGGGTAGGTAAGTTTGCTTCCTCTAACTTTAAGGTATGAGCAGTGGACGGTGTAACAAAGGGCCTAGGATCAAGGTTACACGTGGCTGGAGGTCACTGTGCTGCCGCCGCCGCCTCCGCCGCCGATGTACAGTGCAGGAACAGGCTAGCCTGTGCTTAGGTCTGTACCTCAAAGCTATGCCAAGAATTTCCCATAGCACCTTACGTGCCTTCAGTTGCGTTCATTTCTTGGCACTATGATTTAAAGCTACTTTATGTTTTCTAGACTGGGTCTTGCTATGTAGCCCAGGTGAGCCTCAAATGCCCAATCCCCCTGCCTCAGTCTCCCGAGAGCTTGTGATAGCAGGCAAGCACCACCACAGCAGCTAAAGCTATTTTAATGATGGCTTTTATTTTTAAATGGTTGCTGACAAAAGGTGGAAACAGTAATATTTTGAATGCTGATTTCTGACCTAATAATTTATCTCTGGGAGTTACTGATACTCTAGATTTCATCTTTGGCAGCTACCTGGGATTTTCTAGAACTGTCTGCAAAGGAGTTCTGCTTTTTCCTGGGCCTCCTGTTTGTTTTCTTCTCCTGTGCACACCTGCACACAGGTCTCACCTGGCCTGTTTCTGATCACAGAGTTAAGGTCCACATTCTGTGGGTTCCGGGTTTTGGTGAAAACCCTCAGTGAAAAGAATTGAGTTCTTTCTGCCTCTAGAATGTCTAGGTTTCTCTAGTGTTTCAAGTGGATGCTGATTTTTTTTTAAAGCAGTTCTTGCTGAGATGGTTCATGACCTGTCCATATGTTTAATGCTGGATATCACGCCAAATCAAATCAAAGCACACTTGTACACTGCACACCATGCGGCTGTGAGGAGCACCTGGACAGGTGAGTCACTGTGCTCATCTGACTGTGACTTAGAGAGCTCCTCAGGACACTGGCAACAAAATACACAAAACCCCTTCCGTGTTCTCCACCTGGCGGGATTTGATTTGCTAACCTTTGGCCGTGTCTTCAGTGTGTCTGAGGAAGATCACTGTAAAGCCTCCTTCTCTGCTGACCTCAGGTCTTCAAGTCAAAGACATACCTGCCTCCTAAGTGTGGGGAGTGCACTGTGTCCTACTTTCTGGAAGACAGACAGAACAGGACATCCCCCAACCCCTGTCCCTGAGGGTCGGGAGAACACATTTCATCCTGGGTATTTTCTACTTCCCATTCACCGATCCCTTCCTGACAGGCTCCCCTGCTGGTACAGCAGTTATCTGTGCTTCTGTTCTGTTGTCTAGCTGCAGAATCACTATTTAGTTCATTGCTTAAATTCTCCACAGGTCCTTGATCTCTGCAGTGGCAGCAGAGCTATTTTTAAGCCCGCCTGGGGTGACAGCAGCATCTGCCTCTCTGGTCTGTTTCTGTTGTCTGCTGCTGCCTGGGGTTTTCATTTGCGCTTCATTACTTCTGTCTGCAAAAGTGCCTGTAGATATAATCTGATATCCTCCTCCTCCCAAGGATTGGCACTTGTTCCCACCAGGCTGCTGGGGACACCAGCAGTCTCAGCCATGCGGGCCAGGCTATTATCAGCAACCGAGACAATACAAGTTAGCTAAGGGGCTGGCTGCCCTGACAGCCAGGTGGACCCTACCAGAACCCACCCAAAGAAAAGGGGTCCATTGGTGCCTGCAAGTTTTGCTCTCTGGTCTCAATGCTTGTCCAACTAGCTGTAAGGGTGGTGAAGCCAAGCACATTCCACCAAGGCCTGATAGGCCACCCAGCCTGAAAGAAAAGTGTCCCCAATCACCCCCAATTCCTCACCGGAGCCTCCCTTTCTTCAGTACTTCAAATGTCCCTTCAATGGCTCCACTATCACCATAACACTCCCTGTGCCCTGTCCCTTCTTTGGACTGGCTGGGTATTTTTCCTGTTTTCTCCACCCTATTAGTTTGAAAGTAACACTCTCATATCGTAGTGACGGCTCCAATGACTAAGGAATGTCCCATCGTGTGTGTCCTGTTCAGACTTCCTCATATTGTCTGTGTCCTGTGCTGTTTGGACAAAAGACACAGGTATCTTCCCGGCCACCACTTTGTCATCCTACCCACTAGGGCGTCACTTTGCTCTTCCCATGTCTGCCATCCCGCTCCTTCTGTCCCAGGAGCCCCTGTGGTGCAGAGCTGCTAGCGAACAGCTTCTGTCTCGAGTGTCTAGTGAGCACACCAGAACAGGACGTGTCTGGTAGTCTCATCTGTGGAGTTCCTCCCACCGGCAATGACCGCAGTTCATAAGGCAGATGAGGCAAAGCGCCTCAGTCCACACTACATGTGGAGTTACCTGCTCCTCCTCTCTGCCCAGGTCTCCTAGGGGCAGTGTAGTGCTGTCTGTCTGCAGGTAATCACAGGCTAGGGACGGATCATCCCTGTGCCAGCAGAGCTCTGGGATCTGGCCATGCACCTGTGCTCCCCCGAAATCACCAGTTCACCCTCTACGGAGACTGAATAAGCCATCTGTTCCCACGCTTCCTTCTGCAGACTTATAAACTATAGAGGTTTAAAAAGTATCTCGGTGCAGTGAGGCCGATCCTCTTTGTTTATTAGACACACAGAGATCTGGTGGATATGTTTCAGTCTTTTGTGTTTTTGTTGTTTTGGCAGAACAGACTCTCAGCAGTAAATGACAGTCTCACTGTCTCTGAGTAAGGCCAGGCCTCCTCTGCCCCTCAGGTCCTCTTGAATCCTGGAGCTGTTTTTATCACTCAGACTCTTGGAAGATCGGCTGAGTCTCACGTGTCCTAAGGAAGGGGAGCCAGTCTCTCCTAGGTCCTGGGATAGCCTTTAGCGGTTTTGTTGTTTTAAAGACAGGGTCTCTTGTAGGTGAGGATGACGCAGAACTCCCGCCCCTGCTGCTCCCATCTCCCAAGTGTTGGAATTACAGGCTTGTGCCACTGTGTGCACCTAAGCAGTGTCTTCTGGTGTGAGCTCAGCGTTGCCAGCTTTTCCTTTACTCCAGACTTTTATATCCAGCAAGTCACCTTTGACCAAGCCAAGGTCAGAGTTCACCACCTAGTATACGACACTCCTCACATTTGGCTTGTGAAATTCCAGCTGCCACCAGCTTCATTGTGGAACTTGTGTCCCTTGTCCCAGCAGCCTCATGTCCTCATTGTGAGTCTCTGTCTCAGGTTTCATATTATGTCACACTATCTGCTGCTGGGCCACACACAGGTCCATCCAGACAGACTGTTGTTCTTTGTGTATGTGTGTGTGCCTGCCATGGGAATGAGGGAGTGTGGAGAGTTGTCAACCACAGAGCCATCTCTCCAGACATCACTCTAGTCTGCTGCCACAGAAGCTCCTGCTTGGCTTCTGCCTGGACCGTCCCTTGCTGCACCATTCAGAGAACTCACACCTTCACGAATGAAGCTTTGATTCCTGAGCAGCCCGCCCTGTGTTTCCTTGGCTCTTCCCTAGTTCAGTAACTTCTACCTCAGCTTCTCTGTTGAGATTGATTTCTGTGGGTTGAAGCTTTAGGAGTCTAATAAACAGCATTAAAGAGCACCTGCGCTATTTCTGTATGAGATGCGAGTTGATTTCTAAGTGGCCTGTGACTAGCACCCAGGAAAAGCCCACTCACAGCTTTCTTGGTCAGCTCTGTGATGTCCGTCAGGTGTACACATCCAAGGTATCTATAGACAGAGGAATTTCATGTCTGGCTTTCTAATCTCATCTGACTATTCAGTGCTAACCAATCCTTGCCGT